>NW_006256877.1:6861684-6918131 GCF_000478725.1 Eutrema salsugineum
AGAGGGTAAAGAGGGTCAGAGCGGTCAGAGCTAGGTCTAAGGAGATGTGACGTAGTTCATAAGTACATTCATTATCTCTGATATCTTGCAGTATTCTGTATTCATGAGTAATGTATATTTCGAATTTTTTGGATCTGGAGAATGTCAACAGGGCAGTTAGGTGCAATTAGGTGCAACTAGATGCAACTACGTCCTAAACCCAGGCACACTACGTACAGATAGGACAACTAGGGCAACTAAGACAAAGTAGCTGCAACTAGAACAACTATGACAACTATGACAAATAGGGCAACTAGGACAATTAGGACAACTATGACAAATAAGGCAATTAGGACAACTAGGACAACTATGATAACCATGACAAACTAATTTCTATAAATTACTAAACACTAAACAAATACAGCCCTATACCTTAACTACTGTATACTCAACGACTACGCTTGGAAAATAAAATAAACTTATTATTTTCTGAAAATAAGATATTGTATTGTCATGGTTATTTTGTCGGAAAATTTTGTCGGAAAAATTTCGGTGACTTTCCGGTTGATTTTGTCGAAAAGTTCTCGGAATTTTTTCGAGGAATTTTTGATTAATATATTATTTTCTCAGAAATTCATCGGGAATTTCCGAGAAATTTCCAACCACCGTTTATGATGACTTACCGAGAAACGACTTTTTCAGATATGTTTCGACAAAATTTCGACAAAATTTCAACAAAATTTCATTTCTGAGGTTCATATTCTGTTCTGACCAATTTTTTTTTGTCGGAAAACCATCGAAAGTACGTGTTTCCGATGACTTTCCAACGAAAAACTTGATCGGAAATTTACAGGTTTTCTTGGTCGAGTATTACTTGTTATGTTCAATCTTAAATATGTTACATGGACTTTTTCATTCCATCAGGTTATCGACCCATGTAAAAGATTTTTTTCAATTATTATTATGATTATATATTTATTTGTATATATATATATATATTGAAAAAATTAATTAGGTTATTTACAATTTCTGAAGTGGAATCTAAAGCCAACTAGTACAACGGAGAAACAAATCAAGCCTTAACTATTGCTAGTTTCGAATGGAGTACTAATGGTTTAGAAGGTCCTCGTACTTTTGGTGATCTCCGTGAAATGGAGCGAGATAATGTGATCATGAACCACTTTGTCAATGACACCAAAGTAGCTGGTGCGGTGACCATTTCATTCTCTCTAAACATGGTCTATCGTGGCTTGGAAGACCATACAAATGAGTACCTTGTCAAGAAGCCGAAGCTGTTGAGATCTCATATAATGCAGCGTTTCTATTCAATCTGTAGTAACCTTAGGGCCAAGCAAATGATGGATATGGACAAAAATAGAACCAATAGCTAACTAGTCTCATCAGGTTTACCAAAAAGGATGTAAGCTTGAGAGGTTGTTCTCATTGACGGATATGAGAACCAATAGCTAACAAGCTAAGCGATCCTTAAGGAACTTAACCACAGGCCAAAAAATAAACGAGGAACAAGGAACTGCTTTAGCGTACCACATGTTCTGAACTAGGGTGCCTTATCATTTGGTTCGAATCTGGTCCCAAGTGTGACGTGCCAAGAAAGAAAGCTTGCAAACATCGGGGGATTGGCACCAAATGGATATCAATCAGGACCTCGAAAGTTTCCATCGCCCGGAGTTAAGGGTGACAATATCTCTAAAAATGAACCAAACATCTGAATACCAAGGTTACGAGGAAAAGCATCACCCGCAAAGCTATAAATCCGGCCAATATTTCATGCATTCACCATTTCATTTCATGCAGCTTGATCGTGAGGCTTAACGAGTTTTCTCCAAATCCAAGAATTTAGAGATCTATGACGGACATCCTAAAAAGAGTGTTGCTTCGGAGATATTGCGGCGTCCAAGAAACCAAAAGGAATCTTGATTTCTCAAAGTGTAACGAAACCGTAAACCATTCTTTCGAATAACCAACTTCATCCCATGATACTTTTTTCTTTGTTATGGTTGTCGAAGATTCCAGCCATAATTAAGAAAGATATAAAAAGATATTCAATCTCATTTAAACAGCGTTTGACGAGGCGAAACCAGAGAACCAAAATGTAAAGATATTCAGAATCACTATTCTTTCTTTATAAATTGATTAAAATTACATATTATCCAATGACATTCTTTGTAGTGTTAAACGCTTTTAAAGTAATTTTTAAAATGTGCTTCTCATTTAATAGTATATGTTGTGAAAACTTAGAAACTTTATTAATCACTAGAATGTATATATAGAGTACATAGGGAATCTAGGTTAAGTACAATGCCCTGATAGGCCTAATGGACCGGTATAAGAGTCCATATATGATATGTGTTATAACACTCCCCCTTGGACGAGTGAACCAGGCCAGCTACTCAATCGGGATCTCGATAATGCGCTGGGGAATGTTGCCTCATTAAAACCTTACCAGGAAAAACCCAGTGGGACAAAACCATGGTGAAGGAAAAAGAGTACAACACGCATTACTCCCCCTGATTGTAGCATCACTGCAGATCTCTAAGTCTATACATTCCTATCTGTTTGACGAGCTTCCGGTGTGTTGAAGTAGGCAATGATTTGGTGAAGAGGTCAGCTGAATTCTCACTGGATCGGACCTGCTGAACGCTGAGAGTGCCGTCCTTCTGCCAGTCTGAGGTTGAGAAGAACTTCGGTAGAATGTGCTTCGTCCGATCTCCTTTGATATATCCTTCCTTGAGCTGAGCTATGCATGCCGCGTTGTCTTCATACATCACCGTGGGCTGTGTGTCTTCGTCCATACCACAATCTCTGCGGATGTGCTGAGTCATGGAGCGCAGCCAGACGCATTCCCTACTAGCCTCATGAATGGCTAGGATTTCAGCATGGTTTGATGAAGTGGCAGTGAGTGTCTGCTTCATTGATCTCCAAGAGATGGCTGTTCCTCCATGCGTAAAAACGTAGCCAGTTTGAGACTTGGCAGTGTGCGGATCTGATAGATATCCTGCATCGGCGAAGCCGACTAACCCATCTTTATTTTGGTTAGTATAGAAGAGTCCTAAGTCTTGAGTACCTCGAAGGTATCTTAGGAGATGTTTTATACCGTTCCAGTGCCTCTGAGTTGGGGATGAACTATATCGAGCGAGGAGGTTCACGGCGAAACATATGTCTGGTCTAGTGTGACTAGCCAGGTACATTAACGCTCCTACAGCACTGAGGTATGGCTTTTCAGGACCAAGGATTTCTTCATCATCCTTTTTGGGACCAAGAGGGTCATCACTTAAGCTTCTAACTACCATTGGGCTGGTCAATGGGTGAGCTTGGTCCATATTAAATCGCTTGAGTACCTTTTTGATATAAGCCGATTGATGCACAAGGATTCCTCCTTTGATGTACTCAAGTTGTAATCCCAAACAGTACTTTGTTTTGCCTAGGTCTTTCATTTCGAATTCTGCTTTTAAGCAGTCGACTGTTTGGGAGATCTCACCAGATGTTCCGAGGATGTTTAGATCATCCACGTATACTGCTATGATTACAAATCCTTTGTTTGAGTACTTCTTGATGAAGATGCATGGACTGATGGGGTCATTTTTGTAGCCTTCTTTGATGAGGTAATCGCTGAGGCGGTTGTACCACATACGCCCACTTTGTTTCAGTCCATACAAGGATTTGTTCAGCCTGATGCAGTATTGATCTCGAGATGCATTTTTGTCTTTTAGTTCAATGCCATCTGGGAGTCTCATATATATTTCGTTGTCCAGGGGCCCATAGAGATATGCGGTTACAACATCCATTAACCGCAGATCAAGATTTTCTCTTATGGCCAGACTTATGAGGAATCGGAATGTTGTTGCATCCACCACTGGAGAATAAGTCTCCTCATAATCAATTCCGGGTCTCTGTGAGAATCCTTGTGCTACAAGCCGTGCTTTGTATCGAACGACTTCACCGAGTTCGTTCCTTTTACGCACAAAGACCCATTTGTGGCCCACTGGCTTGATGTGTGATAGGGTCCGGATGATCGGACCGAACACGTTTCTGAGTTTGAGACTCTTTAACTCCACGTTTATGGCTTCTTTCCATTTTAGCCAATCTGTTTGATGTGTACACTGTGTTATTGACGTGGGTTCTAGATCCTCTTGCGTGAGCACAACATCAAGTGCTACTTTGTATGCAAAGAGTGCATTTAAGTCGACTTCTTTTCGATTCCATTGTATTCCGGACATATTGTAATTGATGGAGATCTCATTGTTATCTTCTGAACCTGGAGATTCGGCGTCCCGAACTTCCATTGAGGGTTCATTAGATTGAGTCTCAGCCGCGGCTATGTCTGATATTGCAGGAATCCCGGTTTCGGTTATTGCACCTTTCTTTGATTTCCGGGGATTCTTATCTTTGGAACCGAGAGGTCTGCCCCGTTTGAGACGTGGTGCAGACTCTGTAGCAACTTGGGTCTGTCCCGTTGGGACAGCTATTCGTACTGGTGCATTACAAGCTGGGATGTACGATTTGGTTACTTTGGTCGGGTCAGCAAAGGAATCTGGCAATTGATTAGCTAGCTTTTGATAATGAATAATCTTTTGGATCTCTGAATCACATTCTAGAGTCCGAGGATCTTGCCAATTTAATGATGTTTGATTCCATGAAAGATCTTTGACCAGCTTGTTTGTCTCACCACCTAAAGAGGGATATACCGATTCATCGAATTGGCAATCCGCATATCTGGCCTTGAAGAGATCTCCAGTGGTTGGCTCGAGATATCTTATGATGGTGGGAGAGTCAAAACCAACATATATTCCCATCCTTCTTTGAGGTCCCATTTTGGTTCGATGTGGTGGAGCAATGGGTACATATACTGAACACCCAAATGTTTTGAGATGGGAGATGTCTGGCTCATGACCCGAGAGTAGTTGGGATGGGGAATATTTGTGTTCACTAGATGGCCGGATGCGTATGAGTTCAGCAGCATGTAATACTGCATGTCCCCATGCTGAGGCCGGGAGCTTTGATCTCATGAGTAATGGTCGGGCTATCCATTGAATGCGTTTAATGAATGATTCAGCCAATCCATTTTGAGTATGGACATGTGCTACAGGATGTTCCACGGTTACCCCCATGGCCATACAGTAGTCATTAAACGCTTGTGAGGTAAATTCACCAGCATTGTCAAGGCGGATAGTCTTTAGTGGGAAGTCAGGGAAATGGGCCCGCAATTTGATGATTTGGGCCAAGAACCTAGCGAAGGCTTGGTTCCGAGAGGACAAGAGACAAACATATGACCAACGGGTCGATGCGTCTATAAGGACCATGAAGTACCGGAATGGTCCGGAAGATGGATGTATAGGTCCACAGATATCGCCCTGGATTCTTTCTAGGAAATGAAGTGTTTGTTTAGAGGTTTTAACTGGTGAAGGCCGAGTGATCAATTTGCCTTGAGAACAAGCTGTGCACATGAGGTGTTGAGGATAAGCTCGGTTTTCTTTGAGGGTATGCCCTTGAGAGTTTTGAATTAGTTTACGCATCATATTTGCACCGGGATGACCGAGCCGGTCGTGCCAAATAGTATAATCAGTAAACCGGGCTTTGAGAGTGGTATTAGCTTCAATCATACTGACTTTAGCATGGTAAAGTCCAGTAGAGAGCGCGGGTATGGTTTCGAGGATTTGTTTATGGCCGTCTACGGTTTTAGTGACTAGGAGGGATTCTTTGTTCCCTTGACCTTGGGTTTCTATGTGGAAACCATTCTGTCTTATATCCTTGAAGCTCAGAAGATTTCTCTTCGAACTAGGAGAATATAGAGCATCTGGTATTTCAAGTTGTGTGCCATTTGACAGCAACACATAGGCATGGCCATATCCTTCGATAAGGTTTGAGGGACCCGCGATGGTGCTAATATTTGCGGTTTGATAGGTTAGGTTTATGAAGTAACTTTTGTTTCTTAAGATAGTGTGGCTGGATCCACTATCTACGACTATGGTTTCCATTTGCTGGTGTGCTTCATTATGAATAGAAGATAGAATTCAGTATTGAGGAATTCAGAAAATGTGATAAATCATAAAGTAAAGCAGTGTCTGAGAATAAAGGCAAATGGAAAAAAAATGAAACAAATCCCAAAATGAAAAAAATAAAGAACAAAGTCAAATTGTATCAGAGTTTCAGATGATTGAATTAATCGAGGAGATCAGCTGTTTCATAGTCCATGGGGTCGGTCTGCTCGTTTGTGGTGTTCTCATCATCAAGGAGGTCGTCACCTTCCAGGTTAGCAGCATCGACTGGCTGAGTCATGTTGGCTTCAGCAGGAGCTTTTCCGTACTTCTGGTATAGATCGCAGTGGATCTTGGGGGTGCGACATTGCTTTGTTGGGTGGTTGAACATCCCACATCTGGTACAAGCACAGTGATCGGGGTTGGTGTGGCGGGTCGGCTTGGTGATGCCTCGACCACGACCAGGACCATAACTGAGGTTAGGTCGGTTGCCACGACCATGTCCGCGTCCACGTCTTCCACGTCCATGTCCTCGGCCATTACCACGTCCATTACCACGTCCACGGCGGTGATCTGAGGATCTATCGGGTTGAACATGGTAGGACTCTTGACGAGAAGCTGGGACAGGAGCCGATCCCGGGGGCCTCATAGCGCTGTTCCTCATAAGCAGCTGGTTATTCTTCTCAGCGAGGAGAAGACAGGACAACAAGTCTTCGTACAATGTGTGTTTCATTGCACGGTATTGTTGTTGGAGCACAACATTCTCTGTGCTGAATGTGGATAATGTTTTCTCGAGGAGATCATTATCTGTCACATCCTCGCCACAGAGTTTCCGGATGGCAACAATACGAAAGAGTTCGTTGTTGTAATCATCTACGGATTTGTAGTCCTGGAACCGAAGGTTCTTCCAGTCGAAATCTGCCTGAGGCAACTGGACCATTTTCTGATGGTCATATCGCTTTTTCAGCGCTTGCCACAATTCAAGTGGATTCTCAAGAGTGAGATATTGCTGCTTAAGGCTCGGGGCCAGATGATGGCGTATGTGACATATCGCCTGAGACTGTCCCTTACGGGATGCGGTGTTACCGTCGGTAATACATGCATCGAGTTCTTTCGATGCAAGGAACAAGCGCATGTCTAGGGCCCACTCGAGGTAGTTATCCCCGGAGACGTGAAGGGCCTCGAATTCACATTTCTGAATGTTTGACATCTGAAACATGAGATTGATTTTGTTAGGGATTGTTTTGAGAAAATTTTGAATGCTGATGATGAAACTTTCTATTTTGAGAATATTTCTATTTTAGGAAAGTTTCTAAATTTGGAAAGTTTCTAATTTGGGTAATTTTCTAAATGAGGAAAGTTTCTATGTCGGGAAAATTTCTATATGAGGAAAGTTTTTATATGAGGAAACTTTCTATTAGAGGGAACTTTCTCGGAAATAGTAAATTTTAAAGGGTATGGTTTTAGTTACCCCGAACATGATGTCGGTTTAATAGCTGTGATTTAATCGGTTAAAGCTGAATATAATTTCGGTTAATGAGAACCAGGTTTAGCCGGTTTTAGGCGGTTTAGGAGGAACCCTAGGGGAGCCGAATATGATTAGGGTTTTATCTAGGGTTTTAACGGTTTGGAAAACATATTTTGGATGTGATTTCGAGATCTATAGGATCTGTGGTCGATGGTTTTAATAATTTCACAAGGACAACAAAGAAATCACGTGAAAAGGACTAGGGTTTAAGCATTATGACTTACGATTTTGAAGATTACAAAATCGTGAATCAAGCTTAGGATTTAGGGTTGATTTTCTTAGTTTATTCAATCAAGTGTTTCAAGCAAGAGAATCAACAATCAAATAAGCTGCAACAAGCTTATTAAACATGAAGAAAATCGAATAGGTTTATGCCATAAACATGGCCAAAAACGGTTGTTAGGTTTTTGTAGATTAGGGTTTTATAAAACGAGTTTAAAACCTTTGAACATGCATAAACTTGTAATTTAAACAATCAATCAACAAGTTATCAATCAATCAACAAGTTATCAATCAATCATCAGAGTATCAAACACTTTCAATCAATTAGAGATCGATTTTTTTTTTTTTTTTTTTTTTTTTTTTTTTATAGGGTTTTGAAGTGTTTAAACAACAGGTTCTATGGCTTTCAGTTTTAGAAGATACCTTTTCCACCTTTGGATTTCTGACAGGCTAATGAAACTGGGAGCTAATAGACCTCAGTTAGCCGCTACAAATTCCAAGGATTGATCACCAAAACTGGAGAAGCTGCTGGTTGAAGAAGGAAAAACTCGGATCTGGTTTTTTTTTCGGTTGATCGTCGTGTACTGTAAGTGTGCGTGAGGGCGCGTCCGACGTTGGATCGACAAACGGTTTTCACCAGTAGATTCGTCTCGTCGAGGGCTTCGATTTGATATGTAGATCGTCTTCTGGTTCCTCACGGTTTGGAAGATATGCGTCTTTTAAGTTTCGACTTGCTTTTAGGGTTTTGGTGGTGGCCGGATTTATTAGGGTTTTTCGCTCAGAGAGTCTTATCGTGCTGATAACGTGTTGTGAAAACTTAGAAACTTTATTAATCACTAGAATGTATATATAGAGTACATAGGGAATCTAGGTTAAGTACAATGCCCTGATAGGCCTAATGGGCCGGTATAAGAGTCCATATATGATATGTGTTATAACAGTATATAATTTTTAAATTTTAATTAAGATTTTTTGTTCATCTATATTTAAATCGGATAATTCAAGTATTTAAGCGACGAGAATGATTATTAGGAGAGTAAACGTCCAGAGCTTTGGAGGTATTCTCATGGAGCTAATAACCTGCCAGAAAGCTAAAAACGAGAAGGGATCTGAAGATTTATTGACCAAAGCTCATTCGCAAACATGATTGACAAAATCATTGAGATTAAAATTGAAAAATCATTACGATAAAGAAGAGATCCAAAGCAGCATCAATGAAGTATTGAACTGAGTCACTGCATCATAAAAAACCCAGCTGTTTGCTTACTCACTGAACAATGGAAACCCAGCAAGACATGGACAAAACTAGCACTTTGGTTTTGCTTTCCAGCTTACAAAACTCCCTTTTGCACCAGTTATGAGTTGAACAATAATATTAGCATAGGCCAGTATAAACAAGCAAATTTGAACATACAATTTCTCTATTTGTGATTTGTTTTATTTTTTTCTTTTGTTTTGACAATGTTTTGCTTATTTTTTTCTTATTATTTGCTTTTTTTGATCGATTTTTTTTCAATAATTATAATATTCAAAGTATAACAAATCAAAATATAGAACAAAAAGTTCAAACATATATTGCTTTCGAGTAGTTTAGACATGATCAGTTCAAAGATAACGAACGTCCAAAATAAAACTAAGTAGTTTTGTTATATTTTCTGATATACTGATATATAATCACAAGAATGACAGCATGAGTCATCTATGGTCTCTGCTCGAGTTCCTTGGTGCAACAGTCACTGGCGAGTTCAGCTACTTCATCAATGCTCTTTTGAGTCTCTTCGTCAACTTCAATAGTTTTGTCAATGACTTTGCCAAGGAGTCTTTCTTAGTGAACATGTCCTGATCCAAAGTTGTTTGCGCCAATGAGGGTATCATATTGGGATCCCCTCGTGTCTATAGCTTTCTAGCCGATTATTAGCTTCATGAGAATAACTCCAAAGTTGTAAACGTCAACCTTTCTAGTAACCCTTCCTGTCACTACAATTATAGAGTTTTCACTGGTCAGTTACAAAATCAAATGGTGATCAAACAAGGAAATGAAAAACCATTAGGCATATACCCGTGCAATGTAAGTATTCAAATTTTTTTGTCTTTTGATTCTTTGCCTTTTTATTGTTGATCGGAGTAAACCAAAATCAAAACTTTGGCTTACATATTATGGCTATAATCTGTTAGCCACATAAAGCCACGTAAATTGAAATAATTACTAGCTAGCATCATAGCTAATTTGGTTATGTGGCATCTCATGGCTAATTAATTTAGCCACATATAACTTTGATCCTATGTTTTCAAACTGGACCGGACTGGCGGTCCAACCAGATTAGACCGCAAACCGGAAACACTTTCGGGTTGGATTAGGTTAATTAAAAAAAACAAAAATAATTAAACTGATTATCAGACCGGATTAGACCGTCAAAAACTCGGAAACCGAGAACTCATTGAACCAGATTAAACCGGATTCTTTAATTTTTTTTTAATTAAAAATTTTCTTTTAAACAATATATTCAATATATTACACAGAAGATTGAAGTGCTACTCTATCTTATTCGTTGTTGCTTTTAAATTTAAATTTTTAAATTCTTTTCAGTCATCTTTACATTTTTTTAAAAAAAACCATGGTTTTTGAAGTATTATATTTGGTATTTTCAAATTAATGAACTTTATTATTTAAATTATTATTATTATTGAACCTGGTTAAATATTAAAACAAAAATAATACAAAAATAAAATATTAAAAATGGAAAATAGACATATGCTTGTTTTTAGATCTGAACCTCCTATCATTTTTATGTAGATCTATGTTTTTTTCATTTTAGTGTCACTACAAGAAAACAATCGTTTTTCAACGGTCCATTACGACGGTTTATAAATCGTCGCAAATTTACAACGATTTTACGACGATCTTACGTCTAATTTAAAAACCGTCGTAAAACCGTCGTATATAAAAATCGTCGTAAACTCGACGTACAATTTACGACGAATTACGACGATTATACATCGATAACGAGAGATTTGCTAGTAAATGTAAACTCGTCATAAATTCATCGCAAAATTACGACGAATATACGACGACTTCATTTCGATGTACATATTACGACGGTTTTACGACGGTTTTTCTAAACCCTAAACCCTAAGTCTAGGTTTTAAGCCCTGAATGAATAGGGTTTCAACATTACGACGTCTTTACGACGAACCATCGTAATATCGTCGTAAAGTTACGACGGTTTTACGACGAATACACTATTTCGTCGTAAAAGCGTCGTAATGTTGAAATCCAAGAATTTGAATCTTTTATATCTTATTGGTTGTAAGGTATTTCACAATTGTTTTTGATTGGTTATCATATTTTATATGAAATGCTATCAATCTGATCAAAATAAAAAATTTGAAAAAAAACATACATATTTACAAGTTCATGCATGTTTTCTAAAATGTTTAGTGAAAGGTTATATATTAGATTACGGAATTTCATTTTTTACTATCTCATGTCATAAATCCATCATACATGCAAAGTTGTAAACCTTTTATTATATGTTACGATACAATAACTTTTGCATTGTTCTTTATGCAATACCCCATTTAAAAGATTTAGGGTTTACTCACTTTTTAAAAAAACATTGTAAAACCGTCGTAATATAATCGTAAATTTACGACGGTTTTACGACGAGTAAACCCAAAACCGTCGTAAAACCGTCGTATCGTTTGCACCGGATAGGCTCTTGATCCGAGGTACGAGATTATAAATGTTTAGACGTTACGACGAGTTTACGACGGTTTTGGGTTTAATCGTCGTAAAACTGTCATCAATTTAGGACGATTTTACGACGATCAGATCACCCCCTGTTATACAACCAAATCGTCGTAAAATCGTCGTAAAGTTACGACGATTTTACGACGATAACAAAATCTATATAAGGGACGCGAGTTTTCCCCTTTCGTCGCTCATTCCTCTCTTCCCCCTCTCTCTCTATAAATCTCTATCTCTCTCTAAAAACTAAATCTCTCCCTCTTTCCCTACTCTCCCAACCAATTAACTGTAAGTTTTTTTTTAAATAATTTCATTACATATTATTTTAGATTTAGGTTCGGATTAAATTTAGGTTCGGAATTTAGATTTAGGTTTCAGAATTTAGATAGGCCCGGATTTTGTAAATTTTAATAAATATTTGGAAAATTAGTAACAAATTTTTTAAAATTTTGTAGATTCTGTCTCGATGGCTCCTCGGGCTAAGAGATTTCACTACCGACAGCTCGTCGATTCTGACGGTACGGCCCCGTCTACCTCGGCGACCGGCGGAAGCATCAAACCGAAGACCCGGCAAGGAACACGTCCAGGACGATGGGGAGGAGGCTGGTGACGGGATCGACGGGATCGACGATTTAGATTTAGATTTAGATTTGTAGGATTTTTTTGTAAATTACAATTAATTTTAATTTCAAATTTTCATAAATTTTAAATTGTAATATATTTTTTTTATTTAAATTTTAATTCGAATTAATTTTTTTTTTAATTTTCAATTAAACGTCGTATAATCGTCGTAATAGATTTATTAAAACCGTCGTACATTCGTCGTACATTTTACGACGATCTTACGTCGACCATTAACGACCACTTAACGACGGTCCAGTCGAAGACCAAGTCGACGCAATTCGATGTAAACTCGTCATAAACTGTACGACGCATTTACGACGGTTTTGTTTCCCTCGACGTTACGACGAAACAAAACCGTCGTAAATTATACGACGATTTTACGACGATTTGGGTATTACGACGATGACTTTACGACGATTTCGAAATCGTCGGTAGTCCGTCGTAATGGTCCTATTACGACGAAATAACGACCATTTCGACCGTTGTAAAATGATGTTTTTTTTGTAGTGTGTATACAACATATATTGTAGTTTAGGATATGTTATAGTACGAATTTAGAATTTTTGATACATCATGAGCTTTCAAGTAAAGATGAGAATCGCAAAAAAGATATGGTTTACGAGAGTTATGGCTATAGAAGATGGGTGGTGGTTAGTACAGGTAAAAAAAAGTGTTCAGATAACCTATCCAAACTGATAGTTTGTATTTAATCCTACTATTTTCTAACTAAGAAATCTGATTGGTTTCTCTATCTCATCTCACATATTGACTCGATGTATCGAATCTCAGAATAAACCAAGTATACATGACATGAATTACCTTAAGATCATACCTATTTAATTGATTCAAAATCCTTTTAGTGAGTTTGAAAAATCTAATAAGTGAGAAACCATTAAAGCCTAAATTAGTCATCAGCCTAAAATCCTATCCAAAAGGACCCGACCCGATCTGAAAAACATGGCTCAGTTCGAACTCAGTTTTTAAAAATAAATCGAATGAATTTTGTTTTAATTTGAATCGGATTTCGGTTCGGATCGGATTGGATCCAAGATCTATACGGAGACCCGAAAAAATGTTAGTGTAATAAGATTTTAAGCCTAAGACTAGACTCTAGAACTTGCAAGTTTTAGAGAATGGCATCTGTTATGATCGATTGTTGGAAATCTCCAGATTTTCTTCGGGAAGTGGCATCAGTCACTATATGGCTCATGGAATTGGTCGATGTAGAAAACTAGGTAATCATTTTTTGGGTTTAAATCCAATTTCAGTTCTATTTTGGTTTAAATTTGAAATCTCAAAACCGATCCGAATCAAATAAGACCCAAACCAACCCGAATCAAAAATTTCCCAAGAATCATTTGGGTCCAATTTGTTTGAACCCGAAAAATCCAAAATCCGAAAATTTCGTCTGAACCGGAACCGAGGACCCGAAGGCCCAGGACTGGCCTAAATCCACTAAAACGACGACAGATAACCAAAGAAGCACTTCTCTTCCTTCACATCGGAAAGTTTTCACCTTTCCGTTTTCGTCGTCGCAATTTCTATTCTCCGGCCGAAACCCACCTCTAGGATTCAATTTCAGTCTTTCTCAGGTAATTTCCTCTTCCGATGTTATCAATTGGCTTCAATTTTACTCGAATTGCATTGTTTGATCTTGATCGTTGAATGAATTCATCTTCGAGTTTTCGAATTGAACCCGAGCTATTTGATGTGGAAGATCGATAATGCCGAGGCGAAAAGCAAAGAGAGGTGTCAAGCGCACTGAAGAAGAGAAGAATCACGACGAAGACGACAAGTGTGACAAAGGGATTCAAAGAGAAGAGAAAGAAGAGGACTTTGTGGATGAAGAAGGTATCAGTTTAGATTGTTTTTCCCAATAAAAAAAAATGTTAGGATTTTGTATTATCTTGTTTGGATCTGATATTGAGTGTACATTTTTGGTGTAGTTGAAAGACAAATTGCTGCAATTAGGGCAATACGTGATGTGGAGATTGAACACACTTTAACTTCACTGAGGTTGCTTGAATCATGTTTCACCGAGGAGCAGCTAGACACTCCTGTGTTAGAGTTCTTCAAAGAGAACTTTCCGGATTTATCTATAAACGAAGTAAATGGAGAGATTGAGATGAAATGGATTGACAAAAACGGTGGTTCTTCGTTCATGGGCAAGGCAGATGATGTTGACATGAATTATTCGATTCTGAAGCGTTTGTCGATGGGTTTTCCTGATTTATACAGTAATAGGCCGTCTCTTGGTGGCTACGATTTGCCCTATAACGGTAGAGAGAAACTTAATCTCAGATTCTTTTTAGGATAATAAATGGATTGATCTTTGATTTTTGTATTAACACTTTGATTGTGTCTTCTGGTTTGGTAGTGAGAGCAAGCATGTTGGGCACTGAGAACATACAACTCGAGAATCTTGTAAGTTTATATCTTGTTCTGTCTCCATTTTTCTGGAATCTTGCATATGCTTCTGTCTCGTAGTAACTAAGGATTGTAGCACCGTTTTGAATGACTGGATCTGTCATTTGCTCTAAACCATTTTTGCATGCTTTCACTAAATTGTGTAATGCATTATATTAGCCTTTACTTGTTTTAGTAATGTTAGCTTACACTAAACCGTAATCTTGAATTTTGATTTATTGCGAACTAGTTCAGGAGAGTCGGTATAAAAAAAAACTGGTTTGCTTTTTTCCCGTGTAGGTCTTTCAAGGGACATCTAACAACCAAATGCTTGCAAGCCATGATGCTCTTCGGACTCCTGAGGTAATGTATCCATGATTGTATCCCCTATTTCTATCTTGATGCTATTATCTTGCCCTTATGAAGTATATCTACTCTGTTGTATTGTAATCGCACCAGTAGATTTGAATAAAAGTGACCTGAAGATTGTACCAGGCCTAGGCAACTCACTATTTTACTGTTAAATCTCGGGAAAAAAATGGATAGTAATGAGTATTTCAAGAAAGTTCTCTAGAATTCACCTCTAGGTTCTGTAAAGTGTTTTTTATTTCCTTGGATTCTATGTTTGTATGTTTGATCCAGAGAGAAAGAAATCATTTTATGGTTTTGAAACTTTTCGTACCAGGCCTAGGACTGATATGCAGATCACTATTTAACTGTTAAATCTCGGGAGGAAAAAGGAATTGTGATTAGTATTTCAAGAAGGTTCTCTAGAATTCACCTCTAAGTTCTTTTCTTTTCCCTTGGATTCTATGTTTGTGCTTTTGATCCAGAGAGAAAGAAATCAGTTTAAGGTTTCGAAACTTATCTTTTACATTTTCTGTTGCAAAATGAGCAATGTTGGAATCAATGATTTAGATCTTCTGCATACAAGAAGAGACTCTGCAATGATACTTGTAAATATTTTGCAGGTAAATGGGCAAAGACTCTCTTTTGGAATGACACCAAAGACTCGGAGGCAACCGAAACCTGGAGAGATGATGCTCTCTGTGCATGGCTCTCCTCTTGGGGTCTATAAAGAAGATGACAACTTGGGAGCTATAAATGGTATATTAAATCACACTCGTTTCTCAGTTCTTGCTCTTTACTACGAGATACAACCATAAATATATGTACTTATGTAGAATAATAATTTGATTTTGCAGAGGAAAACAGTTGAAAACAAAAAGCTTCAAAAGGTTCAGACACCTGCAGATTCTCATATTGTCTTAGCTGAAGTTTACAGCATGTGTATATATATCTAGTCTATTCAGATTTCAAAAACAAAGAGATACTTGTTGTAGTTATTTCTTCTCTTTTATTTTCCCATGTTATAATCTTTCATCCAAAGAAAAATTAGTGTATGTCGCTATTCTTGACTAAGCTTTCTTGATTCAGTAGTGGAGCTTTGCCTCATGTCCAATCAAATTCTCCAAATACTTCTTCCTGCGCTTTACCTTTGCAAATTTTTAACAGTCCTGAAATATCAACATAAACTGGAACTCTAATTGTGAAAAAAATCCAGTCACCATATCTGAGCACCAAGTACTTGGCAATGTCTTGTTGCAGCCTGCTTGAAGCATTTCCTGTTTTCAGAATCAGTTTTGGTCTCGAAACTTCCAAGTGCTTCCAAGAAGAACCTCTTATTTTAAGTTTCAGTTCCATCTTGGTTTGAATAGTTTACTCTGTGGGCCTCAAATTTCTGTGTTAGACTAGTTCCATGCAAGTTATTGGCGACTAAAGTGAATCGCCAAAATGAGTTTACCAACTTCCCAGAGTTCTAGGAGTCGAAATGAAGATCCGGAGAAGAAAATTTGCAAAAAACTGTATCTTTTCTCACTAGTTTATCAGCAATATTGTTTAGACTTTAGAGTGTTTTCGATTTTAAAAATTTCTGCTTCAACAAGACAAACGTTTGAGTCAATTACTCCATACTAGTACTGGTAGTAACAGAATCACTTCAAATTAAGCAAAAGCTAAACTTCAATAGTGATAGAAATCCGCAAACATTAAAAATCAAACATTAAAAATCCAACAGAAAATAAAAACGACAAGACCAGAGTTCGTAGGATCAAAAGATAAAACCAAAAGAAAATGAAAACGACAAGACCATAGTTATTGGATCAAAAGATAGAACCAAAAGAGGAATAAACTTCTGAAGGGCTTGATTCAGCCAACTGATTTACCACCTTCTGAATCATATCGTTTTGCTTGGAAAAGTTCTGGACCTGCAAATCTTTCCACTGCTCCTCAATTGTCTTCTTATGCTCTGGGGCAAGATTACTCCAACTTCGCCGAACAAAACTCTCATCCACACCAGAGCGAACAATAGATTCAGCAATAGACACAAAATATTGCCTCTTCACAGTCAACTCACCTTTAGGCAATGAGAAAACAGGCAGCTCATCATCTTCCTTCACAAGCAATCCTTTCTTTGACTTATCCGGCTTAGCCTTAGATTTCACGGCAGACTCAGGAGGTAGTATCCCATCAGGACCCCAAATAATATTGCACAGACCAAAGGCTCTCTGATCATGAGCCTTGGCAAAAGTCTTCTTCCCTTTATCAATATACTTCTTCTTCAGGCCCCTCAGCTTCTCCGTAAACTGGGACTTGTTAACTTCAAAGCTGAAGGATTTCTTCATACGCTCAAAGAACCCGTTTGTGTCCACCAAAGAGTTCCCATAATCCTTGTTGTACTCAATTACCCCTTGTAAAAGTGTGATCTCGTCCTCCTCCGTCCAGATCCGTTGAAAATAGATCTTCTGTGGCTCTTCTTCTCCACCACTCTTCTTGTCGACTTCATCTGGATCACCCTTGAATTTCTTCGCAGAAGCTTCTGGTTCATCTGTTTCAATAGACCGCTTCTTGGTCTCAGATTTCACAACAGAAGATTCGACCTTTTTGGTCGTCTCTTCACCTCCTCGACCACGCTTCTTCTTATCCTTCTTCACTTTCTTGGCAGCTCCAGCTTCATGGGTCTCCTTAGACCGCTTCTTCTTCCTAGATTTCCCAGAAGATGATGATTCAACCTTCTTAGCCTCGCCGGCGTCGACGGCAGAAGCTTCGACGTTTTTGGTTTCTGCGGTGGTCTTCACAGCTGGAATCTTGACCGGCGATGTGTCAATGTCAGAAGATTTGGAATCGGAGACTTTGGACTTCACAGTTTCTGGATTTGTCGTTTGTTTTCCAGAGCTAACATCATCGATGACTTCATGGCTTGAAGATGCATTGGCAGGGAGTTTGGAATGTTTAGCAGACATTCTGAGAATGTTTTTTTTTTTTTTTTGGGATTTTGATTTTGAAGAGAGTCGAATGAGATGAGTATCAGTTCCTCCTCTGTTTAAATTGAGAGACACAGTCTCTTCCCATACTTCCATTTTTTTTTTCTCTAGTCCTCGCATTTAATTTTAGGAATATATTGAATAAATTATTAATTTTCCTTATTTCATTATTCTTCCTATCGTTTAGATTTCTTTCTTTAAATAGAAAAGTTTATAGAAAACAAAAAGTAAGATTTTAGGTAAATTTAGGAAGCCAAATATATTCATCATTAATTTTTTTTGTTGTTAAATACATCATCCATTTTTCTGTGCAGCACACCATTAAATATAAAATATTTGAAAGATTTTGTTGATAATTATGCATATATCCTAGAAATCTTTCAAATATCTCACATTTAATATTGTACTACGCAAAAAAAAATAAAAGTATATGGCTGGAAATTAACAGTGTAAGATTAGTATAAGATGTTTTTAATTATCTACATAAATCTACTCTAATCATCACAAAATCTATTAATTTAAGAATAAATGATGTAATAAAAATAAAGAATAAAAAATTAAATTAAGATATCTCTCGAAATTAGGAATTCCCGAGTCATCTTATCATTTTTTAAGGAAATTTCAACTTTAATCTTGGTTTGTCACCCAATTATAACTCGTACATTAAATCATGAGAAAACAGCGAAGAAAGTAAAAGAAAGTCAAAAAATCATTTAAAAGGATAAAAATGACTTTAATAGAAAAATTGGATGACGAAACATTAAAATATCTCTATTTTCTTGGCTTGGACCCGTTGGTCAACGCTTTTTCTCAAAAATTGTTTTTTTGTTTTTAATGTAAATTCGACTTAAATGAGAATGTTCTAGAGAACACAAGTGCGAGAGAGAAAACCCTAATTCCAGCAAGTAATTTTCGCTGTCGTTTCGTCTTGTTCCTTTACATCGGAAAGTGTTCACCGTCGAATTCAATTATTACCTCTTTTTCGTTTTTCGTGGTGGCGATTTCTCTTCTCGTATTGAAAACCTAACCTTTTGGGATTCATCCTTTCCCAGATAAATTACTCTTCCGCCACCATCGCCTTAAATCTTAATTTTTTTTTCGAATTGAATCCGTTCTGGGCATTCCAACGTTCTAATCGTGTAAATTCTTCTAATCGTTTAAATTCCATCTTAGATTTACGATTTCTAGAGCTTAATTATCATTAATTGTGCTAAAGATTATGTATTACTATGATTCAATTAAACTCTGTTTGATTGCTTTCCCATCTGCTTACACTAGCTTGCATGACGATATCTACAAAACTGGATCTTTCCTAAAATTATATTGCCAAAAACAATGAAATTCTTCAAAGTCAGAGTCTTGAAATTTACTGTTTGTGATAATCTAGTGCTTACGTTTGTTGGATTTTTCTGGCATCTTTATGAGATGATGAATGAACTTCTGTTTTCTTGCTTTATTGAGGATTACCTTGTGATTAGGCATCACCTTACTGAATTATTTAGATGTAGGCGTCACCTTTGAGAGACTTTTTATTCTGAGAAGTACTGAGTTGTTTTTTATTTGTGATGTTATGTGTCTGCTTTTGCAGGTTTTCAGTTGGATTCAGAGAGCTTCTCGTACTTGTTCTAGATAATTAGGCAGAAAAGATGGATGATTGGGGTAAGATTTTTATATTAAGAATCATTTAAATACATGTGTGTGTGTCTTTGTGTGAATACTTTAGTTTCCTCTAGTTCTTGTTTTTATATCCCCCTGGATATGTAAAGTATTAGTACTGGTTTCAGAGGCCGAGGACTTTCAACCACTTTCCGATAGTTGGATCACTTGTCTAGATCATGTAGAGTTCTCATATGTAGATCATGTAGAATTCTTCGCTTGTAACGTAGCTCATATTCATATAGATAATTGGCAGAACATATGGATGATTGGGGGTAGGATTTGTATATTAAGCAATGTTTGATACGTGTGCTTGTGTGTGAGTACATTATTTTTCTGTAGCTCTTGTATTTTTCTTCCCCTGGATATGTGGAAAATTAGTGATGGCTGTATACAGGGACATGTGTTTTAGTTATGTTATAGACTTTTTCTGTTCTTTTATTGAAAGTTTTCATATGGAAATATATTAGAGTTCTCACTTGTATCTGATTCCAGAGGCCGAGGACTTTCAACCAATTCCCGCGAAAGTTGAACTGAAAAGTAACTGGGATGATGAGGATGTTGATGAGAATGATATCAAAGACTCGTGGGAAGAAGATGATGAACCTGCTCCGGTATAGTTTTCTTTCAGTATATACTTTTTCATTATTGGCTTGTGTGCGTAATTTGATTTCAGCTAACAATCTTTGTTTTTTTGGTTTGTGTAGCCACCTGTAGTAAAGCCTGCTCCTGAGAAGGCTCCAAAGAAAGCAGCAGCGAAAGTTGTTGAAAAGAAGGGTAAAACTGTTGAAGCTCCAAAAGAATCATCAAAGGAAGAACCTCTAGATCCCATTTCAGAGAAGCTCCGCATGCAGAGGTAGATTCTAAAAACATTTCACGCTTACTTTGATATGCTTCTTCTGTTGGTACTGTATTAGTTTCTTCGATAATTGTTTTCTTATACATCATGTTCTAATGGTTCTTCTCATTCTTAATATTCTTCTTATCTTAGGCTTGTGGAGGAATCTGATTACCAGGCAACTGCTGAACTTTTTGGAGCAAAGACTGAAGAGAAGAGCGTCGATATGTTTATTCCCAAGTCTGAAAGCGATTTCTTGGAATATGCTGAGTTGATTTCTCATAGACTAATACCATATGAGGTATGCCAAGTGTAGCTTATCTCGATTTGGCCAAATATCAGATAAAGATTGGCCACCCGTGTTATAACTATATTCTCTGTATTTGCAGAAAAGCTTTCACTATATTGGCCTACTCAAGGCAGTGATGAGATTATCTCTGGCCAATATGAAAGCAGCAGATGTTAAAGACGTTGCTTCGTCCATTACAGCAATAATGAACGAAAAACTGAAGGCAGAAAAAGAAGCTGCTGGCAAAAAGAAGACAGGTACACGCATTCACTCTATTTTCTTGACTCGTCTTTATATGTTGGTTTCTCTTTGGTTTATAGAACTTGTGGACTATTTGTTCTTAAGCTTAAGCATGTCTCTATTTCTGAAATGATCAGATTCATGATTGTTTTTTTTTTTTTTTTGGTTTAACTGTGTTTCTTAGGTAAGAAGAAACAACTGCATGTGGATAAGCCTGATGATGATCTTGTTGCGGGTCCTTATGACGCAATGGACGATGATGATTTCATGTAAAAAATGGCATTTTGGAGATTTGGAGATTGCACTTGCCTCCTATAGGATTGTAACTGAGAAGAGGTTTAAAAAATCATCGGCTGTTTGTTTAATTTATTTATTGAAGCAACACAACTAGTTAAACCATGTTTTTTTTCCTCTGTTTTCTTTGCTCAGTTTGATATGTGAGAATTTTTGTTGGCAAACATTTTTCCAATTATGAAAATTACAAAAGTATGGTTTGGATTACAAATTATGAGTCTCTTTAGATATGAACTAAAAGGATTTGTGAACGAGGAACAATAAGGAAATTTTCATCACCACCTATATTTTCAATTTAGACTTTCTTAAAGGGATTTTTATTTATTTCGTAATTATCTCTCTTTTTTTATTTCCGTCAACCACAAGTTAATAAAATGCCTTAGGCTTTCCTCAATCAAGATTCAGACGTGATAATATATGCAAGATCAAAACATCAAATCAAGCTTCGAGGAGTTTTGTATATGAAGAACAATAACCAGCCTCAACGATTCACATAAAGTAATAAAGATCCTTCACTTATCAAACAATTTCCGCAGCATTGACTTATATTAAAATCGTAAACTGAAATCTTTCATCAAAGTAGAATGAGAATCTAAAGAAAGAAAACAATAAATATAGAATGTAAAGAGAGAATCAAATGAAATGGATCTTGCACTTGGAAGAAGCTGTGGCTAGTAGCTTCATCAGTTCATCGGCGATTGGCAAGTACTTATCTTGCTGATCCACTTGAATCCTAACTTTCACAACTTCAAGAAACCTCAAATTCTCCATGAAATGTCTCATCTGTTTCAATTCTCCGCAACTTCCTCCATACCCGTAAATCATTAGCACCTTCACTGGACACGACAATAAACAACTTTTCTTCTTCCTCGGCTTCTTCGTCTTCTTCTTCTTTTTCTTCTCATAAACGCACACACATACATCCCCACATCGATCTGTAATCTCATGCACAAGACCCTAAACACAATTGACAAAACACCACAGTTGATTAGAAAAAAAAAACAGAACTCATATATGTCCTTTAGATTTGCTTGAGTTTGTTTTTCATACCTTGATGACTAGGGTTTCTAGGTTTGGAGATCTCTTAAGCAGAAGTGGCAATACTTGCCAACCACGTTCCTTGTGGCTCTCGAAAGATAACCTAGCGAGGTTGTTGAACACGGGCATCGATTTACATTTACAGCAGAAATGAAACGCCTAATTGAATCAGATCACACAAAAACAGAGATTATCAAAACATAAGTCATGGCTACACTTTATAAACTGAAAACAAGAAAACAGGTGACTAGCAATACATTAACACAACAAAAAAAAAAGAAGTAAAGAGAGAGTAAGGAAAGTGACCTCAAGAGAATCAGCAGATAAGTGAAGGGTCACAGCATTCTTAACCGCTGCAATGAGTTTGGTTACATCACCCCAAGCATTACCCTTTGTAGAATCATACCCACTATATGGAACCTTTGGTGGAACATTATCATTATACTTCCACAACACAAGATCCAGTCTAGCCTCGACAAGCGAATCCAGTTCAAAAACATAATCTTTTGCGACATAGCTAGAGTAGTCAAGGTACACAAGATTTGGTGTCTCAATGGTAAACCCATCGTGGTCTTCTAGATCATCTGAACGGTAAAAAGTGGATAATCTCTGGACGGATGAACCGCCTATATACTTTCCCCAACCCGGTAAAAGAGGATCATCATTACATAAGTTAAGTTCCTCAAGCAAAGGGCTAGAGGTAAGAGATTCAGGTAAGTCAGCACCTGCAAAACCAAGAAAGCAAGAGAGAGTTTTGAGTGCAGGGAAAAGCACACCGCCTGGAGGATGATTGTTTTGGCCATAACATCCATTGGATAGAGTGAGCTTAACCAATGTCTTGCTGAAGAAGAACTCAGGCTCCATACCTGGAAACACTGCTGACAAGTGTAGTTCCAAGACTCCACGTTGCAGCATATTGTAGATCAGACGGTTGTGCCTAGGCTCGTCGATTAGAGACATCCGTTTCAAAGAGACTTTCTTGATGGGAGAATCACCTAGCAAGACAAGAGTTCTGTCCATGGCATCAAGGAAGGAAGGAAAACATGAACACTTTACACCTGAATCATCGAATTCAAGGCTGTGAACCAGAGGCAACAGATTCCTCCACCGCTTTGAGAGAATTGATGTGGAAGCAACAAGTTTTGTTGGGAGCAAAGACAGGATCTGACCCAAAACCTCGTCTGGTAAGCTACTGATTAAATCTCCTGATGCAAATTCCACTTTTTTGGCAGCCATTGCCACTGAAGAATTGTACATGCAAAAACAGAGTCGATTACAAAAGAACACCCTTAAAATTACACAGGTTATGATTTGAACAAGACCCAGTAGGAATTAAATAAGAAAAGTTTCGGAAAGTATACAAATTTACGTAACAACAACAAAAGTAGATACCTTTGAGGAAAGAAACCGAGACAATACGAACACGAACACTCCCAGAGATTGAAGACGCACAATGAGTTTTTGTGGAAACAAAGCTTGGCGGCTAGGAAAAAACTTATTAACGTATTTGACTATATATATGGGAAATTTGGGAGAATACCCGCTATTGTTGATTTATTAAAATACACCTTTTCAATACTTTTTTGAAAAGTACTTGTAAAGAAAAAAAAAGAGAATAATTTAAAAAATATCCCAAATAAAACATAATACTAATTAATTATATATCTAACTTATTTTCGAAAATGAAGAAATTCAATGGTTTTGTTTTGTGGTAATAACAATACAATTTTGATGTTGTACTAAAAGTCTAAAACTTATTATTTATCCTATAAATAACTTAAAAAAAAAAAAAAATTCTAATTCTAACAATCATGATCTATTCCATAAATATTTTCGTTAAATTGAGTGATAAAAAACTTAGTATGATCTTTACCAAAATATATATATATATATATATATATATATATCTGGTTAAGACTTAATTTTTGGTAAACTGTTAATAGGAAGACCATAAGATCGTGGCTAGATTTTATCTAAAACACATGCGGCATGCCGAGTTTTTCAAGAAAAATTAAACTAATCAATGGAAAAAAATCGTAATATAGTGTGCAAAAAAAAAATCCTTCAATTTACAACTTTTAACCAAAAAAATTATCAACTATTTGGTGGACTAAATAAATATTTAACTTTTTTTTGACTAATCTGTTTAATCCTCAACTTTGTTTGATCAAACTGTTTTAGATCCAACATTAATCAACAGCTATAGTTGACTAACGATAGGACTATAGTGACTCGTTTAATAAAAGTTAGAGATTCTTTTAGAAATAAAATGTTTAAAATTTTTTGAACTAAAAAGTCAAGAGGTTTTTGCTAAAAGTAACCTAAAAATTGATTCCGAATACAAAAGTAACCACTGATGTAATATTTGGCAAAAATAACCTAAAGGTAGTGAAAAGACAATATAATCATATATGACTAAAAAAAATGGAAATCTTAATTACGGTTTAAACCCTGACAAAGTCTACTAAAGACTGTTAGAAATCTACTAGTAGACTTCTATCAAAGGTTATAAAGTCTATTATGTAATTAAATCATAAAATTTAGTTTTAAAATTAATAAAAAATAATTTTGATTTCAAATTTGCAATCATAAATTAGATATTGATAACTCTTATATAAATAAATTATTGTTTACAAAATTTTAGATTAAAATAGTAAAAATGATACATCAAAACTCAGAATATTACATGTTTTATTTTTTCATGAAAAATTATATATCCCAACAAATTTACCCATAATTCATTTTAAATAAATTTCTTAAATTAAAAATATTTTTTTAACAATTATAAATATTGAATAATAAAATCAAAATTATGAAAATAACATGAATTTGATTAATGTTTTATCCGTAAATTGTGAAAATGAAATCATATTTTTTGTAAATAGTTATATACTTTTATAACATTTTCATTATATTATAAAATAGTTCGTAAATAATACAAATTTGAGTAGATATTTTCAAAATAATAATGAATAAAAATTTAAATTTGGTTACCTTTATGAGAAATTAATTTTATCTTTAAAAAAATACTAATTTCATTTTTATACTTGTTTAAAATATTTTTAGGTGATAAGTAAAATAGTGAAATTAAAATATTAAATTTAATTTTTCATATCAGTAATTTATTTTCAACTAATGAAATAATTTTTTTGATTGTTAATATTTTATTTTTATACTATTTTTCATTACTTTAATCCAAAAATGTGGAAAAAATAACTTTTTGGTAAAAAAAATCAAAAAAATCCTCAACTTTTAATTTACCAAAATAATCTTAATTTTTTATTCACAAAAAAATCCACACTTTTAATTTATTAAACCATTTTAGTCCTATCGTTAGTCAACTATAAATGCTGACTAATGTTGGGTCTAAAACAGTTTGGTTAAAAAAGGTTGAAGATTAAACGGATTAGTCAAAAAAAATTAAAAATTCATTTAGTCCAGCGAGTAGTTAGTATTTTTTTTGGCTGAAAGTTGTGAATTGAAGGTTTTTTTTTGCATTTTTTCCTTTCAAGAACTGCAGATGCCTCTCAAAGGAGATATGATTTTCAAGTTCACAATCGAACAAAGGATAACTAAGTTAAGATAAGATGAACTTGGGTTTTGATATTTTCTTCGATTCACAGACTCAATAAAGGCCTTTTTACTATTATTCTTCCAGTTATATAATGAGTCATTTGCATGGTTTGTTACTTTCTGAAATTTTGGCAACTATTTTAACACGTTTGCAACATATTGGCTAAAAGTAACACTTTGCAACTTTGTTCACTGTATACGCGCAGACTCTCCAGTTGTAATCCCACACAGTACCGACTCAACGTATACAGTACATTGATCAATAAAAAACAAGGGCATAAATTGTAATTTTAGGCAAAAGAAGACCAAAAAAATGAAATTGTCGAGTCCTAAGGAAAATTAGATAAAGTGACTTTGTATACAAAAAACTCTTATATAATTTATTATATACTTTTGAGACTATCAAACCATTTAATTTTCAGATCTCCACAAAAGTTACACAAAACATTTTTTGAGTTGTCTTTTCAGTTTCTAACTAGCTTGCTCTCTTTTGACCCAAAAAAAAAAAAAACTAGCTTGCTCTGGAATACTTCTTATAACAGGATATTCATCATCATCTCCCATTCTTGCAGGGCAGCATTACGCTGAAATATCTGTGAGCGATAGTTCTCTCCTCAAGATAGTTTTAAGGGAAAAAACTGCCAAAAACCAAAAATACAGAAAAAAACTAATGTAAGAAACTGAGTTAGAAAAATTGGAATCTCAAAAGTCACAAAAGCTTTTACCTGGAAGATCAAATAGAGGTCTAGTAAAGATAAGTGGGTCATGTGTTGATGGAATGCCAACATGTAAACCTGTTTTCATAGAAAATAGCAATGAAGAGTTGAGTAAAAATTGGCAATGTCTTGAGCACCAGCCATTCATAAATGTAAAAGCAGAATCTGCATTAAATTTAAAATATTTTGATTAAATTTAAAATAGTAGTGATGGTGTTGACGAATTTAAGCCACGGAGCAGATCTCCTAAATCATATTGTTCAGATATTGCTTAGGTGTGCGGTGTGCCAATGAAGATGAATTGAAAAAAAAGGTGAAGCATGTGGTCCAATATGGAGTGTTTTCAGCATAGCATTTGGCACTCGAGACATGGTTTATTTAATTCTCTTCACATTTTTGAGTTTTTATTCCACAGCCTTTGATCAAACCCACAATGGTTTTAATTCCTCTGTTTTTTCCATTTCTCTTCTTTGTTAGTATACGTTGACGTTTGGTTTAAAAGGTTTGACTCGGTTCATTACACACGTCAATCTTGAGGTGGTTTGAGTGGTGGTAAACCGTAATGGGCTTGAACACAGAAAGCCTCAAAATCAGAAAATTTGGCCCAATCTGAAATTCTAGAGGAATCGAACTGAAGAAGAAGAAGACGAAGAAGCAGACGAGAGCTTATCAAGTCGTCACTGAGAAATCTGAAAGACCTTTAAGATACTTTTTTGTTCATCAATGGCTTATTCAATCTCCTCCTCTTCTCTGGCCAATCCACACTTCTTCCAGCCCATGCTTCCAGGCTTCAACACCCACCTTGTAAATCTCTCTCTCTCTCTCTCTCTCTCTTGCTCTTTGCATGTTGTTAGATTTTTACTTTTTTAAAATGTTTGGCTCTGTTCTTCGTTGTTGTTTGCATGCAGTCGATTCCTGTAGCTTTTTACACGAAACACTTGCAAGGAAGAGAAGAGGGCAACGAGGTGGAACTGAGAGTAGACGTTACGGAAATAACCTGGAAAGTCAAGATTGAAGGCCGTAGATTGACCAAAGGATGGGAAAATTTCACAGCGGCTAACGATCTTCGTGTCGGCGACTTTCTCGTTTTCAGACACGAAGGTAATCTCGTGTTTCATGTCACACCCTTTGGACCTAGCTGCTGTGAGTTAATCTACTCACAGGAGGAAGAAGACGAGAAGAACACTAAGCACAAAACTGGTAATATTTTTTTGAGAATTTTCCCAATTTCTGTTTTTTTTCGAAAAGTAATAAAACTTAGGAAATGAAGAAGAGTTCAATTTTTGTTTTTTTTTGGAAAATAACAAAAAATAGGAAGTGAAGAAGATTCCAAATTTTGTTTTTTTTTTCTGTTAGAATTTTCCCCTATTTTGAGAATTTTCTCAATTTTTTTTTGTTTTTTTTAATTTATTTTTAATTCAGGAAAGCTTAAAGTGAAGAAAATTCCAAAACAAGAGTGTTCATCATCAGATTCAGACACTAGTTTTGTGGTCCCTGTCACAGCTTCGAACCTACGACTTGATGGATTTGTAATAAAAGTCCTTCACCTTTTAACTCTTATTATTTAACTGAAATTTCAGTGTGAATTTAATAAATAATACTCAAAAGTCACAACTTGGGATATGTATTTGCTTTTGCAGCATCTTCCGAAAAGTTTTACAACCTCAAGTGGTCTGAGTACACTGTGCCAAGAGATTATTCTAATGGATGAGAAAGGTAGGTCATCGACACTAGAGATGACGTACCATAACTCAACGAAACGGTTTCATGTCAGACGAGGTTGGAGAGCTTTTTGCTGCGCAAATGAACTTAAAACTGGTTGTATCTTGAGGCTAATGTTTTTTGGAAACGGAGCAAAACCCATTCCCCGGATGATTCCGGTTGAGAGGGATGAGAAGGACGACGACATTGGTCAGTTTCAATATTCTCTTAGTTATATATCTAGTTAGGAAATGCAAAGTTGTTTATTGGCGAACAATACATTTTTCTATCCAGGAAAGCACTCCAAGAAGAAGAAGGATAATCTAGAGGTAGAACATGAGTCCGTGGACGAAAAAAAGAATGTGGAGCCGTTGTCTTTGTCAGATAACTATAGCTTTGTGGTACCTGTCACCGTTTGTAATCTACGGGACGATAGACTGGTGAGTTACCAACTTGGCACTTCAATTTTTTCGTATATTCTTACACTATGGCTTTTGCATTTCAATGATAATTGAAAGCCAGTCTAAATGTATGTATATTGGTGTTGCAGTTTCTTCCAGTGAAGCTTTCAAAGTCTAACATACTGAACGAAAGTTGTCAGGAGATAAGTTTGATGAACAAACAGGGAAGAACATGGACGTTAAGCTTGAAATACAGAAAATCATCGAACCAGTTTTGCATCACACACGGCTGGAAAAGTTTCTGCCATGCAAATGGTCAGAAAGCCGGATGTTCCATTTTATTCAAGCTGATCAGAAACAGAACAGGCCCTGTGTTGATCATGACCTCTGAAGCCTCTACATCTAAAGGGTTCATAGAAAAGAGATACTCGCAGGAGGAAGAAGTGTAGAAAAAACTGGCTGTGAAGACAGGAGAACTGGCTGTTAAGCACATCCGTGGAGGTAATTTTTAACAGCACTTGAACTGGTTTCTTCTATCCTTTTGTAAACTGTTGTAACTTACCGGAAAATGAAAACGGTTGCATGTTTTAGGGCAAGTGACAAAAATCTAACCCTCTTTTAGTTGTATATCTACTCGTTTTGGAGTTTTGTTAACCTAATGAAGCTTCCTACCTTCAGCTTCACATTGTTTGTGCATACCTATGATGCTCATTTTGTGATCTACTCTTTAGATGATTTTATTGGCATTTTAAAAAAAAATTCATTGAAAGATCTCAACCTTAAAAAACAAAAACAAATTTTAACAAACTTTCGATTCTAGTTGCTGCAAGGAACTCTTTTGGTAGTTTTAGCCGTATGGGAGAAGATTCTCTGTCGCAAGAATCACAAAATCTTTATTATCTCAACTGAAGCTTTAAACCACTTTCTTGAACTCATTTTGTTGATGCAAGAGTGTTAATGACAAAAGCAAATCCTCTTACGATCTAGCACAAGAAGTTGTTGAAAGACAAAAAGAACTAGCTTAACAGAAAGGGAACCCTAACAGAAAAGGTATAACTAATGTTTTCACAAATTTATGAAAAAAAAGAAAGAAAATATTTGTAAATGATGTTCAAAATAACAATATGCTATACATTTAAAAACCGATGGGAGATAGACAGATGAGTATATTTCGCTATTTCCAATGCAAGTTCAAATGCTTGCTTTGATTTTTTGATGAATGACGATTGGAATTTCTTTGTATAAATGTTAGATAGAGTCTTTCTTGTCATTAAGAAAAAAATTATTTTCTTTTATTACAAATCCACTTTCACACGATAATAGAAGTTCATTTGAAAATTTGGATATTATTAACATAGAAAAAATAATATATCAGCCAAAAATATTATGTTTTCTATACTATTTACAATCACTGGGTTAAATCCTTTAAAACGTATTTCAACCAACTTGATTTGAGTATATTGAATTGCCTTATTGTGGTAAAATAAAAGTTGATACTTTACATATTCAAACAAGCTAAATAATTATAACGAAATGTGTTAGAACATTATTTTCTTGTTATATGAAAAAAAGTTTCACGAGAGGTAAGTAAACATTTAAAACGAGATTTAAAATTTCCTTAAACTAATGGGGAATATCAACCGATTGGGGAGAGAGAGAAAGAAAGATAATTTGGCTATTTCCTATGGAAGCTTTTATCATTGCTTTGATTTTCCCGATGAATGACGACTACAACTTCTCATCAAGTTGCATTGTATAAAACTCTAACTTCGTCTTCTTCCTCACATACTTCTTGATCGTCTGATTCCAAATAAACAAAAGGGTATGGATAATTCCTCGGCAGGGATGCACTGCGTGTTTGTTGAGACAAGTCTTGACACTCGTCTAGTGGTTCTCCTTCACAAGACTGATAACGTTTCTGTTTTCAAAGGTGAAACGACTTCTAAAGTAAAACTATATTTTGCTGGTGATGTTTCTTATTCGCTAATTTTGCTTCCTTTTGTTTGTTTATTTACAGAAAAATTACGCAAGGAGCATTCAAAGTGTTTCTCAGAAATTGGGAAAATCACCACTTCTGCCGTGAAGGTAGGGCTTTTGCTGCCTTGTTTTGCAAGTTTTGTTATTAACAACGATAACAATAAAGGAGTACTGCTTGTTTTCTTTCAGATTGAATGGAGTGGTCGCTTTTATCACTTGCCAGATTCGGTGATCGTGAGTAAGGCTTTTGAATATAATGGTGACGAGGACTGGTTTATATTTGTTGATGTGGACACTGAAGTGGCTGCTTCTTCAAAAGCTGATGATAAGTTTCTCGAGAAAAAGGCAGAGATTACCAATGCTCCCGTTATTGAAGAAGAAGATCTGAAAACCAAAGTAGATGAGGAGAAGAAATCAAAGAAAAGGAAGATGAAAAGTTTCGATGCAACAAAAAGTACCCCAATGAAGTTGGATGAGTCAGGTAACCATTTACCACTCTATGTGGGTTTCATGGTTATTCATGTGCTGTGTCTTTGTTTCTCATTTTTTTTGTTGGCTACAGATTGGTAACACTTAGTAAAATCTATATGAAACTTGCTATTCTGATTTCAGGTAAAGAAGAATTTGTTTCAGTAACTGATGGTGCAGAGCAGCAAATGCAATATGATCAAACAATCGCTCCAAATAGTGACCTTAGTGATCAGCCTTTACAGCTTACTACCAGAGAGAGTGATTCTGGTAGTCATCTCAATGCGACAGGAGTAGTGTACCCTCCAATCGCTTCAGAGGTGCCTTCAATGTCATAGGTAATCTTCAAAAAAATTTGGTTTATCTTTCATTTTTGTATTAGTTTGATGGTTAGAATGAGGTTCCTTGTAACTTGAACATTGTTAAATTCCATGCCGATTGTCTTACTTTTCATAGTTTCATATTTTTATGCCGATTCAAGATCCTTTGGCAATAGACAATTTCACTCAGCACCATCATTAAATTCCATGTAGGATAAGAGAGACCGTATCGTGAATGAAGTGATTCTTATGGTAGGGGCGTTTTGATATAAATTGGTGTATTTAAAACACGTTTCTAAAACCGTATATGTATTTTGAACAGGTTACAGATGATTTTTTTTTTATGAAATTGCAACCAAAATCATTGAAGAAGGATGAAGCAATACTTCAAGGTTTGTTTGTAGTCTACAAGATTTAATCTTATCCTATTAATCAGTGCAATTACCACTAAATATGCAATATTCGCTATGTGCTACTCATCATTTGACAATCATAAGTCATCATCACAATTAAGCATAACGGAGTAGAATCAAGTCAGTGTCTTGTTTCTTGGAACCAAGACGAGTAGCATGCAAATTTACTGTTAAGATACTCTTTTATATGAATTTAAATCTCCTCATTATTTCAGTCGTTAAATTGTAAGTCTGTTTAGGAGCCGAAGCAACTTAAGAAAGGAAATAAAGAAGTTTCTTAATGCCTAAGCAACTTTAATCAGAATTGTCTTTTTTTTTTGGTAAAGTAAGTTGAGGCTTAATCACTTAATGAAACTCTTTGGATAGGCTTAATCAGAATGTCTGCATAAAGCCACCAATAAACGTCTAAGACTTGTTCACAAGTACATCATTTATAGTTTTCTTGCATCTTTTCTTTGCTATAGCACAAAATGTTCTTAATCTTTTCTTCCTTATTTCCGAATCAACTATTAACAAAACCAAAATATGCTTAAGTAGATGTAATCTTTGCTATAAACGTTCTTAATCGTTACTAGCTTGATCTATTTCTTAAGTACCAAGGGCTTTCTAGTTTTGTTTATCATTTTTGGCCACTTCCAAATGATAATCAGAATATATAATTTTTTTCTAGATTATTTGGTAATATCCTGGAAACTAAAAATGACAATAAAATTTTCAAAACTTGATTAGGACCACAAGAAGTTCTTAAGGTTGCTGAGAATATCTGTTGACGAAATGAAAAACATTCATCTATTTGATATTTTGAATGTGCTGATCATATTTACATCTTCTCAAACGATTAATCAGTATAAATCCAAGTTATACAAAACCATTTGACTATATGAGGTTATTTCAGTTTAATAGAAAGAAAAAGAGTTATTTGACTAGAAATTCATTTATTACTTTCTTACGTATGGCAATGTTTCACGTTTTTACAAGTCAACAAAATTATAATATCCACACAAAGTTACATAAGTAGCCCCTTTATTTATTGGACAGTACTTTTCAACATTGGGGTCGGAACAAAAAGGGATGATATGATTCCAAAAGAGTAATAAAAGTGGTTAGCATATGATAGGTACAATGCCGATACCATGCAGTAGCCGCTGTACAGACAAAAAGATAAATTCTTAACTTATACTAGATTAGGCTTCCACATCCACAATGGGTCCTTGTTACCACTAGATGAAGCAAGAGCATCCATAGTGTTGATCGTGCACCTTGAGCTTGACGTTTTGGAGTAGGCATTAAAGCTGGTCGCTCCGGTGGTGGAACTAGCCTATGGGGGTTCTGAACATGATGTCTTTTGGAAGTTGTAGCCTTATGGGAGAAGATTCACCATCACAGGAATCACAAAATCTTTATCATCTCAACCAAAAAATTAAACCGTTTCATAAACTCAATTTGTTGATGCATGAGTGTAATTGTGTAAATGGCAAAAGCAAATCCTCTTACGATCTAACACAAGAAGGTGTTGAATGAAAAAAGAAGTAGCTTAAGAGAAGAGGTATTAACTAGTGTTTTCAAAATTTTCTGCATTTTAGTTTTACTTTTAAATGATATTTAAAATAACAAGATACTATACATCTAAAACGAAATTGAAAAAGAGAAGACAAACCGATGGTAGATAGACAAATGAGTATATTTGGCTATTTCCAATGCTCTAATTTAAATGCTTGCTTTGATTTTCTGATGAATGACGATTGGAATTTGTCAAGTTGCATTGTATAAAATGTTAGATAGAGGAATAGAGCCTTTCTTGTTTTCTATAATATTTAAAATCACAGATCCGTTAAAAACGTATGTATATCAACCAACTGGATTTAAGTATATTGATTTGCCTTATTGTGGTAAAATAATAACTGATACTTTACATATTCAGACAAGTTAAATAATTATAACTAATTATGTAAAAACATTATTTTCTTGTTATATGAAATGAAGTTTCACGAGAGGTAAGTAAACATTTAAAACGAAATTTAAAATTTCTTTAAACTAATGGGGAAAAACAACTGATTGGAGAGAGAGAGAGAGAAAGAAAGATAATTTGCTTATTTCCTATGGAAGCTTTTATCATTGCTTTGATTTTCCCGATGAATGACGATTAGTATTTCTCAAGTTGCATTGTATAAAACTCTAACTTCATCTTCTTCCTCACATACTTCCGGATCACCTGATTCCAAATACACAAAAGAGTATGAATAATTCCTCGCCGGAGATGCACTGCGTGTATGTTGAGACAAGTCTTGACACTCGTCTCGTGGTTCTCCTTCACAAGACTGATAACGTTTCTGTTTTCAAAGGTGAAACGACTTCTAAAGTAAAACTATATTTTGCTGGTGATGTTTCTTATTCGCTAATTTTGCTTCCTTTTGTTTGTCTATTTACAGAAAAATTACGCAAGGAGCATTCAAAGTGTTTCTCAGAAATTGGGGAAATCACCACTTCTGCCGTGAAGGTAGGGCTCTTCGCTGCCTTGTTTTACAAGTTTTGTTTTTTAACATCAATAACAATAAAGGAGTACTGGTTGTTTTCTTTCAGGTTGAATGGAGTGGTCGCTTTTTTCCCTTGTCAGATTCAGTGATCGTGAGTAAGGCTTTTGAATATAATGGTATTGGTCACGAGGACTGGATTATTTTTGTTGATGTTGAGGTCAGAGTTGAGAAGACGACTGAAGTGGCTGCTTCGACTATTTCTTAAGTATGCTTAAGTTGAAGACGCAAGAAATAAAGGTTTTTTGTTAAATGTCCACCGGCAAGCTTGGTCTATTTCTTAGGTAGTAAGGGCTTTCTAGTTTTATTTATCTTTTTTGGCCACTACCATATGATAATCAGAAGAATATAATATTTTTTCTAGATTATTTGGCAATATCTTGAAAACTTAAAATGACAGTTTTTTTTTCAAAATTTGATTGGGACCACAAGAAGTTCTTAAGTTCGCTAAGAATTAATCGCTTTGGAATTTCTGTTGACGAAATGAAAACATTCATCTATTTGATATTTTGAATGTGCTGACCATATTCACATCTCCTAAAACGACCAAGGAATCAGTATAAATCCAAGTTATACAAAACCATTTGACTATATGAGGTTATTTCAGTTTAATAGAAACAAATGAGTTATAAAAAATTGAGTAACTGATGGTGCAGAGCAGCAAATGCAATATGATCAAATAACCGCTCCAAATAGTGACCTTAGTGATCAGCCTTTACAGTTTGCTACCAGAGAGAGTTCTGATTATGGTAGTCATCTCAATGCGACAGGAGTAGTGTATTCTCTAAGCCCTTAAGAGGTACCTTCAATGTCAAAGGTAATCTTCAAAAAAGATTTGGTTTATCTTTCATTTTTGGTTTAGTTTTGATGGTGAGAATTTTGATGTTTCCTTCTAAATTCTCCAACGAAAAAGAAAAGGAGGATGAGGTTACTTGTAACTTGAACATATATTGTTTTTTTTATGCCGATTCAAGATCCTTTGCCAATAGACAATTTGACTCAGCACCATCATTAAGTTCCATGTAGGATGAGAGACACCGTATCGTGAATGAAATGATTCATATGCTAGGGGCGGTTTGATATAAATTGGTGTATAAACACACGTTTCTAAAACCGTTAACATATATGTCTTTTGAACAGGTTACAGATGAATTATTTGATGAAATTGCAACCAAAATCAGTGAAGAAGGATGAAGCAATACTTTAAGGTTTGTTGTGGTCTACAAGATTTAGTCTTATCCTATTAATCTGTGAAATTACTACTAAATATGCAATATTCGCTATGTGCTATTCATCATTTCACAATCATAAGTCATCATCACAATTAAGCATAACGGAGTTGAATCAAGTCATTGTCTTGTTTTTTGGAACCAAGACGAGTAGCATGCAAATTTACTGTTAAGATACTCTTTTGTATGAATTTAAATCTGCTCATTATTTCAGTCGTTAAATTGTAAGTCTGTTTAGGAGCCTAAGCAACTTAAGAAAAGGAAATAAAGAAGTCAACTTAAATTTCAGTCGTTAAATTGTAAGTCTGCATAAAGCCACCAATAAACGTCTAAGACTTGTTCACAAGTACATCATATTTATAGCTTTCTTGCATCTTTTCTTTGCTATAGCATAAAACGTTCTTAATCTTATCTTCTTTATTTCCGAATAAACTATTAAAAAAAGCAAAATAACTATTAACAAAACCAAAATATGCTTAAGTAGATGTAATCTTTGCTATAGCACAAAACGTTCTTATTAATCATTACAAGCTTGATCTATTTCTTAAGTACCAAGGGCTTTCTAGTTTTGTTTATCATTTTTGGCCACTTCCAAATGATAATCAGAATATATAAATTTTTTCTAGATTATTAGGTAATAACATGAAAACAAAAAAATGACAAGGATTTCTTTTTCAAATTTGATTGGGACCACAAGATGTTCTCAAGTTTGCTTTTGAATATAATGGTATTGGTCACGAGGACTGGATTATTTTTGTTGATGTTGAGGTCAGAGTTGAGAAGACGACTGAAGTGGCTGCTTCGACTATTTCTTAAGTATTCTTAAGTAGAAGACGCAAGAAATAAAGGTTTTTTGTTAAATGTCTACCGGCATTACAAGCTTGGTCTATTTCTTAGGGAGTAAGGGCTTTCTAGTTTTATTTATCTTTTTTGGCCACTACCATATGATAATCAGAAGAATATAATATTTTTTCTAGATTATTTGGCAATATCTTGAAAACTTAAAATGACAGTTTTTTTTTCAAAATTTGATTGGGACCACAAGAAGTTCTTAAGTTCGCTAAGAATTAATCGCTTTGGAATTTCTGTTGACGAAATGAAAACATTTATCTATTTGATATAATGTGCTGACCATATTCACATCTCCTAAAACGACCAAGGAATCAGTATAAATCCAAGTTATACAAAACCATTTGACTATATGAGGTTATTTCAGTTTAATAGAAACAAATGAGTTATAAAAAATTGAGTAACTGATGGTGCAGAGCAGCAAATGCAATATGATCAAACAACCGCTCCAAATAGTGACCTTAGTGATCAGCCTTTACAGTTTGCTACCAGAGAGAGTTCTGATTATGGTAGTCATCTCAATGCGACAGGAGTAGTGTATTCTCCAAGCCCTTAAGAGGTACCTTCAATGTCAAAGGTAATCTTCAAAAAAGAATTGGTTTATCTTTCATTTTTGGTTTAGTTTTGATGGGGAGAATTTTGATGTTTCCTTCTAAATCCTCCAACTAAAAAGAAAAGGAGGATGAGGTTACTTGTAACTTGAACATATATTGTTTTTTATGCCGATTCAAGATCCTTTGGCAATAGACAATTTGACTCAGCACCATCATTAAATTCCATGTTGGATGAGAGAGACCGTATCGTGAATGAAGTGATTCATATGCTAGGGGCGGTTTGATATATAAATTGGTGTATAAACACACGTTTCTAAAACCGTTAACATATATGTCTTTTGAACAGGTTACAGATGAATCATTTGATGAAATTGCATCAAAATCAGTGAAGAAGGATGAAGCAATACTTTAAGGTTTGTTGTGGTCTACAAGATTTAGTCTTATCCTATTAATCTGTGAAATTACTTGGAATCAAGACGAGTAGCATGCAAATTTACTGTTAAGATACTCTTTTGTATGAATTTAAATCTGCTCATTATTTCAGTCGTTAAATTGTAAGTCTGTTTAGGAGCCTAAGCAACTTAAGAAAAGGAAATAAAGAAGTCAACTAAAATTTCAGTCGTTAAATTGTAAGTCTGCATAAAGCCACCAATAAACGTCTAAGACTTGTTCACAAGTACATCATATTTATAGCTTTCTGCATCTTTTCTTTGCTATAGCATAAAACGTTCTTAATCTTATCTTCTTTATTTCCGAATAAACTATTAACAAAAGCAAAATAACTATTAACAAAACCAAAATATGCTTAAGTAGATGTAATCTTTGCTATAGCACAAAACGTTCTTATTAATCATTACAAGCTTGATCTATTTCTTAAGTACCAAGGGCTTTCTAGTTTTGTTTATCATTTTTGGCCACTTCCAAATGATAATTGTTGGATATGGGCTGAGCACAGCCCACTTTTGATGATTTAACCTTGGTCCGATAATTCTTTTTTGAGGCCCAAGCGATATCGAAGGCCTATCTTGGACGTCGAAACGAGACCGTTTTTACATCGATATTTTATGATCCTTGTCATCAACTCGCCACCGTGATATTTCATAAGGCGGTCGGACAGATAGATCTGACCGACCATTAAGCTACCCTGCCCCGATTTAACCTGTAGTATAAATAGCCCTGTAGATTCATTTACTACCGCATCAGATTTTGACTGCCGAGCAATTAATACAAAGAATTCATAATTTTCTAAGTATTTACTCGACCTCTACATCGCATAAATAACCTCGCTCTTATATCTTCTTTATCGAGCTAAAACTCATTAAACAAGGATCTCCGAGCTCTACCTTTCGATTACCATTTTACCCCCCTCGTGCTCCTACGTTACTACAATTGGCGCCCACCGTGGGGCTCAGAGATTTCTTTCCACGCAAAGAGTAGCTCGATAATGTCAGGAACTCCAGCTACATCGACTAAAGCTAAGATCGGACCAGCAACATTGACGGTCGCGGAAAAAACGAGCACACCGTCGACTGACGTTCGAAATATCACGAACAACGAGTTACCAATAACGGACAGCGACGGGGCCCAACCCCCCAAGCACCCGAGATCAATCCAGCAGTACCTGAGCGCGTTGATGTAACCACGATACTCGAAACCATGATGGCTAGGATGGAGGAGATAAACCAGCAGACGAGCACCCGACTAGACGAGCTGGCTGCAGCACAAAATTCGTGCCAAGATCAAGTGAACGGTCTACATTCATATGAAACACAAGCCCTAGAGCGACCGACGCCAGCTGTGCAACGTCTGCAACGGGCTCTGTTCGGAGATTCACCGCCTCCACCGACCCATCCTCAGCATACCTCGAATGGCAAAGAGGTAGAAACAAGGCTTCCTGAGCGAGAGACGGAGCCACAACGAGGCAATGGTCGACCGCCGATCAACGAGCTAGCCGAAATGAAAGCTAGGTTGCAAGCCATGACCTCGCTGGTTCATCAGGCGACCAGCTCAGCGCCGGAAATCGACCGAGTACTGGAGGAGAGTCAAAGCACCCCATTCACCACTCGAATCACCGATATCCCGATACGCAGTGATATGTTCATAATTTGCATCATTTAGGTTGCATAATTCATTATAAATCATGTTTTATTCCATGCATTTTATGTCCTTAGGGTTTGTTTTAGAACTTAGGAGATGCATTAGGTCTCAATGAGTCTTTGCATGTTTTGAGTGTTCATGAGGTGCATTTGGAGCTGAAAAGATGAATCCAGGAGGTGGAATGGTGATCAAAGCTTGAAAAGTGGCAAAAATTGGGTCTATGGAGGTTATCGGCCATTCTCGCTGGCCAGGAAGGTTTTGTCGACCATTTTCACGTACCGCGGGTGGACTTTGTCGACCAAAACACGTACCGCGAGTGAAGTGTATCGGCCAAAATCTCCGGGTGCAAACATGTCTCAGAAATCGCCTGTCCGGGGAACCTTCCGATCCGATTCAGATGGCGGGTGCTTCATAGAAGTTGGAGAGCATTGGATCACGGTCTCATAGCAAGTGGAATCGTGGAATACGGACGCGTGAGCAGAGAGTTAAGCTCGTCGGAAGGAACCCCTGTCTCGTAGGTATTCCGGACCGAGCAGATCAGTTCTGAAGGATGCGAAGGACGGTGCACTTCCAAGCCGATTCAGTTTCCGGGTCCTTCATGAGAATCAGAGACATTTGAGTCTTCTTTACAGAACGTCCAAGAGCATTCAATTCGGATCTATGAGGAAGAAGATACGGTCTCCGGAATGGACACATGCCTAGACGCCTCTCTCTGGTCGTGTACATGCACTGCAAAGATGTGCCCTCCAGGAAGCCTTAAACTTCCCAAGCACCGAAGCTTCCTTCACCAAAGTTGGAGATACATGAGTCCTCTGTCTTCTGCAACCGAAATCATTCAATTCGGACAAGTCTCATAGGAGTTACACTCTCCGGAATGCGAAGTGGTCTAAGCTGCTCTGGATGCTGCGAGATGGTCTTGCGACTTGGTTAACCCGCAGGCCTGAAGATGAACGCCTGAATGCTGATGCTGCGAGTTGAAATGTGCGGGTAAACTATCACTGGAAGAGATCTGAAGCTCCCGAGCAAGAGAAATGCTAAGTCCACAATCGTGCGACTTAGGCATGCGAGTTGGAGAGGAAGGAGACCAAGCCGCAGCAACACTCGCAAAACACTCCTACTTAGGCGTGCGGCTAAGACAAGGCGATTCAGGCTTCACAAGACAAGTCTTCATCTACTGCGACTTAGGTCTGCTACCTGGGACATACTGGACCAACCCGCAGTAATTCCCACTTTACCCATTAAAGCCGGGTCAGGACCTGGTTTGTTCCGGGCTGACCCGGTTCGTTTTTAAGGAAGTATAAATACTTTTTAGGTCTGCTACTGGGACATACTGGACCAACCCGCAGTAATTCCCACTTTACCCATTAAAGCCGGGTCAGGACCTGGTTTGTTCCGGGCTGACCCGGTTCGTTTTTAAGGAAGTATAAATACTTTTTAGGGTTTTTTGGGAGAGAACTAAGTTTTATTCCCTTTGTCTCTTGCCTCTTTTGTGAAAGACTCTATTAAGAAGAGAAATATCTATATTTGAGTGTTTAATCAAGAGAGTTTTAAGAGATCTGGGGGTTTAAAGCTGTTTTCTTTTGAATCTATCATCTCCATCTCCATTTCTCATCATTAATCATGCTAATCTTCTCAACTTGCAAAGGTTTAAGAGAGATTAGTATGATTAGTGAGTAGTCACCTTAATGAGGTTCTAGATGTGTAGGTTAGGGTGCTAAAGTGTTAGATTAGGAGTGCTTAGGGCTAGATTCATTGATTCATCTCTCTAAACAGCTGTTCTCTATGCTAGATCCTTGATAATCACTTGAGATCTAGATTCTGGGAATTTCATGCACCAAAAGTGTTTGATGAAATTCCTGAAAGAGCTGTATTAGAGGTTTAAGCATTTTTCTGCATGATGATGTATTGTTATTTGCTTGAATGATCATTAAGAGCTGTTTATTAATGCATATTGATTCATGTTTCACAAATGGGAATTTGGTTTGAAAATGGATTAGTATAGGGGTTAATACCTTCATGAGAAGATTAACCTAGATTTGAGTTCTTAATCATTTGAATCATGTCTCATCATTGTCATTAGCATTTCTAGTTTAGCACCAAAGCACCCTAACCAACTATCATGTCTAGAATCTCATGCCTCCATCATATCATATTCACATCATTTGTCATTGCTTAGTTCTTGATTAGTCATTGTCATTAGTCTTTAAACCTGTTTATGTTTGTAGTTGTCTCTAGATTAATCAAAACCCACTCTTGTTTGCTTGAATTAAGAACTTGATCATATAGCTTAGTGTCTATCACCACATTCTTAGATTGATTAACCTCTTTGTGCTACTTTGACAAGGGGATTGATAGCCCTGAGACCCTAAAAAGTCTTGTCTATCAATTGGCGCCGTTGCCAAATTGTGGTTTGTTTAGCATTAAGCTCTGATCTGTTCTTGAGATCAAGTGCTTACTTTCTTGTTATTACTGATTACTTTCAAGTTCTGTTTGTGATTTCAGGTGTATGAACACCAGGTCTAGATCAAGAAGCTGTGGCCCACCTTTCCCTCTCAACGACAATATCAATCTTTTGGTACCAAGGAGGAGAAGGGACAGACGTGGTAGACAGATTGATCAGGCTGAGATGGCAGAACAAGGAGATCACGTGGTAGACATAGAACAACCAGTCCATGAGCAACAGGCTCAAGGAAATGGAGCTGGTAATGGAGTTGGTCAAGGGTTTCATCAGGGTAATGTTCATCAGGAACAGGTGCACCAACAAGCTTATGTCCACCAGGGACAAGTTCAAGCTCATCAACAGAGGCATCAGGCCAATGTTCAGCAAAGACAACAAGTGCACCACCAATCCCACCCTTTCCAACAACAGCAAAGAAGATATGAGCAACCCCAAGTCTATGTTGGAGAGAATGACAGGGCCAATGCTCATCAGTATGGAGCTGGTATTCAGGCACCACCTGTGCAAAACAACAACTTTGAAGTGAAGGCATCATTGCTGAATATGGTCCAGAATTCAAAGTTCCATGGGTTAGCAATGGAAGATCCCTTGGAACACTTGGATCAGTTTGATAAGGTGTGTGATCTGACCAAGATTAATGGAGTTTCAGAAGACAGCTTCAAGCTAAGACTATTCCCATTCAGTCTTGGTGACAAAGCTCATCAATGGGAGAAAAATCTTCCAAGAGGCTCCATTCAAACCTGGGAGCAATGCAAGCAAGCATTCTTATCTAAGTTCTTCTCCACCTCAAGAACTGCAAAACTGAGGAACCAAATCTCTAGCTTCACTCAGCACAGCAATGAGAGTTTTGGTGAAGCATATGAGAGATTCAGGAGCTACACAAACCAATGCCCACACCATGGGTTTAGTGAGGCTTCTCTTCTCAGCACACTTTATAGAGGAGCTCTTCCCAAGATTAGAAAAGCTGGATACTGCTTCCAATGGGAACTTTCTGGGTAAAGAGATACATGCTGCTTTAGAGCTAGTGGAGAACTTAGCATTGAGAAATGATACTTATGGTGAAGACTATGACAGATCAAATAGGTCTGAAGGTTCAAGCTCAGAACAGAGGCTCACCAGAGAAGTTAAGGAGTTGAGGAGTGAATTAGACAAGCTGAAATTCACCACTCAGAAGCCAATGCATTTTGTTGGAGAGTATGAGGAACCTTCTCAAATCTTTGAGAACATAAGTGAAGAAGGTCTTACCCAAGAGGAGCTCAACTACATTGGGAATCAGAGATTCCAGAGATATCAATATTGTAATGCCAATCCAAACCTCTCTTACAAGAACACCAATGTAGCTAACCCACAAGACCAGGTCTATCCCAATTCTCAAGCTCCAAAGAACTTTGTTCCCAAGAACAACTTTCAAGGGTCATTCCAACCCAAGAATCAGTTTGGTCAGAATCAGAGTTTTGGTCAGCAACAGCAACCATTTCAGGGCACTGGTTACACCTCACAACAGCAAAAGGCACCACAAGGGTTTGGTCCACCACAGTTCCAACAGCAAGCGCCGGTTCAACAACAGTTTCAGCCACCAATGGTTCAACAGCAGCCACAGATGGGTACAGATATGGTTGGTATTCTGCAACAACTACTTCAGGGTCAACAGATCTTTGCAAGCCAGAATGCAGCCATGCAACAGGAAATCAAGGAACTGAAGCAAAACCAGGCATCAAGCTCAAGGAACCAAGGCCACCTACCTGGAAAACCAGAACCCAACCCCAAGGAATATGCCAAGGCCATTACACTGAGGAGTGGAAAAGAGTTACCCGGTATTGAGAACAACAAAGTGATCATTGAGGACAATGATCAACCTGAGGGGGAGGCAGCCTTAAAGGATGATCAAGTTGCTGAGAAACCAAGGACAGAAAAGGGTAAAGAGGTAGCAAAGGAACCAGAACCAGAAAAAGTATATGTGCCACCACCTCCATACCAACCAAAGCTCCCATTTCCAGGGAGATTCAAGAAGCAACTAGTGGACAAGGCAAGAGCTGTATTTGAGAAGGCACTCAAGGAGACACCACTCACAATGCCTCTCATTGATGCATTCTTAATGATGCCAAAGATGGGGAAGTTCTTGAAGGATGCCATTCTGAACAAGACAAAAGAGCTTCAAGGCATGGTAGTACTAAGTCATGAATGCAGTGCTATCATTCAGAAGAAGTCCATCCCAAGGAAGTTAACTGATCCAGGGAGTTTCACACTCCCTTGTGCCATTGGACCTCTTCTATTCTCTGGATGTCTTTGTGATCTAGGAGCATCAGTCAGCTTGATGCCGTTCTCCATAGCAAAGAAGCTGGGCTTTAGAGTGTTCAAGCCTGCAAGGATCTCTCTTATCCTTGCAGATAGATCAGTTAGATTGCCTGTTGGTATGTTGGAAGATCTACCTGTTAAGATTGGTGGTTTTGAGGTTCCAACAGATTTTGTTGTGCTGGAAATGGATGAGGAACCAGTAGATCCTCTCATCCTGGGCAGGCCATTCTTAGCCACTGCAGGAGCTATAATTGATGTGAGAGGTGGGATAATAGAGCTTCAACTTGGGTCTGAAAGGCTCAAGTTTGATGTGAATGAGATGATGAAGAAACCCACCATTGAAGGTCAATGTTTCTATGTGGAGACAATGGATCAGTTGGCTGATGAGTTGCTTGAGGAGCTGAACACTGAGGATCCTCTTCAAGCTGCTCTAACTCAAGAACAAGGAGACAAGGGGCTCTTAGCTGAAGCAAGTGAAGGGTATAAGCTGTATCTGGACAATGCAAGAGAGCTGGGTCCTGAGACAAGGTTTTTGGAGCTGGAACAAGGTGGTTCTGAAGTTTTTGCTATCAAGGAATCAGTCACCAGCCAAAGCAGCTTGGACCAGGACTGGAATGAGGCTGATGCACCCCCTGTTGAGCTCAAGCCTCTACCAACAGGGCTCAGGTATGCTTTCTTAGGCTTAAACTCCACTTATCCTGTCATCATCAATGATAGCCTATTAGAGGACCAAGAGAGTGCATTGCTTAATGAAATAAGAAAGTTCAGGAGAGCCATAGGGTATTCTTTGGCTGATATTAGAGGGATCTCTCCTGACATTTGCACCCACAGGATCCACCTAGAGGACCAATCTATGTCCTCTATTGAGCATCAACGATGACTTAACCCCAACCTTAGGGAAGTGGTTTAGAAGGAGATACTAAAACTTCTTGAGGCAGGGATAATTTACCCAATCTCTGACTCAAGATGGGTGTCTCCTGTTCATGTTGTGCCCAAGAAGGGTGGGATCACAGTGGTGAAAAACGATAAGGATGAACTCATTGCTCAAAGAACCATAACCGGCCATCGCATGTGCATTGACTATAGGAAATTGAATTCTGTTTCTAGAAAAGATCATTTCCCTTTACCATTCATTGATCAAATGCTTGAAAGGCTAGCTAATCATCCTTATTTTTGTTTTCTCGATGGGTACTCTGGATTTTTTCAAATTCCCATAGATCCAAGAGATCAAGAGAAAACAACATTCACATGCCCTTATGGCACTTATGCTTATAGGAGAATGCCTTTCGGTTTATGTAATGCACCGGCCACTTTTCAAAGATGTATGATGCACATTTTCTCTGACATTATTGAAGAGAAAGTTGAGGTGTTCATGGATGACTTTAGTGTCTATGGCTCCTCCTTCTCGGATTGTCTCTCTAATTTGACACAGGTGTTGGAGAGATGTGAGCAACACAACTTGGTGCTGAACTGGGAGAAGTGTCATTTCATGGTGCAAGAAGGGATAGTTCTTGGGCATAAGATATCTGAGAAGGGTATTGAGGTTGATAGAGCAAAGGTAGAAGTAATGGTGAACCTGCAAACCCCCACTTCAGTTAAAGGGATAAGGAGCTTCCTTGGGCATGCAGGGTTCTATAGAAGATTCATAAAGGACTTCTCAAGGATTGCCAGGCCCTTGACAAGACTGTTGTGTAAGGAAGTGGATTTCATCTTTGATGCTGAATGTGAAGAAGCCTTTAAGTTGATCAAGGAGGCATTGGTTAGTGCACCAATAGTTCAGGCACCAGACTGGTCACTTCCTTTTGAGGTCATGACTGATGCATCTGACTTTGCTGTTGGAGCAGTGCTTGGGCAAAAGAAAGAAAAGAAGCTGCATGTGATCTACTATGCCAGTAGAACACTTGACTCTGCCCAAGAGAAGTATGCTACAACTGAAAAGGAAATGCTGGCAATAGTCTTTGCCTTTGATAAGTTCAGAAGCTACCTGGTGGGATCAAAAGTCATTGTATATACTGATCATGCAGCCCTCAGGTATTTGATGACCAAGAAGGATGCCAAGCCAAGGCTGTTAAGATGGGTTTTATTGCTCCAAGAGTTTGATATGGAAGTGCTTGATAAAAAAGGCATTGAGAATGGGGCTGCAGACCATCTCTCAAGGCTGAGGATTGAAGAAAAGGTGCCCATAGATGATGCTTTGCCTGAAGAGTCTCTGATGGTGCTCCATTCCTACTTGGAGTTTGAGGAAGTAGAGAGCATTCAAGAAAGGAGGATGCCCTGGTTTGCAGACATAGTGAACTATCTTGCATGTGGGGTGGAGCCTCCTGAATTAGATGCTTACAAGAGGAAGAAGTTCTTCAGAGATGTCCAGAGATACCATTGGGATGAGCCCTACCTCTATGTTCTGAACAAGGATCAGCTGTATAGAAGGTGTCTTGCTGAAGAGGAGATGCAACCTGTGTTGCAAGAATGTCATGGTTCTGCTTTTGGAGGTCACATGGGGGCATTCAAGACTGTAGCTAAGGTTCTTCAGAGTGGGTTTTGGTGGCCTACAATGTTCAAGGATGCTCAGTTGGTGGTTTCAGCATGTGATGCCTGTCAGAGGCATGGGAACATATCTAAGAGGAGTGAGATGCCTCAAAACCCCATTCTAGAAGTTGAGATCTTTGATTGCTGGGGGATTGACTTTATGGGGCCCTTCATTTCATCCTATGGGAATCAGTACATACTTGTTGCTGTGGACTATGTGTCCAAATGGGTTGAGGCCATTGCTTCCCCTACCAACGATTCCAAGGTTGTAGTGAAGCTGTTCAAGAGCATCATCTTCCCAAGGTTTGGAGTTCCAAGGGTTGTCATCTCTGATGGAGGATCCCATTTTGTGAACAAGACTCTGGAAGGTTTATTGAGGAAGCATGGAGTGAAACACAAGATAGCTACTCCATATCACCCCCAAACTAGTGGCCAGGTTGAGGTATCTAATAGACAGATCAAGACCATTCTTGAGAGGACTGTTAGCTCAAGCAGAAAAGATTGGAGCAAAAGGCTAGATGATGCATTGTGGGCTTATAGGACTGCTTTTAAAACTCCAATTGGGACATCACCATTCAGTCTACTATATGGGAAGAGCTGCCACCTTCCTGTTGAGTTGGAGTACAAAGCTATGTGGGCTGTGAAGTTGCTGAATTTTGACATCAAGACAGCTCAAGAGAAAAGGGTCATGCAACTCCATGAACTTGAGGAGATTAGGCTTGAGGCTTTTGAAAGCTCAAAGATCTATAAGGAGAAGACCAAGGTTCTGCATGATCAAAAGATTCTGAAAAGAGAGTTCAAGAATGGTGATTTGGTGTTGCTTTTCAACTCTAGACTTAAGTTGTTTCCAGGAAAGCTTAAGTCTAGGTGGTCTGGACCTTTCAAAGTTCTTGAAGTGAGGCCTTATGGTGCCATTGTCTTGGAAGGAAAGAATGGTCAGGAAATTGTGGTGAATGGACAGAGAATCAAGCATTACTTAGTTTCACAAGGGAAAGAGGAAGCTACAACAGTTCCTCTTCTTGATCCACCAGCCTGTTAAACAGGTTCTCAAAGTCAAACTTAGAGACTTTAAACAAAGTGCTCTTGGGAGACACCCCAAGCTTATCTTTGTACATAGTTCTTTTGATTTCTTCTCTTTTCCTTTATGTTTTAGAACTTTTTGATGGGTTTTGTGAGTTGGTCTCAGGTACTAGGTGATCTTTGGAGGACATAGCTTGTGATGAATGGAATGGAGCATGTGAGAGAGCTGAGAGAAGTGTTTAAAGCCATAAAAACTTGAAGAACGCCTCAGTGCTACCTAGGTGTGCGGGTTAGTGCATGAAGAGCCCAGGCCGCAGCAAGACTCGCAATTTACTCCGGCTTGGGCGTGCTTCCTGGTGTGAAAGGAACCTGGCCGCACGAAACCATGAGAAGCCCGAAATGTTTAAGTCCCAGTTACTGCGGCTTGGGAGTGCGGGTCAGAAGAGAGGAAGCTAGGCCGCACACCCATTCGCAATTTACTCCGGGTTAAGTGTGCGACCTAGAAGCATGGAAGCCGAGCCGCACCAAAAAGAGAGATGGCCGAGTTTTCTAAGTAACAAACCCTGCGACATGGTCGTGCTACCTGGAAACAAAGGAAGCTAACTCGCACATATACTCGGAATTTACTCCAAGATGGGCGTGCTAGCTGGGAAGTAAGGGTTCCAGGCCGCACAAAAAGAAGGGAGGCTAAAGTGTTTAAGTCCCAAAACCTGCGAGTTAGGCGTGCTACCTGGGAGTAAAGAAGACCAACCCACACATATACTGGGAATTTACTCCAAGTTGAGTGTGCTAGCTGGGAACATGAACACCAGGTCGCAGCAGGAAAAGAAAGGCCGTTTTGTTTAAGTCCAAAAGTCTACGGCATAGTTGTGCTACCTGGGAACATAGGAAACTAAGTCGCACATGCACTCTCAATTTACTCCGGGTCAGCTGTGCTAGCTGGGAATATGAAGACCAAGCCGCAGCAAAAAGAGGAACGGCCAGAATGTCTAAGTAACAAAGGCTGCGGGATGGTTGTGCTACCTGGGAACAAAGAAGACCAACCCGCACATCCATTCGCAAATTACTCCGACTTGGTCGTGCTAGCTGGTTGCATGGGTTCCAGGTAGCAGCACGGAGAAAAGATAAAACTGGGCTGAAGGATCTTTACTGCGAATTGGTCGTGCGGGTTAGACAGAGGATGACCAGGTAGCACAAAAATATTTCCGGTTCTGCACCGAGACGGTCACACGGCTCGATCCCGACGGTTCCCGGACGCACAAAAGAGAGAAAGAAGGCCGGTCAATGAGAAAAGGACGGGTCAAAGCCTTGACTGGTAAAAATAGATCTATTGACCACCAGTCCAAAGGCTTAACCCTGTCCCACACTCTCTCTTCCTCACAACAAACCCGAGTTTGCAACTCTCTCTCTCATTTCTCTCCATTGTTTTCACCATATCTCTCTCATTTCTCCACCAAAATTGTTGATTCAAAGTGCTCTGAGCTCGTTTTTGAGTTGTTAACATCATCCTGATTGCATTTCGAACTCGTTGCATCTTAATCCCAAGGTATTTCATCCTGTTAAAACTCATCTCTTTCCATGTTCTTCAATGGTGATTTTTGAACTTTAAGGTGTGGAATCGATTTTGATAGGTTGTTTTAGACCTTGAGATTATTTTTATAAATGCTAGGGTGCTAGATAGTCTTGGAAAACAGAGCACTTTGTTGGTAATTACTTGTTCTTGAATTTTGAAAATTGTTGCAAGTAATTCATGAAAGAAATCGATTTTTTTTTTAAAAAGAGATAAATTTGTTTCTTGCTGAGTCCCTGCTTTGCACTCTTGTTTTTGCATTGCTATGAACTTATTTGATTGATTCTTGGCTTGAGAAACTTGTTCATATGCTGTTGATATCGATTCTTGCAACAATTTTTTCAAAATTTTGAAGACTTTTGTGAGGCTTATCCTGTACTAAGCAAGGAAAGTGTGATCCAGCGCCAAAAAGGACAAGGCCTGAAGGAAAAGCTTTGGTGGTTGCTTCTGGTTCCAAGAAGAAGGGGAAACAGTTAGCTGTGGTATCTGAGAGTGAACAGACTGAAAGTAACTCAAGCAGCTCAGCTGGTGGCTCCCAAGGCACCATTGAAGAGGGATCAAAGAAGTTCAAGAAAACTGAACCAGAAACACTTGATTATCTGGCTAAGTTTCAGCAGATAGAGATCCAGCAAGGGAGATTCCCTGATTTGGACTTTTTGAAGAAGATTGGCATCTATGAAGATGTCAAGACTTTGCTTGGGAACATGGGTGTTGAGTCACTTTTGGAGATGAGAGAATCGCTTATGAGCAAGAGTCTCAAGAGTTCTTGGCCTCCTTTGAAGCTTTCATTTACTACCCAAGGGATTCAAGAATCATTCAAGGAGATGGGCTTGGACATGTGGAGTTTACTGTGAAAGGGAAGGAGTATTCAGTGTCATTCAGAGAATTGAATGAGATCTTTGGGTTTTCAGCACCTAGAAATGAACTTCTCTCCAACCAGGTCAATCTCAGAAAAGATGAGATCCAACTTCTATGGAGATCAATTGCTTCTGGGAAGTACACAGCTGGAACAGCTAAGTCCTCTTGGATAAGGAATCCAGTTCTGAGATATGTACACAAGATTCTCTCTCACAGCTTCTACTTCAAGATTGATGTTGGAAGAGTTCACAAAGGAGATCTGATGCTTCTTGGTGTAGGGCTGAGACCGCTGATGCCAACACATGAAGATGGGGAACCCTATGAAGGGTATGAATACCCACTTTGCCTTGCATCTCAATTAGCAAGGTCTTTGATGTTCTACAAAAAGTGCATGTGGGGTTCCACAAAGCAAGATGCAAAGCTGGCCCATGGATGGGTGGTAACAAAGATCTTGAAAGCCATGGGGTACAGATTCAAGGAGAACAAAGCAAAGTTTGATCTGATTAATGAAGCACATTTGTGTAAGATTGGCTTCCTCCAAGGAAGAGTGGGTACCAAGGTAGTCTACAACTTCAAGACACTCATCAGTGAGCCAGCCCAAGTTCTCCTACCCAATCCCTCCATCACCACAGTCCAAGTTAAAAGGAACATTCACTTCTTCTTGCTGAAGGAAGAGCTGTACAATGTCCAAACTGATCCACCAATCCTCACATACAAGCAAGCTTGCAGAGAAAAAGCCTCCAAGGGAAAGAAAGCAACCGCTGAAGATGCTACCACAAGTGCAGCTGGTGCTCAAGATGCTGATCTGCCTCCACCTCAAAAACGTTTTGGTGGAAACAGATATCACTTTGATGATTACAACTGGGAGGAACCAGGCACTTCAGGGTTTAGAGCTCAACAAAAGATTGGTATTCTCCAACAATGGTGCAAGTACCAAGAAAGAACCATCCACAAGATGGCCAAATGCATCAAGGAGATGAAGAAGAGGATCAAGAAGCTTGAAAACCCTTGCAAAGGTGGGGCTCCAGCACCGGTTTCACCAAGGAACAGAGAGGAAGTTGGGGGAGAGTTCCATGAACTGCACAGCCTTGGTCACATATGGAACCACTTGGGTAGATCTTGACGACGGGACTGATGAGGCCAGCCACCATTCTTGGGAAACACCGTCAGGCCACACTTCGAACCCCTCCTACTCATTGGGGTCTGACTTCAACAGCCACTAGGTAACACTCAAAACCTTGTAAATAGCATGTAGATTTTCTTTTTCTTTTGCATTTTACTTGTTTATTTTGTTTTAAACTCCTTTCTCATGCTTTTATAACACAAGGGACTGTGTTATTTAAGTGTGGGGGAGGAGTTTCATCCTTTACTAATCATGTTTTCTCTTTTCTTATTTTACACTTTGAGTCTTGAGTCACATTCTAGTTGCATATTCATTTAGTCTCATCTAAGTGCATATAAAAACAAAAAAAATGGAAAAATCTGAAAAAATTTACACAAAAAAATGATCATGTAGTTGCATTCTCATTTTTAGGATTGAGTCTAGATTGCATATGCATGTAGGTTGCATCTTGCAGGGAGTAATGATAGGTTTTCTAGAGAGTACATCACTTTGAGAACTTGAATTGAATATGCTTGTGAATCTTTTTCTGTGCTTGCAAAGTCTGAAATGATCTGAATCTGAGAAACAAGTTTGAATTGAACTCAACTCTAATTAAGTGAAAACCCTGAACTTGACTTGAAATTATCATTTGGTGCATTGTTTGAACAAGCTTGTGGATACCAATATACATATTTGAGCTGGAATCCTGTTTTTACCATCCTCTTCCTTAGCTCAAATAGCTGAATCTGCATAATAGATCAGTTTTCCTCACCCTGAACCCATCCTTCTTTCAAGCCAATTGTTTGTGTGTGATTGAGAGGCCACCTTGGACCAAACTTAGCAGAAAGTGTTAGGTTTAGGGCGACAAGGGCAAGTCTCATTGAGTGCTAAGTTCCATCATCAAGGAGCTGAGAGATTTGGCAAGAACTAAGTGTGGGGGAATACATGTTGGTGAGTGGAAAAAGGAGAGATGAGTGGAAATGAAAGGAGAATGGTGAGAACTAGGGGAATGAAAAAGAAAAGAAATCAGTCTTGGAGTTTTAAGTCAAAGAAAGTGAGCTCTAGTGTTTTGAAAAGAAAGAGTCTAGCCTCTAAGTGAAAAGAAAAGAAGCCAAAGAGCTCAAATGTTTTAAAAAAAAAGAAAGAAAAAAAGAAGAGGTTAGAGGTTACAAAAGAAAGTGAAAAAGAGCTATGTAAAGTTTGAACTCCAAGACTTGTGTATGAAAAAGAAAAGAGAGTCCCCTAGTGAGAGAAGAATGAGTGTGAAAAGTGAGCAAGTGAGGAAACTTTGAGTAGAGTGTGGGGTGGGATGAGTCTTTGCCCTTGTATGCATAGGTTGCCTTTTACCTTTAGCATTCTGCCAACGTTTGGTCATTCATTGAGAGATCCTTTTGCTGCATTGAACCCTCTCAAGCATTGATGAGATCATTTTAGTCTCATAACCTCACCCTAGCCAAACTATGTTTGTTTAAACAATGCACCATTTGATCCACTTGTTAAAAAGCTTAATGAATGTTAAAGAGTTGAGAGAGAGAAGAACTTGTGGAGATTCCTTGTTGAGTTGATATATATCTGAGTATGGCTTTGCATTGCATAATTGAGCATGAACTTGAATTCTCATTGTGATCACTTCTCTGAAAAAGGAAATGTGAACTCCCAATGCATCCAACCTCTTTCTCTCATTTGTTCTTGTTTGAGGACAAGCAAAGGAAAAGTGTGGGGGAGTTGATATGTTCATAATTTGCATCATTTAGGTTGCATAATTCATTCTAAATCATATTTTATTCCATGCATTTTAGGTCCTTAGGGTTTGTTTTAGAACTTAGGAGATGCATTAGGTCCCAATGAGTCTTTGCATGTTTTGAGTGTTCATGAGGTGCATTTGGAGCTGAAAAGATGAATCCAGGAGGTGGAATGGTGATCAAAGCTTAAAAAGTGGCAAAAATTGGGTCTATGGAGGTTATCGGCCATTCTCGCTGGCCAGGAAGGTTTTGTCGACCATTTTCACGTACCGCGGGTGGACTTTGTCGACCAAAACACGTACCGCGAGTGAAGTGTATCGGCCAAAATCTCCGGGTGCAAACATGTCTCAGAAATCACCTGTCCGGGGAACCTTCCGATCCGATTCAGATGGCGGGTGCTTCATAGAAGTTGGAGAGCATTGGATCACGGTCTCATAGCAAGTGGAATCGTGGAATACGGACGCGTGAGCAGAGAGTTAAGCTCGTCGGAAGGAACCCCTGTCTCGCAGGTATTCCGGACCGAGCAGATCAGTTCTGAAGGATGCGAAGGACGGTGCACTTCCAAGCCGATTCAGTTTCCGGGTCCTTCATGAGAATCAGAGACATTTGAGTCTTCTTTACAGAACGTCCAAGAGCATTCAATTCGGATCTATGAGGAAGAAGATACGGTCTCCGGAATGGACACATGCCTAGACGCCTCTCTCTGGTCGTATACATGCACTGCAAAGATGTGCCCTCCAGGAAGCCTTACACTTCCCAAGCACCGAAGCTTCCTTCACCAAAGTTGGAGATACATGAGTCCTCTGTCTTCTGCAACCGAAATCATTCAATTCGGACAAGTCTCATAGGAGTTACACTCTCCGGAATGCGAAGTGGTCTAAGCTGCTCTGGATGCTGCGAGATGGTCTTGCGACTTGGTTAACCCGCAGGCCTGAAGATGAACGCCTGAATGCTGATGCTGCGAGTTGAAATGTGCGGGTAAACTATCACTGGAAGAGATCTGAAGCTCCCGAGCAAGAGAAATGCTAAGTCTACAATCGTGCGACTTAGGCATGCGAGTTAGCCGCGCCTGGAACTATGCCGCACGATCACTCGCAAATCACTCCGACTTGAGCCTGCGACCTAGGTGCAATAGAGACCAACCCGCACAGTTTGTACATTCCCCAGAAACCGCCTTAGCCCTGCGAGTTGGAGAGGAAGGAGACCAAGCCGCAGCAACACTCGCAAAACACTCCTACTTAGGCGTGCGGCTAAGACAATGCGATTCAGGCTTCACAAGACAAGTCTTCATCTACTGCGACTTAGGTCTGCTACCTGGGACATACTGGACCAACCCGCAGTAATTCCCACTTTACCCATTAAAGCCGGGTCAGGACCCGGTTTGTTCCGGGCTGACCTGGTTCGTTTTTAAGGAAGTATAAATACTTTTTAGGGTTTTTTGGGAGAGAACTAAGTTTTATTCCCTTTGTCTCTTGCCTCTTTTGTGAAAGACTCCATTAAGAAGAGAAATATCTATATTTGAGTGTTTAATCAAGAGAGTTTTAAGAGATCTGGGGGTTTAAAGCTGTTTTCTTTTGAATCTATCATCTCCATCTCCATTTCTCATCATTAATCATGCTAATCTTCTCAACTTGCAAAGGTTTAAGAGAGATTAGTATGATTAGTGAGTAGTCACCTTAATGAGGTTCTAGATGTGTAGGTTAGGGTGCTAAAGTGTTAGATTAGGAGTGCTTAGGGCTAGATTCATTGATTCATCTCTCTAAACAGCTGTTCTCTATGCTAGATCCTTGATAATCACTTGAGATCTAGATTCTGGGAATTTCATGCACCAAAAGTGTTTGATGAAATTCCTGAAAGAGCTGTATTAGAGGTTTAAGCATTTTTCTGCATGATGATGTATTGTTATTTGCTTGAATGATCATTAAGAGCTGTTTATTAATGCATATTGATTCATGTTTCACAAATGAGAATTTGGTTTGAAAATGGATTAGTATAGGGGTTAATACCTTCATGAGAGGATTAACCTAGATTTGAGTTCTTAATCATTTGAATCATGTCTCATCATTGTCATTAGCATTTCTAGTTTAGCACCAAAGCACCCTAACCAACTATCATGTCTAGAATCTCATGCCTCCATCATATCATATTCACATCATTTGTCATTGCTTAGTTCTTGATTAGTCATTGTCATTAGTCTTTAAACCTGTTTATGTTTGTAGTTGTCTCTAGATTAATCAAAACCCACTCTTGTTTGCTTGAATTAAGAACTTGATCATATAGCTTAGTGTCTATCACCACATTCTTGGATTGATTAACCTCTTTGTGCTACTTTGACAAGGGGATTGATAGCCCTGAGACCCTAAAAAGTCTTGTCTATCACGCAGTCAAATCAAGTTTAATCTGCCAACTTATACAGGGAACTCCGACCCCAGCCAATTCATGACCGCATTCAGCATTCAGATGGGTCGAGCTCGTTTTGCATCCGAAGAAAAAGACGCCGGTTTCTGTCAGCTATTCGTCGAGAACCTCAGCGGCCCAGCCCTCGTTTGGTTCTCCAAGCTCAAGGCTAACTCGATCGATAATTACAAGGCACTCTCAACAGCGTTCCTCAGACAATACATGATGTACATCCAAGGAGCGGTATCTAGCACTGATCTCTATCAGATTAAGCAAGGCGAGAAAGAGCCTTTGCGAGCTTACATTGGCAGGTTCAACGCCATCGTCTCGCGAGTGACCACGACAGACGAGGCCTCGATCCCAGCCCTTACGAATTCCCTCCGTATCGACTCCAAGTTCCGAGATAGCCTCAAGTTCGCCAAACCACATACTCTAGAAGACGCTCTCCACCGAGCCACCCTTTACATCGAAGACGAGGAAGAAAAGGAAATGGCAATGCCAACCAAACCCTTGCAGCGACCCCAACCCACCAAGGAGGTTGCCAGATCCGATCACCAGGAGCCAAGACAGCACATCGATAACAATTACAAAGGCGATAACCGGCTAGGAACAGCGTATAACATCAACGCGCATCTCAAAATCGACCGCAGCAACAATCAAACACATGGCAGCGCGGCGATCGCACGGAGACAAGACCGTTCTGCGATTATCACAACAAATACGGACATCCAACCGCGATGTGCCGCGAGTTGCAAGCATACCTCCTCTCCAAGTATCACAAGGGAGATATCGCTGGAACCAGCCAACCGGTAAATCTTGATACACGTGGGAACGTTAGCTCCCAAGCACCCGTTGTCATACAACCTCCAGTTCTTCCGCCTTCCCCTCCAAGAATCGAACAAGCAAATGACGATCCCTCGAAAAGGGAACGAGGTAGCCAACCTCGCGGCGATACCCCACCATCTTCTCGAAAAAAGGTCTTCATGATAATGGGCGGACTCCCGACCTGCAACGATTCGGTTAGATCAATAAAAAAATACGGCAAACGAGTCATGTTAGCTCAAATATGACGAGCGAGAACCCCGAAAACCGGCAAAAATAACATCGTCACGTTCTTCGAGGCCGACGCAGAAGGTCTGGATATGCCACACAGCGACCCGCTGGTGATCGAATTGCGGGTTGGAGATTGCGAGGTGTCCCGTATCCTGGTCGATACAAGCAGCTCTGTGGACCTGATCTTTAAGGAAACCCTGGACAAAATGGAGTTGTCTGGTCATCACCTCAAGTCCTCTGTTAAGCCCCTCACCGGTTTCGACGGGGACACCGTTGTATTCCATCGGCACGATCAGACTCCCGGTCTACGCCGCTAAGACAACCTGCCTTGTGAAATTCGTCGTCATCGACAAACCCGCGATCTACAACGCCATACTGGAACCCAGTGTTTACAGTCGATGAAAGCAGTCACGTCA
>NW_006256877.1:6918231-7222687 GCF_000478725.1 Eutrema salsugineum
GATGCGTTGGCATCAGGGCCGATCTGAAGGAGGAAATTAAAAGCGAGCTCATTCGGCTACTCCATCGAAATTCATCGACCTTCGCCTGGTCGGTAGGCGATATGCCCGGAATTGACCCCGCGATATTGGGCCACAAGTTAAACGCCGATCCAACTTTTAAACCAATCAAACAAAAGAGAAGAAAGCTCAAATCCGAAAAAGCCAAGGCCGTCAATGACGAAGTTGAGCGCCTGTCGGCAGCAGGCTCAATCACCAAGGTCAAGTACCCTGAATGGCTTACCAACCCGGTGGTCGTAAAGAAGAAAAGTCGTAAATAGAGGATTTGCGTAGATTTTACCAACCTCAACAAAGCTTGTCCGAAAGACAGCTTCCCTCTGCCTCACATCGGCTGATTAGTTGAAGCAACAGCTGGTAATGAACTCTTCTCCTTTATGGACGCTTTCTCCGGCTACAATCAAATCGCAATGCACCCTGACGATCGAGAAAAGACATCGTTCATCACCGATCGAGGAACATACTGCTATAAGGTCATGCCTTTCAGGCTCAAGAACACGGGCGCAACCTACCAACGTTTGGTAAATCACATGTTCGCAGACCAACTGGGACGAACAATGGAGGTCTACATCGATGATATGTTGGTAAAATCTCTCACCGCTAGAGAGCACATCGATCACCTACAAACATGCTTCACTATTCTTAACCAATACAGAATGAAGCTCAATCCCGCCAAATGTACGTTCAGCGTAACATCTGGCGAGTTCCTCGACTACATCATGACCAAAAGGGACATTGAAGCCAACCCAAAGCAAATCGACGCATTAATCGACCTACCCTCTCCACGAAATATGCGCGAAGTTCAAAGGCTTACCGGCCGCATCGCGGCTCTCAAGAGGTTTATTTCGAGGTCGACAGATAAATGTCTCCCTTTTTATCAACTATTGTGCGGCAATAAACGCTTCGAGTGGGACAACTAATGCGAGCTCGCTTTTAAACAACTCAAGGACTATCTATCCTCGCCGCTAATACTCGCCAAGCCCGAGGTAGGAGAAACTCTATACCTATATATCGCCGTGTCAACCTCGGCTGTGAGCGACGTATTGGTAAAAGAAGACAGAGGCGAGCAAAACCCGATATTCTATGACAGTAAGACGCTGGATGATGCGGCAAAAAGATATCCGACGTTAGAGAAGCTTGCTCTCGCGGTAATCATGTCAGCGAGAAAATTGCGCCCGTATTTCCAGTCACACTCGATTGTAGTCCCTACAAACCAACCTCTGAGGACAATATTGCATAGCCTTAACCAATCCAGCTGCATAGCAAAGTGGGCAGTCGAGCTCACAGAATACAACATAGAGTATCGCAACAGAACGAGCGCCAAATCTCAGGTTGCCAACTTCCTGATCGAGATACCTCCCGAATTCGTAAAGACAGATATCCCAGAAGTAAGATGGTCGCTTTACGCCGACGGTTCTTCATCTTCGCGAGGAGCAGGCGTTGGCATACGCCTAGAATCACCAACATGGAAGTACTAGAACAATCCTTTCGCCTCGAGTTCTCGGCGTCGAACAACGAAGCCGAATACGAAGCCCTACTCACCGGACTCCGCCTAGCTCTAGGAATCGGGGTTAAGAAGATTGAAGCGTTTTGCGACTCCCAACTCGTCGTCAATCAATACAGCGGCGACTATGACACTAGGAATGACCGAATGGACATGTACCTTAAAGTCGTCAAGAAGCTCGCCGAATAATTCGATTCTTTCGCCATCACCAGAATCCCGAGGAGCGATAACACGTCAGCAGATGCTCTGGCGGCTCTCGCCTCGACATCAGAACCTAACCAACGCCGCGTCATCCCATTCGAATGCATCGATACACCACTCATCGAGCTTCCCAAAGGAGTATGCTCCATCAACGAACTCCAAGCTAGTAGCATCGATGCCAATGAGCTACCTCTCCCTGACGTCGTCGACGAACCCGCAGAGCAGGAACCCTCGATTGACGACTGGAGAATCGAAATATTGCTCTGCATTACGGATGGCCAAGTCCCACCCGATCGATGGGCTGCAAGACGCCTCAAAACGCGAAGTGCGAAGTACATCCAATCACACGGTAATCTCTATCGTTGGAGTTCATCAGGAGCCCTTCTAAATTGCCTTCACGGTGAGGAGACGCACGACGTTATGAAGGAAATGCATCAGGGCGCATGCGGAAATCATTTGAACGGACGAGCTCTAGCTCTCAAGATAAAGAACCACGAACACTTCTGCCCCACTATGCTCACTGACTGCGATAGATTCGTAGCCCGATGCGAACAATGCCAAAGGCACGCTCCAATGATTCACGCTTCGGCGGAACTGCTCGCTTCATCGTCTCCCCCTTATCCATTCATGCGATGGGCGATAGACATAGTCGGACCACTGCCTCGATCACGACAAAAAAGATTCATGCTCATCGTCACAGACTATTTTACAAAGTGGGTCGAGGCAGAATCCTATGCCAAGATCCACGCGATCGACGTCAAGAAATTCATCTGGAAGCAGATCATCTGCCGACATGGCCTCCCATACGAAATTGTCACAGACAACGGCTCCCAGTTCGTCTCTAACATCGTCGAAGATTTCTGTGCGAAGTGGAAAATCAGGCTCAGCAAATCAACGCCGAGGTACCCACAAGGTAACGGCCAGGCTGAGGCAACCAACAAAACGATCCTTGATGGAATCAAGAAAAGATTGGAAGCCAAAAAGGGTGTATGGACTGACGAGCTCGATGGAGTTCTCTGGTCACATCGAACTACACCACGACGATCTACAAACAAAATCCCTTCTCACTATCACACAGAATGGAAGCTTTAGCCCCAGCTGAAGTCGGGCTACCTAAAATCCGCCGAACGATGTTAACCCAAGATGTCAAAACAAATGGTGTTATGATAAAGAACAACCTCGACATGCTAGAGAGGAAGAGCGAGATCAAGCTCAAATACGAATGCAAAATTATCAACAACAGTCAGCTCGATACTACAATAAAAAGGTCAAGGGAAGACATTTCGAAACCGGTGACCTCGTTCTTCGCAAGGTATAGAATACCCAGGAAGAAGGAGCAGGGAAAACTGGGCGCAAACTGGGAAGATCCTTACCAAATAATAAAGGTTGTAAAACCCGGCGTTTACGAGCTCATGACCATGCGAGGCGAGGTCATACCTAGATCATGGAACGCTATGAATATCAAAAGGTACTACTACTAGGATTCAGTCAGGTCATATGCCGCAAAAAAAAGGACGCTCACCAAGCTCCGCTAGTCGAGCTACGCCTTGTAAATGTGAACTACAATCGGCTTGATCCCAGTATGTTGGGTACGTAGGCAACCTCTTTCGAGGTACAGCTAGTAATATAAATAAAAATCTTTTTATTTTTATTGTTTAAATCTTTTCTAATCCACCACATCGACATCGACATCCTAGCTAGATGTGCGATCTAAACACATGCACTCCCACTAGTGCAAATTCCTATAAGTCCTCTGAGAAACCAAAACCTCATGACTATACGAAATTTAGCCGGGCCCAGTCCCGCAATATCTCTTAGATCGACCGAGTAAAAACGCCAAACACATCTTCGCTACTCGGAAACGACCTAAGAGGCTAACAGGTGGGCCGAGCTAACACTTGCACCTACAACATATTAAACCGAGTCCTCACTCGTAAACAAAACAGGATAAGCCGAGAACCCACCTCGCACCTATAGCTTTATAGCCGAGTTTTGAACCTCGCATCTAAACCTTATCCACGCTTCATAACCAAGCAACAACAATCAGAATATTCAAAGATCAAAAAGTTTGTTCGAGCTAAACAAAGGCATTCCATTAAAACAAATCACAAACTGGCCCATCGGACTACATCGCAAGAGAAAAATTAAAACAATAAAGAGGCAAGGCCGAACTATGCTTGAAAAAATGAAAACGAGCTATTCCTCGAGCCGACCATCCCTTTTGACTTCAGGCTCATCGGTGTCTGAACCCATTCCAGGGGTCTCGGGATACGGAGGCGGCAGATCCCCGTCTTTGAGGTCTGTTAAAGTAAGAGCAGCGAGCTTCGCTTCGCACTCCTGCTTCGTCTGCTCGAGTTCGGCTCGCAACTCCTCCTCAGTCATCGCATCGTCGCCCTTCATAAGATCGAAGCACTCCAAAGTACCCCGAGCTTGGACGAGGTCAAACTTGACCGCATCAGCTGCGTCCCTCTCGGCGATGTGCATCCTCAGACGACCAATATGGCCCGAGAACCTCGCTTCGGCCTCCACCCATATTTTGTGGTCTCGGCATCGATTTTCTCCTTGGAATGATGCTGTGCGCGCGCAACCTCGGAGGCGATCAATTTTTCAGCCTTCAGCTTTGCCTCGTTCACGACCTGCAGATTGTTGATCAGATCCGCGTTCTCCAACTGCATTTCCTTGACCTTGTCGGTCAGCTATTTGATGCTCTCCTTGAGCTGAGTCGATCTTTTCTTCTCGACCTGCCAGTTCTCTATGGTGGTCTTCTTCGCAGCAAGAGCCGCGCCATGCTCAGCAATGGCCTGTTTGCCCGAGCTTTGAGCATTCTGCAGCTGCCTCGAGGCACTTCGAAGCAATCAGAGGTACTGACCTCGCGTTTTATTATAGCTCGCGATGAAATAAAAATCGAACGAAGATTTATTAGCGATTAAGACTATAAACCCGCAAAATGTATCGAGAAAATAAGAGATGAAGAGTAAACCTTGAAGGCTTAGCTCGTCATATCCTTAAAAACGGCGTCTTCGCCCGCGGGGACCCCCGAGGTAGAGCCCCTGATCATGCCGAACAACATGGCACATTTATCTTTGTTATTGACGAAGGGCTCGTCCCGGTTGTCGTAATCGAACTGGAAGCTCCAGTCAATCTCCTGGGTCAACTCGGCGCCGGTGGGACTAACCTTAGTTCTCTTGGAGACCTCCCCGCGAGTTACCTCCTCGCCCACGTTCGCCTCCGCTGCAACGTGCTTTTTCTTCCTATCCTGCGATCGAGGAGCCTCGACCCCGACCTCTTGTTCAGCAAGGCGAGAAGCCCCGACATCATTCTTCTTCTTCTTCTCTTTCTTCTTACCTCTCTTCATTGACCTAGCCGCAGACCTCACCGCCTCTGCGGTCACGTCATCAGTCTGTTGGGTCTCCTGTTGAACCTCGACCCTAGTCTCGACCTGATCGAGATTCTCGGTCTGACCTCCACTCTCGCCTTCATGGATTACCCCGCTATCGGGAAGGATCCCTCCTTCAGGTAGAGGAGCGAGCTCTTCATGTTGAGGAGCGAGCTCTTCCTCGCGTTGAAGAATGTTCCCCTCAAGCCTAGGTGCAGTTGCCTGACTCTCGGATCGAGACGCAGAGGCTCCTTGACTCACCACCGAACTCTTCTTCTTCCTGCCTCGAAGCCTCGCAGCCAAATTAGGAGCATTGACTTGAACTGGCCATCTCAATTGCTTCTCGGGTATAGTGATCAACTCTTCCCCAAGTCGCTAAAATCAGAACAGGTTTAGATATATATATAAAGGGAGAATAGATAAAGCGGAAGAGAAAGAATCGAGCTCACCGTTCACGATCCGAGTAATAGCAGCTCGAACTCTTTGGCTATGAACTTCAGGCCAGTGTTGAATCCCGAAAGATTGAAGCTTTGCGACGTCTGTCCAATAATTATCCGGGAAAGCACCGAAATTGATGTTCTGATCTGCAAGAAAGAAGTAATCAAGATATCAGAGACGGAGAATAAAAGTCAAAAAAAATGTCAATCGAGCTCGCTGTCTACCGATGCAACTGCTCCATTCATTCCTGAAATTCCGCGATGTATCAACTAGCGCGTCATTGACTTTAGCGAAAAAGAAGGTCAACTCCCATCTCTGTATCTTGTTGATAGGGTATACGAGCGAGCACCCTTTCCTGGCCTTGATCGTTTAAGTACCATGGATCGAGTTGTTCTTCTGAACCAGCGTCATCTCCTCGAAGAAACGCCAATCAAAGTTGACGCCAACCTCGATCCCGAACACAAGCGCTGCAATCATAAACCAGATTCCAGCCGGAAGAAGCTGAGTGAAAGCCACGCCTCGCCTGTCGACGTAATCAGTCAGAAGCCGAGGGAGAGGAACCCAGAGATGGCATTGACTGAACCATGCCTCGTACAGCGCAACCCAACCTTCGGGAGCTTGCCACGGGCGATCCCCAGGGCCCGGCGATCTCAATATCACGCCCGGAGAGAACCGATGGAGAGCTCGCATCTCGGCCAAGCGTTCGGGCGTCATCTGAGACTCGATCCTGAGCAGACGGTTCTCGATGTTCCCTTTCCGCTTGGAACCCTTCCTGCGAGTTCTGCCTTCAGCATCTTCTTCTTCTTCTTCTTCTCCCCCTCCTTCATCTCCTTCTTCCTCGCCCTCAACCTCGACATCATCACCATCACCATCATCACCGTCCCCTTTTTCCTTGCCTTGTTCTTCATCGCCTTCCGCAATTTGAGCATCGGCGTCGCTCTCACGCGTATCCCGGTTGGGCTCGTCTGAACCGTAATTTTGCGAAGACGCTCCCTGCTCGCGAATCCGAGCAGCGAGCTCGTTCGCGGGTGAAGCCTCGCGAGCCAATTGACTTTCAGACCTCGACGAAATAATTGGCGAGGAGCTAGAGCTCGCCGTAACGGTCTCTTCGGAACGCGACCCCGACTCCAAACTTGACTCGATTCTCGAGGCCATATTCGAGGTCTTTTCAACGGCCGTGAATTTCGACGATCAACGGAAACAAAATCGGAGACGACGGAGAAAACTGAATCTAGAGAGAGAAAGCAAGTGAAATTCTAGAGAGAGGTCACATAGAAGTTACCTTTTATCAGCAGGAGAAGAAAATGAGGAAAGCTGAGATCTTGGGCTTTTTATAGAAGGAAAAGCGACAGTTACCGAGGAAAATAATCATGACACGGATGCGTCCCTACAGAATAAGTGAAGACCGGATTTCACGCGCTTTAATCAATTCGAGCAAAGAGTCGCGTCTCTTCAATCTCTCGTTTGAAAGTCACGCGCGATTTTTCGGCTTCGCAGTTACCGACGAGGTTCGTTCATCCTCCGTCCATCTCTCATCTCGACAAAAGCGCCAGTTGAGGTTGAAGTCAAAACTAGACCGCGATCTTTCCAGAACCGCTGAACATCGATGCAACATCTCTATCAACGGACTCGGGGGGGGGGGAGGGGACAATTGTTGGATATGGGCTGAGCACAGCCCACTTTTGATGATTTAACCTTGGTCCGATAATTCTTCTTTGAGGCCCAAGCGACATCGAAGGCCCATCTTGGACGCCGAAACGAAACCGTTTTCGCATCGATATTTTATGATCCTTGTCATCAACTCGCCACCGCGATATTTCATAAAGAGGTCGAGCAGATAAACCTGACCGACCATTAAATTATCCTGCCCCGCTTTAACCTATAGTATAAATAGCCCTGTAAATTCATTTATTACCGCATCAAATTTTAACTGCAGAGCAATTAATACAAAAAATTCATAATTTTCTAAGTATTTATTCGACATCTACATCGCATAAATAACCTCGCTTATATCTTCTTTATCGAGCTAAAACTCATTAAACAAAGATCTCCAAGCTTTATCTCTCGATTACCATTTTACCTCCCTCGTGCTCATACGTTACTACAATAATCAGAATATATAAATTTCTTCTAGATTATCAGAATATATAAATTTCTTCTAGATTATTTGGTAATATCATGAAAACAAAAAATGACAAGGTTTTCTTTTTCAAATTTGACTGGGACCACAAGATGTTCTCAAGTTTGCTGAGAATTAGTCGCTTTTGAATTTTTGTTGACGAAATAAAAAAACCTTCATTTGATATGTTGAATGTGTTGATCACTATAAATCAAGTTATACTAAACTATTTGACTAGATGAGGTTATTTCAGTTTAATAGGAAAAAAAAAATTCAGTTATTTAACTAGAAATTCATTTATTACTTTTTTTTTATGGATAGCAATGTTTCACGGTTTTACAAGTCAAAATTATAATATTCACACAAAGATACATAAGTAGCCCCTTTATTTATTGGATAGTACTTTTCAACATTAATGGGGTCGGAACAAAAAGAGATGATATGATTCCAAAAGAGTAGTAAAAGAGGTTAGCATATGATTGGTACATTGCCGATACCAGTAGCCGCTGTACAGACAAAAAGATAGATTCTTAACTTATACCAGATTAAGTTTCCAATTCCGCAATGGGGTCCTTGTTACCACTAGATGAAGCAAGAGCATCCATAGTGTTGATCCATGCACCTTGAGCTTGACGTTTTGGAGGAGGCATTAAAGCCAGTCGCTCCGTTGGTGGAACTAGCCTACGGGGTTTTGAACATGATGTAGCAAAATGTCCTTTTCCGCCACACCGGAAACAGATCACCTCAGAGACTAACCTAGCAAACTTCTGACCACGACCTGGACAGTAGATATGTCCGTTTGATTTCTTAGCTTCATTTCTTCTCTGTTTCTTGGATTGCTTACGTCCTTGTGTTGCCAACTCTTTATGCTAACAATGCTGCTTCTACTTTCACTGCTTTCTCATACAATTCAAACAGTCTTGTGAAAGTACCTGCTACAAGTCTACTAGCAATTTCTGGATCTAACCCTCGTAGAAATTTCTGAACAACAGCTTCCTCATCATTTTGACCATAGAACACAAGCTGTCGTAGCCTAGTGAATTCTGCTTCATACTCCCACACATTCTTTTCTCCCTGCTCCAGTTCCATGAATTCCCGCTTTAGTTGATCCCGAGCTTCTGCTGGAAAGTATTTTCTTTCAAAGTAGTTTTGAAATGCCTCCCATGATTGTACGTCGTTCCCATACTGTCTTGCTATATCATTCCACCAAAACTCAGCATCCTCAACTAAGTAATGAACCGCAGTGTCCTTTTTGAACTCTTCTGGGCATTCAGTTACTTTAAAGTTCTTTTCAATGTTCCGAAGCCATGCATCCGCTTCAAACATGTTTGGTTCTCCCTTAAAATGTGTAGTTCCAAGTTCCTTCATCATCAGTACAAAACTCCGGAGACTTTGGGGTGAAGACGCTCTTTGGTTCTCTGGCTGCCTAGGCTGCTCAACTATCCCCTGTCTCTGAAGATAACTATTTTGTGATAGTTGTTCAAAATACATGTTCTGTTGATTATTCTGCTGATGATTCAGATACGATTACTGCAATCCCACAAACTTAGGTGTTAGATTCTATCTCTGAAGTGTAACCATAATATAAAAAAAGATAAGCCAATGTGTAGTAACGTCCTCTGAATCTGACTAGAAAAACTTCTAGAAAACCTTTGAAAAGCTTGTTAAGAGTGTGGAAAATTTTCAGGTAGCGTTTCTGGCCAAAATTTTCTTCCAAGCAAACTAAAATACCATTTGAAACCATTCCTATATTTAAAAAAAGGTATTCCGGTTAAACAGAGTTTCTTCTGTTTTTAGCCAACCATGGCCTCACCGTGTCTAGGTCTAAGAGACCATTATTAATTTTTGACACTGATTGAAACCAGTAAATTTTTTTTGAGATTTGAGCTGAAAAATTTTAAGAAGTCAAATCGGTTTGAAAAGATGGCGATCAACATCTCCCAATCAAAAAAAAAAAAACTTGAAACTCTTTTTAGAATCTTAGGATACCAGTGAGAAACCAAGAAACTCGGTTAAACTCAACATGCAAGGATGCAACTATAAAATTGTTTTATTGAACAAAAGAGACAGTTCTGACAAAATTTTGTTCCAAGCAAACTAAAATACGATTTGAAACCATTCCTATATTTGAAAACAGGTATTTCGGTTAAACAGAGTTTCTTCTGTTTTCGGCCAACCATGGCCTCACCGTGTCCTGATCTAGGTCTAAGAGACCATTATTAATTCTTGAAGCTGATTAAAACCAGTGAAACTTTAAGATCTGAGCTGAAAACTTTTGAGAAGTTAAATCGATAAAAAAAATCAAACCGTTTTGAAAAGATGGCGATCAACCACTTCCACTCAAAACAAAACTCCAAAACTCTTTCAAATCTTAAGAAACCAGTGAGAAGCCAAGAAACTCGGTTAAACTCAACATGCAACTAAAAAATCGTTTTATGGAACGAAAGAGACACAGTTTTGACAAAGTCTCAAAGAAAAGATGACTCACAATTGATCTAGAGAAATTTAATAAGAGATATATATAGGGTTCCGTAGATTTTTACGGTGGAGAGGAGTGTGTGTTTTTGGTGGTGAAATGATTTTATAGAGGAAAGAGAGCATTTGAGAAGGTTAGAGAGATGGTGGTCGTAAATGATGAGACAAAGTGACAAGTGTGTGTTGTGTTGTAAGACAACGCACTCTCTAGTTGACACGTCATAAACTTTTCTTTTTCTTTAGCTTTGGGACCAAGTTTCTGTAACTTTGTCACCAAATTTTGTTTTAGCTTACACATAAAATTTCTTTAGTTTAATGATTAAATTTTAACCCCAACCATTCATCCTTAAACTGAAACAAGAAAACAGGTTAAATTATATATAATAACTCACAAATTATGAGTAATTATATATATATTATATATATATATATACTATATAGCAGTATGAGACTTTTGATTTTATATAGAAAATAATAATAGCTAATAATTATTAATTTTTCTTTTTTAAGAAATATTTAACAATGATTGAGCTAAAAATTTAAATACATGGATTTTAGTTTTTGCTACAAATTAGAAGTTATTTGAAAAATTAATTTTTTTAACAAATAGAGAATTAAAAAAAACCAAAATATACTCTAAAAACTAAAAACTGTAAATATTCAACGCCTAATACCAAATAGGTCCATCTTTCACTACAAAAAAACATCATAATACATCATTTATTTTATTTATTTATATTATTTATAACTGATATAAAAAAATTTTACATCATTTAAAAAAATGATTCTGAAAGTGGTGATGCAAATACTTTATATCACTTCATTAATAACTGATGTAAATATTTTAAATATTTGCATCAATTAGAATAATTGATATCAATATATGTCAATTGTTTTAAGTGATATTAATTTTACATCAGTTATTATAAATTATATTAATATTTGTATCAATTATACATAATTGATGTTAAAAATGCTATTTTAGTATAAATTTTAATTTAATTTTAAAATTTATATAAAATCTATTTTGTTTTTTATTAATATAAATATATTTTGTGAACTCTCATATAATAATTAACTAGAATTATTATTAAAAATATAATTATGTCGAAGATTTTGGTTGAAGTTAATAAAATCTTTACGATTATTAACAATGATGAGTTTATTTTATAGAGAAGCAATTCTCTCCTCTCAAGTTCTCCTAACCGATGTAGGACAGATAAGTTTTGAGTCTTTTGACCAAATTAAATTAAATATATTAATTGTTTAATACAGTTCTTTGTTGACATCATTTTTTAATTGCTACAAAATTTACATTATTTTATTCAAGTGATGCTAATATATACATCAATTATCTAATGATGTAAAATTTGATTTTGTATCAATATTGTTCAAGTGATGTGATTTAAAATAAATTAGTATCAGTTTTATGCAATCGATGCCATATAAACTAATAATAACATCAATTGTATTAACTAATGTTAATACTGTATAATTTATGTCACTTGTAAATAAATGACTCCAATTAGTATCAATTATTTTTCTGATATAATTTATTTGATGCTATCAACACTTTTTTTTGTAGTGTCTTAATCAACAATCATATTATTTTGCCGATGCCAAGTAACTATAAGTAGATCAAGAAGACACTTTAATACTTTTTGGTTCCAAACCTTTTTTTTGTTAAAGAAAAATTTGCAGGCTTAAGGAATTGGTTCCAAACCTACAACGTGAAAAAAAGAAATTTCTTCTTCTTCTCCTACCGCGTTAATAATCTGCAACACAGTAATTCATATTATTGATGCCAAGCAGTGCCGGTCTAAGGTCATATGACAACTAAAATGCACCTAAAAAATAATGTTTTTAATCAGAACAAAAAATAATTTACGATATTTTTTGTAATGTATAATCAAAATAATGTAAATCTAATCATATTTGATGACTCTAAAATTTTTTGTTATAGTTGGTGCTTCAAGTCCTAGATTCATGAACTTTAATCCATGGCCAAGTAAGTACATAAGAAAACAATCAGATAGTTTTTGAGGTAGTTTTAAGACATTTCCCCATATTTTCTTCAATTCCCAGACTCAATAAAAAGCCCATTTACTAATTCTTCTTCCTGTTTTATAATTTACTATATATTTGACATTATCAAATCATTTACTTTTCATCGTCTCGGCACAAAAGTTAAACATATCTAGTTTGATGTTGACAAATCCTAATAATATTATTTGTTTAAACTTTAAAGTAGCAGATTTATCATATTCAACATCATGCATTTCATAAAGTTTTTTTTTTGTCAATTTGCTCCTATTAAAATACACTTTTGACTAACCTTTTCTAACACAATTGAGGCACAAGACTGATAACGCCCCAAAAGAATATTGGAAGAGCTTCCATCTAGGCATTAAGACGTGGATAGGTCGTGATCACATGTATAGGCACTCTCATTGCTGTGTTTATCATGTTTGTAGTTAGAAAATTTCAAGAGTTTTACGAATGCCCTTTCTTCCAATAATAAATGATTCATATTCGTCAATGGACCATAGGATGACATTCTCTCTCATACCTGACATCAGAGTGCTTAAACAGCCAAGCTCTGTAGTTTTCTTGCTCAGTAGTCCTGAGGAAAAAGCTGCAAATAACACACAAAAACGTATGCAACTGAGATAGCTAGAAAAATAAGTTAATTGCTTTGCTAATATGCAAACAATAATCTTATACCACATAAATTAGCTTAACAAACTCCATTACATTATTTATTTAATCGAAAATCATGCATACACCAGAAAACAAAACGACTATAAGTTTACTAACAAAAAATATTTTTAATTTGATGATAAAATGTTGATTATATGAAATAAGTGTGAATAAAGCCCAACTCAACCCATTTCTTAATCAACGATCAGCCCAACTCAACCCATTTCTTAATCAACGATCGTATCATTTTGCCCATGTAATAAAAAGACACTTTAGGCCTAGGCGTTTAGATATCCGTTCGAGTTTAATTCAGGTTTTTAAATTTTTGGTTAAGAGTTATAAAACGTATTCAGATAATTTAAAATTTGGTTCAGGTTTAGTTTGGTTCCATTAAAATTTGGTTTGGTTTCGAAATCCAAAAAATCATAAAATTAAAAGAAAAATTGGTTAAATATAAACAGAATTAGTTATAAAGTTTGTTTAAAAAAAAAACAATACCAACAATCAAGTAAATTATCATATTTTTATAAATTATTATGTATATATATTAATATAAATATATTTATAAAAATATTATGTCAAACAAAACTCGTGAGTATGAACGGATATAAACCTAGTATAAATAAAATTATTTAAATTTGAATAAAATTTGGTCAAAGCTTAACAATTTAGTTTTCTTTTTCTATTCGTTATGGCTGCTTATGTAACTCTATGGTGAGCTCAATTGATGAACCTTTGATTGGGCCTATGGATCTCTGTAGAAAAAAACCCATCGTCTTTGGCCACTAAACTGATCCACACCTTTGGCTCTCATCAAGACACTTTTGGTTCCAGAAAACTTATCTCCGAGGGTTTAACCGAGGCTTAGTAGAGAAAAAGACACTTTTAAGGTTACTTCATCTTCCTCCGTGCCTTTAACATCATTTCGTCTCTTCGTCTCCAACAAGTTAGGCGATGGATTATTCAAGCTCAGATCACAATACCTCAAATTTCTTGAAGGAAGATATCGATTTGATATGTTCACAGATTGAGGATCAAAAGGAGCGGATTAACCTCAAGAGAAGGTTCTTCTTCTTGTTTTCCCCTTCAAATTTGCATTAGAAGACTCGAGAAATTCATTCAAGATGCTCGAATGTTTTGGAATCAATCTCTCTGTCTTTTTGATGTCTTTGGTAGGTTCCTGTTGGGTCTTGATATGCCTAAATCTGAGAATCATACTGAGTTTAAGGAATGCGCGTGAGTTTTTTTCTTCTTCTATTTGTTATTGCTGCTTATGTGACTCTATGTTGAGCTCACTTTGTGTGTGTGTTTTTTCGACAGATTCCTCCCTGAATCTTTGCTTAGGAAAGATGATGTAAAGTCTCTCTCACACTCTTCACAGTCTCTCACGAACCTCTTATTGCGTTTTCACTCTGTTGCTTTTTCCTCAGATCATCTACGAGACTTTGAAGTCTCGTGTAGAAGAAGCATTTGGGTTTCGCAAAGAAGGAGATGTTAGCAACTCTGTTCAACAAAAGGAGACAGAGCTGAGCACTAAAGACGTTGTTGCAAAGCTCGACATGTTTCTTGATTCTCTGACGAACATTGGTCTACGTCACGTTGCAACAATAGTCACAGGAGGCTCTACTACTTCTTTTGAGGAGACTCCAGCTAAAATGAAAAAAGTGATCAAAGAATGGATCAAGAGTGGTTACAGAAAGAGAAAACACGATACAGGAAATGCAGACATTGTTAGGCAGGTGAGCCAAGTTCTTAGTGATCTCAGGAATTACCGGGAAGATTGCAGGATGGATCCGGCACCACCCACGTTTCAGTCTCATGTTGATGCTGTAATGAAGACACTTAATGAGCTAGAGCAATTGTCGACTCAGGCTCTAAAAGCAATGACAAGGAAACTCGAAGGCTCAAGAGAGATACCTCGGTTAGGTACAAGTTACCGTCATCTGAAAAGAAGTGATCTTATCAAAAAAGTGAGGAAAGCTAGCGAGAAGATGCTTTCTGGATTGTATGCAGGGGATAAATTGCCGGAGCCATTGGCTAAGGCCATGTCTTTAGTTGATTTATCACTTAAGTTAAGCTCTGGCTACAAAACTGCCGCTGCTACAGAGTTTTGGCATTTCTCACCAGAAACTAAGAACCTGCAGGAGGAGATAGTGAAGGCAGTCTGGTTAATCGGTTATGATGACAAAGATAAAGATGTAGAAGTGGTCAAGATTGAAGAGCTGGAAAGAATGTGTCTTATCTTAGACCAAGAACACAAACTATCAAAGAGGAAGTTAAGATCAGCTGTGAAAAAATTGTTGACTGAATATCTGTTTGAGTGCGGTGATATGGATATCATTCCACAGTCTTTAAAAGAAGCTCTTTCATTGGTCAACGATGTTAAGCGGGATGTCTTGTGTCCAAGGGAAGCAGTTGAGGAAGAGATCGAGTCAATATTAAACGTGAGTGCTCAGCTGAAGCAGATATTTTGGGAATGTTCTCCAGATTATGAACTTGATCAGGACTTTGGTAATGCGTATATGGAGGAGCTAGAAGATAGTGAAGAAGATGATGATGACACTCAAGACGATGCAATGGATTCAACTTGTGCGGATGATAAAGAAGGTGGCGCAGAATGCTCAGTTTTTGATCTGGGTGCTTCTTCATACACAGTTAACCAGCGTCGTATCAGTACTTCTGTCGTTGTAAGAGACCTTGCAGAGAGTAGTGCAAGAGTTCAGCCTAGGTCTCTCTCTGTCACACCCACGTCCAATAAATCAACAAGTATCAGTTATGGACATGACATAGGTACGAGCAAGCGTGATGTTCAGTCTAGCGCTCGTTCATTGTATTCTGTTGAAAACATACAGAGTGATGATGATGCTGAGCATAGTACACTCAAAAGAAACAGAAAAAACCAGTACCTCGCAGTCCAAAAAATTTGTGATGATACAAGCTTGTTTGCATATAACCTAATCGGCCGCGTAGTAGAGAAAATTGCTGATCGAGAAGGCATAGAGTTAAAAGCGGATCAACGTTCATATCTTGCAGGCAAATCAAGGCTTCAAGAAAATGTAGAAGGTGAGGATTAGAAAAAAAAAAACGCCTTGTTCCTCGTACTGTCTTCATATCATTACTGAAACTTTGCTTGTGTTGCAGTGAGTGAACAAAACCAAGCTTCATCGTCGCATGGGAGGTCGGATGAGTCGATCTTTGTTTCTGCTGTCAAAGAGCTAATGCCTTCCCTTGATGAGAGGTATACATTTGTTTTCGTTTTTGGTATGAATTTTCATGTTTGCCTGTTAAGCTGAAGCTCTAATCACTGAAAATCTGTTGTCAACAGTGTTTTGTTGAAATTAAAAGAGTTGATGGAAGGGAGCAAGGATCAGCAAAGTTGAAATCGAAAGTGGAGCAGCAATGTATTGGAGAAAGAAATTGATTATGACTATTATTAAAGTTTAGTATCATTTTTTCGAAATAGAAGTGTAAATCATTCAAAGATTCACTCTTTCTCTGATGAAAGCTGCTTAGCGAGTAGGAGAAGTCCAACGGTTGTAAAGCCTGACAAGACGGTCGACGCATAAAACAGAGCTAGAATAGATCCTCTCAGAGACTGCCCATAAGAACAAAAACACATGACAAAACGTCAGATTTAAAAAACCCTCTAAACAACATACACCAACCGTTATAGATCAACCAACCTTTGCGAGTAGCAATGCATTGTCATTTGCATACTGCAATGAGCTCTCTGGTATGTTTTGGATCCCCTGACTGATTTGCCATGAAAGTATCCTGTTTGATCCAAGTATGAACAGATGTTGCTAAAAGTGTGATACAAAGTTCTCAAAACTAATAACCATAAATACCCAAAGACAAACGCAATGGCAGCTCCGGCGTACGCTTTCTCTGGACTCACAGCAACCTGAAGCTCCCCAAACTACAGTTCAAACAAAAACAGAACAGTTCTCATCCGCAAAGCAGCTTCAGTGAAAGTACAAGAGAAACCATATATTATGCTTTACCTTAAACATCCTTGTTTGCGACTTAGATTCATTACTCAATGAAGCAGACGATGTACTTGCAGATAGAACCTCTCCAGTTGTAATCATCGCTTCAGCTATCTGCGAGTTCTCAGCAACGTTAGTTTAATAATGGATAGTACAGACCAATAATGGATTGTATTACTGTGGCTGTTTAAGTCTTACAAGGTAGACTAACATAATCAAACAATCAGTAGAGGAAACCACACCTACATTTCAGGTACCTTCTGTAAGTCACCTTGACCATACTGTCCCATGCCTTTGAACCTTTTTCCCGCAGATATCAGACGCCTCCCAAAGGCTGAACAAATAAGAGGTAAATAGATACTCTTATTTGAAACACGAGCACAGATATAGAAAGATGCGTAACCACATACTCTATAGAGCTACTTCTTGTTACCTGATCTGGCACCATCTGTTAATGACATTTCCAGTTCAGGAAGTTTCTCCACTAAACTACGAGAAGTTGATGTGTCAGCTTGCTCCCAAGCACGGGACAGTTTCAGTAAGGTCTGCCCAAGCTCTTGACCACACTACAAATTTAGAGGTTGCAATTATATAAGTACCCAAAAGTTTAAGTCAGTCAGGCAATGAGGTGGGCTTTTATAAAACACAACAAAGACTCAGGAACCTCTCATCCTCAAATCGCAAAAAAGACAAACCAAGTTCTAGCAGTAGGAAGAGAAAACAGGAACAAGGAAGCTAAGTCAAAAGAGATATTAGTCAACTGACAATAGAGGGAAGAAGACATTCTTCTCGAAGTTGCAAAGAGTCTTAAGAGAAGTTCATTTAGTAGAGATTATTGGAGCAGAAGTATGAAGCCACAGATGACAGCAGTGATAGAAGAGAAGATCCAATATGTCTTACATGAGATGCACAGTTTCTACTTTCTAAAGGAATACAGACTTGTGTCTTTAGCTATATATTCTTCTGCAAATTTCTATCATTAGTTGCTAGTACAAACCAGTAAAGCGTAAATACATGAGAGATCCCAGAGATGAAGTAACTGTTCTTGAACCCAGTACTAAGATAATCTCCTCCCCTCGAAAAATATGAATAAGTTCACAGAATTTGAGCTTATAGTGTTGATTTGGTGGTCAATGGAAGTGATTACTTAGCACTAAAAAAATTCAGTTTATGTGGGCAAAGAGATACTAACCTCATCGATGATGGGTCCATTGGAGAGATCAAAAGCAGCATCATTTAACTGGAGAGAGAAAAACCCAAAATCAACACTAAGTTTGAAACTTTGAGGAAGCTAATTAGGGCTTACATCGAGTCGAAGATCACTCGGTAGCTGCTGGAAGTAATCTGATGGAAGATCGAAACATTTCTGCAACACAACAAATTTCAATTCTGTGAAAAAGGATTCGTTCAAATAAGAGTTTTTTTTTTTTTGCACTTACAGAGAGTTGTAGGAGAAGAGATTTCGAGCTTGTTTCTAGAGGTTGAGGAGAATCTGATTCCGCAAGAGCAAATGGGAGAGTCAAAGGTTTTGAAAGGTTGCGCCTTTTCGAGAGTAGAAGAGGTTTTGGGGAAGATGAGCAATGATGAATCAAACGAAAACTTCGGTGCTGAGAAAAGAAGTGAGTGGCAGAGAGACTGTAGAGAGGTTGGAGAAGAAGAAGAGAATCCATCTTTTTCGGTGTTTCAGTTGCAAAGCAACATGGATACACAATTTTGATTTTATGGACAGAATCGCTTTACAAATTCAAAATTAAAATTAAATAAGTAAATAAATCATTAGCGAATTGTTATTACAAAAGTATTAAAAAAATTAGTATAAAAAATCATATATAAGCAAAATAAAAAGGCTCTCTCATTGAATTCGCTAATTACCCTTTACCCCTGTTTAAAATTATTTTTAATTTAAAAATAAAACAAAAAATTATCTACAACTAAAATCACTATTATATATAAGTTGTAATAATATTAAATCAAATCAAAATACATAATTTTATCTCAATCTGATCGAAATCTACGATTTTATCAAATTAAAAATCACGATTTTACAATTAAAATCACGATTTTTTAAAACAAAAATAATAAACGAAAATCATCATATATAATTATGTTACTCCATAAATCTTTAAGTAAATCTTACTTAATAGATACTTAGATATTGTTTTCTTTTAAAAAAAAAAATATTTATATGAATTATAAAAAACATTAAAAAATAAAAATCATCATATATAGTTATGTTACTCCCTTAATCTTTAAGTAAGTCTTGATAAATACTTAGATATTGTTTTTTAATAAAAAAATATATATGAATTATCCGATTTGCATAAATTTTAAAGATTTTTTAACCAATTTTTTTTCTTCACTTACACAGTTGTAATATTTGGCGATCATGTAAGCTATATATTTCGTGTGTTTTACATTAGTGATCTTGAGACTTCTTAAAAAATAATTTTTGTGCTGTTTAATTTTCTATTCGGTTGTTATTTTTGTTTTATATTCATGTAGATCTACCATTTTTTATATATGTTAGGTGATACCTTGTGTCTTCCCTTTTATAGCTCTTCAGGAATATATTTTGTTCTGATGTATATTAGAAGTTGGTAACTATTTATATTTTATAAATTCTTCTTATTAATAATAACGTTTGATGTTTGTTTTTTCTGTTTAGGATGTGGTGTTTTAGCCGGACTTTCTTGATCGTTGATTGTTTAGTTTACTGCTATACCGAAGGGTAATATTTTATTTTCTTTTTTGTGCTTTAAGTTTAGATTTGTGATTTTTTTTATTATCTATCATATTTATGTTTTATATATTAGCCAGTTTTGGTGCACTTTTCTTTCTCTTTTATTAGTTGGGGCTGAGTCGAGCCTTTTTAATTTATTGATTCTTATCTGTTTTAAGTTTTAATTGTTTTTGTTTTTTCTTTCTTAGGTGTTTGGTTTTATTGTTTCATCTTGCGATGCAACAGATTTCATTTGCTGGTGATGAAGATCTAGATTATGGTCATGAACCGAACCAGTTCTCGGAGTCAGATAAGAGCGTTTTATATATTTTAAAAAATTATTACAAAAAGATCATGTATTTTGTTTTGTGGTGTAGGCTCTTGGTGACGATTCAGAATGGTCTAATAGGACATACGGTGTCGAAATCTCTCATGGTAATGAACGTGAGTTCACCTATTTCTTGTGAAGGTTGCCAAGCTGATTGAACTTTTGGAAGGTACATGAACACATACAAAAACACAGGTTTAATCATCTGTTTTAAGTTTTGATTGTTTTTGTTTTTTCTTTCTTAGGTGCTCGCGTTTTATTGTTTCATCTTGCGATGCAACAGATTTCATTTGCTGGTGATGAAGATCTAGATTATGGTCATGAACCGAACCAGTTCTCGGAGTCAGATATTAGCGTTTTATATGTTTTAAAAAATTATTACAAAAAGATCATGTATTCTGTTTTGTGGTGTAGGCTCTTGGTGACGATTCAGAATGGTCTATAGGACATACGGTGTCGAAATTCCTCATGGCAATGAACGTGAGTTCACCTGGTTCTTGTGAAGATTGCCAAGCTGATTGAACTTTTGGAAGGTACATGAAACTTTAAAAGAACACATACAAAAACACAGGTTTAATCATCTGATTATGGATTATTACTTGATCTGATGAATCCTTAATTTATAACAGTTCAAAAGAAGCTTCGGTGAACGAGGTGCAGAACATGGTGGTCTGTGTTTTATCCAAGACCCCACCTGTCGCTGCCGAGAACAAAAGAAAACAAGCTAACAAGGAGTTTAGTTCCAGCAAAAATGTTAGTCCACTTGGCATATTCTTACTCTCAAAGTTAGTTCTATTGATAATAATGATGACACATGAACAAAATTACTATTTTTTATTCGAACATCACTTTATTTGAATGGGCTTTGTGTGTGTTGTCACTTATGTCCAGTATTAGAAATTTTCTGATATTGGTTTCTGGTTCCTTTATTTTACTTATGGGCAGAGACAGGAGAAAAATGTAACTATTTGTACTTTGATCTTTTGCACATTTCTCCGACTGAAATCTTTTTCGTGTGGAGTGCTTTCATCTCATGTGTTTCCGGTTGAGTTTGAACTGTTAATTATAAAATGTTGTTTTTGGATCAGAGTAAAGCTTCTCTTGCTTAAGTTTCACAAAAGATGTAAAATTGTTTAAGTAGCTAAAACTCTAAGTTTTCTTAAGTTTGTATGTTGGAAGGATTCAATTCCATCTAATTTTGTATTTTCTTTATTTTTAAAAATTATTTAATAGGGTAACAAATAAATATTCTAGCACAACAGTGTGAAAGAAATCGATGATAAATTATATACAAAATTCTGCAAATCTTGGCACCGTGAAAATGTCACAACCTTTTTGTGGAGACTCCATTTTACTTAAAGTCTTATTTTGATATTTGTTATAATTTTTGATATTTTTGTTTTTAGCATAATTAAGAAATTTTGAGAATTTTTTTTTTGGTATATATGTTTAAGCTATTTTTTAAAGTTGATTACCCAAAAACAGTTTTGATTGTTCGAAAGGAGCAAGCTACAAAATTTAATGCAGCTTTCTTATCTAACAATAAATATAACACAATTTTAAAGAGAGTTTTAAGTTTGAAATGTGTATTTATCTTTTTTCGCAGCCTCAAAAGATATAGAGTCATAAAAAATATGAAGAGTACGTAATATGAAAAAAAATCATAAGGAGAAGAAGAATAAACCGTAAAAACAAAAAAGAAGAAGAAGATGAATGTGTTAAATAATAAAAAAAGATGTAATGATAAATTTGAATAAGAAATATGAGAAGAAGAAAAAAAATGAAGAATAACACATGAAAAAAACAAGAAAAAATATGGACAGAAGAAGAATAAGGAAAAAAACGATGAAGAAGAAAGAAAAAAAAATAATAAAGAGGAAAAAATAGGAAACGAAAAACTAGAATTTATTTTAATTAAATTAGTTTGTGGATTATTCAGTTATGAAGTATTTTTAAAGTAATTAATTTTGAAAATTGTTTACTTTTTTAGTTAACTTTATTTTGATTTTTTTTATGTCTTAAATAGTTGTTTTAATTATTTTTAATTTATAACATAAATTTTTATTTTTGTTTTTAAAACTTTTTGGTCCGCGCAAGTCGCGGACTAAATACCTAGTAAAGTAATAAAGCAATGGTCCAAATGTTTATAGAGCTCAAAAACAGAGCACGATGAAAGAACAGAGTAATGTCCAAAAGCAAAAAATAAAAGAGACCTTTTTATAACCTAATTATTTGGATAAGATCATTGTCAAAGGTTGTAGAAAAATCCACATCCGGTAAATGTGGACTGAGAAGTTGATTTGCTTGATTACATTTACCTTGCCGAGAATAATACAGATACATTACAGAAGAGAGCATGTAAGAAACTCAAAAACATTTTTTACAAAAAAAAAAAAAGAAACTCAAAAACACAGCACGTAGTCTAAAACAAATTCAAGATAAATATCAATTCTAATAAACTGTAATTTCAGGCATATAACAAATGTAGCTTGCTGGAGACTAAAACAATACAGTAAAACAACATGCATCATCCTACGAAATAGAAGAAGCATTTTAAAATCCACAGTTTTTGTTTTTGTTTTTGTTTTGTTTTTTCACCTCCAAGAGGAACCACCAAGCTTGATGACCTCTTCTGAGCTTGAATCCCTCCTTGTTCCAAATCCTTCATCTCCTTTCTGATTACTCGCGTCTCCATATAAATCTTTGAGCTTCGCAAGATTGCTGTTCACAGTCACAGCTGATTTCTCCCTGTTGCTATTATCTCTTTTAGGAGTCGGTTCACGCTCAATTTGCAAACTCCTGCTCCTACTTCTGCTTCTGCTCCTGCTCCTTCGGTCATGTCTGCTTCTATCATCCTCATAATCATTGCGTCTGCTTCTACTTTCATAGTCTCGCCTCGATCTCCTATCATTACCATAATCCCTCTCCCTTTCTCTGTATCTATCTCTGTCCCTCTCCCTCTCTCTGTCTCTGTCTCTCTCTCTGTCCCTCTCCCTCTCTCTGTCTCTGTCTCTGTCCCTCTCCCGATGTCTGTCTGAGTCTCTGTCATAGTCTCGGATCTGGCTCCTACGTGGGGACCGCTGTTGTAGTTCATCGCCTCCATTACTGTCATAACCAGAAGGTGGAGGGCGGCGAACAGGAGAGGAGCCTCTGGTGGAAGCACGGTGAGGTGCACGCTGACCAAATGAAACAGAGAGTGATGCTTTTACTGATGGTGGACGACGGGCAGTGTCGTCAGAGCCACGAGTCATGTCTCCAGTTGAACCAGAAGGTTTAGTTGGCAGATTCATCTTCTCAAGGTTTGATACAATCTGGCGCATGACGGGAACAGGAATACGTGGAAACAAAGTATCAAAGTAATACTGCAAAAACCAACAAAGTCAGTCAGATTCAGGAATTAGCATCACGGAGACATGAAAACATCAGATTGCACAATTTATGACTCACCAGTCCAAGTAGCAAATCACGTACGTATACACCCATTGTCGTCATCCGTCCATTTGATCCTGGTGCAAATTCCTGAAGCAAAATAAATACATTTATTCAATTATTCATGTAAAGCAGTATACAGAGCAATGCAGAGCCATGTTCAAACAAGTTGGGGCGTGTATAATGATAACAACACGAACCCACAACAACGAATTTGTAAGCAGTTGGCCACAGGAACTTCCAGACAGAGACAGTACACCCGAAGAGCTGATAATTGAGATGCGCTATAACTGTAGCCAGAGGTCACAAACATAATCTATTCGATGGTTCCAAACTCTGTTGTGAGATAACCTCATTTAAAATACTGTACTACGAAAAGCTTTTAAATTAAACATATTGAGGACCTAAAGAAAAACACGATGGACTGACAGTGACACAATAACTTTAATGAACCCATATGTATGAATAGGCGATCGTGTTAAAAAAAAAAATGCTTACCTCATCATCTTTAATGTACGGTTCATACCATGTCCACAACGTCTTTGCATCTGCAACATATCTCAAATATAGGAATCCAACCTGCACATTTAGTCCCCTCGGGTCAGATCAAGAGTAATGAACATAGAAAAACAGATCAGACAAGTTGTTATACCATGGAATATAACATGGAAAAATGCAAAGCAAAACAAAGTAGCAAGAAACTGGAGAAACATCGACATAAAACGCAAGAAAGCACAGTTTATCTCATTAAAACGAAAAAAAAAAAAATCTTCACATAGATCCTAGAACTCTAATCGGAACACTGGTGCCAAACTAAGAGTGAAGTATCCTAGACAGATTATTGTCACCGTCGCCAGTTTCTATACTGTTAAATGGGCAGAAAGATGATCCTAGAGAGATAGAGTAGCTAAAATAGAAAAGACACCTCAAACCTTGATTTGCAGATACTGCTAGCAAAGAAAGGTCTTATTTATATTGGTGGGTGAAACTCTCAGCAACTCAAAAGAAAGAATGACATCCCAACTTTGTTTGTGGTTGTGGAAATCTGTTATGAAAACACGAGAACAATTATGCATACGTCCACACCTTCAATACGGGATGAGAAAAGAATAGATTCAGATGGAACCCAGAGGTAAGGAATGCTATTACCTGACTGTCAGAGATTCTCTAATTATTCCCCAAACAAAGGAAACACCTACGTTTTCCGAGTTAACATTGACTAACAAGAAACAACGAAGCCGATATCCAGTAACAGGAAGAACAGATATTGGAACAAACAGCACACAAGGCTAGATAAATATGCAAATGCGTGTCTATGTGCATGTCATGCAGTTCTAAATAAAAATTAAGATTGTTGCACCAAATTTGTTTTAATCAAACAGGCTATCAGATGGTGCCCGAAGGCGCTCCTAGCAACTATATCTTCTAGGTCAATAATGCAAGAAGATGGTTAAAAGAAAGATTAACTCACTGCTCTAATATAAGGAGAATCTGTGTGCTTCAACAGCCCATGCATCTGTTTCACTGTAAGTTTCATGGTAAAGAACTTGTAGAGGAGACAATACGCTGTCGAAGGACCACGGCAGTTTCCACCCATCCATGGCTCCACATGATTAACTTGGTTGTAGATTTCATCAATGACCTCATGATAAGTCTTTAAACCATATAGTTCTTTGAAATAGTCAGAAGAAAGAATGTTCATGGAAAGAACCTTTTCCAATAGCGACTCGTATGCTCTTCCATTTGTCTGTATCTCTGCCATGTTTTCTCTATCAAAAATGCTCAGAGATACAGTAAAAGCCTACGAGCCCCAAAAAAAACCTGAAAACAGAAATTCAACAAACACGTTAATAAAAAACAACAAGCAGCTAAAAGCTAAGAATTAAAAGCAATACAGATACATAGAGAATCAAGAACAAATCCTAGATTCATCTGAAACCCTAGAAATGGCCTATATACCGTAAAGGATCTCAATTTCGCCAAACCCAGAAAAGAAAAAGTGAAAATTCGATACCGATTTCTGACGGAACTTGCAAAATCATAATCGATTAGAAGAAACAAATCGGATTTGTGTTAAATCAATTCCTAATAGCAATCGAACTTAAATTTCGAAATGCTATCAATAGATCATAAGGAGTAAAAGAGAAAGAAACAAAAAACCTGAAATCTGACGAACTGTGATGGAGATTATTAGGTTTCAAACTCGAAGAGACAGAGAAGAACAGAAAAAAGCCCTAGAAACGGCGATCTCGAATCAGACTTTCGGATAGGAGCTGCCTCCACATTAAATTAAGTTGTTTTCAAATAAGTCCTCATATTATTATATATTTTCGAATTTAGTCCCAGTTATTAAAGAATATTTTTTCCAAGAACACCAGAGTTTTTTTTTTTTTTTTTTTTTTTTTTTTCTACATCAACTCATATTCCCCAAAAGCAATTACACCAAATGTTTGTCTTTTTTCAATACACCATTTTAACCACTCCGGCGTACTAGAATACAACTTAGGATCACAATTCTAAAAAGAAAGAGATTCATACGCTATCCTATCAGCCACATTGTTACCTTCTCTAGAGTTGAATGCCAATTTGAAATGAGCTTACGTCATAATATCTGCTTAATATCCTGATAAACCGAGCTTAAGATAGGCCAAGCATCTTCCTCAACAAGGGCATCTATCATTAACACTTTTGAATCGGATTCGAACATGATGTGTTGATAGCTAAAATTTGCACAACAAAGCATAGCCCACCTTAAAGCCTCTGCTTCGGTTTCCAAAGCAGACCTCAAATGTGGCAGAACTCTTGCACCAATCCAAAGATCCTTACCATTTTCATCACGAAGAATCCAGCCTAATCCACTATTTTGATCATGACAGCTCTAAGCCCCATCCACATTACACTTAAGCCATGCCAAAGGTGGAGGAGACCACCTCATATTCTTAGAGATCTGTCTAGGAGGATTCTTACTTTGATGCACTTTCTCCAGCTTGCTAGTCCACTCATCTGCATCTTGTCTCGCTTTGGTGATCGTAGTGTGTGTGATGAGGGCATAGAAGCACAAGCTCCACCTATACCAGCCGTGAGACAAGGGCCAAGAACAAGATCCGGAACTAGAGTCTTGAGAAAGGAGTTTAATCAAGCTATTGAAGCCTTACTTAGCATCCACAAGCAAGAAGACTCTTTGTACCCAAGCTTTAAGGCCACGGTCCAAGAAAGAAGCCTGGAGGAGCCTAATAAAGAAGAAGCTTACCTGATACAAGACGGCCCAACAACTGAATTGCCACTTCTCCGACCCAACAAAGAAGTGTCCTTGTTCAGCATCAGCATCATACCAACTTAAGATCATCTCAGCCGTCCAACCCACCAAGGTAAGAGAATGAATATGTTTATTTACTTGCCTAATATGGATTTTCTGTCTTTGGTTTGTTTTACAGGTTTTATTCATAGTTTTAAGCTTTAAAAGTATTTCTTAATATCTTTTAGTTATTGCACGAGTCTGTATTTTTTCCTTAGAGTCCCAGAAGTTGTGTCCTTATTATGTAATTTGCTTCAAGTCCCCAAGAAGGGAAAAGCTGCATTGGACTCTCTTATAAAGTCCCTTATAAGCAGCCGTGTATCTTTTACCCTACTATGAATAAAATAACGCAGTTCTTTCAAGCTTTGTCTTGTCTTTGAATTCTCTGAATTCGCTTAAGAGTTGGTGTTTGATCCTCCTCTTGAGAGTTGGTGTTTGATCCATCTCTCGCCGGTCTTATCAAGGTTCAGTCCATAGAGCTTTGTGGCGACCCTCATTCCACCGTTTGCATCATCGTCGTTTCATCCCTTGACTCAATCAGAGAGAGTTACACAACCAACTGATCGAGTTCCATCCTCTTTTCACATCAACTTCCATACCTTATTCTTGTTGAGAGAGTTACACAACCAGCAACAAGGATCCATCCCCATCTATAGGCCCGTGCCTATATCATCTGGTATCAGAGCCGAAAGGTTCCAAAACCAGGTTTTATCTTTTCATACCTTTCGGTTAAATCTCCTTTGCATCTTTGTTTTCTTGTCGCACACTTATTCAAAAAAAAAAAAGGAGTTCTATTCGGTTGCATACATCACATATCACCTTGAGCAGTCACCTATATACCTAGAATCATTCTCCTTAGCATCATTCATAGCATCGACTAGTTGCGGCTCATTGTTAGAACGAAAATTTTGTCAAAAAAGCCCTAGTTAGCCAGAAAAGGAAAGTTTTCATAATCACGTACAAAAAAAAAGGAAAGAGTTTACATTTCTTTAACATTGCACCGTCGTTTTTATTGCATTAAAAAAAAAAGAAAAGGAAAGAACCAAAACAACATTTAGTCGAATTTCTATTTCTCTTTGCACTTGATCTTTGTTTGCTCTTGAACGTAGACACCAATCATGGGAGACAATGCCGCACCTCTACCAGAAGTCATGCAGCAACTACTTGACTGTATGAGGAATCTGAGCGACCGTCTTAACTTGATGGAACAACGGTTGCCACCACCAGCCCAACCCAACAACAATGGGAACCAACCAAGGCAACAACATGACCACGATGGAGAAGAGACTGATGATGACATGCCTAATCTCGAAGATGAACTCCCACCTGACCCAAATCACCGGCGTGGCAGACGGGATAACCATGGCCAAGGCCAGCATCAGCGCCGTGAAAGAGGGAGGAGCCGAGAGAGAGATAGAGAAGACGAGAGACATGGGGGCAAAGATCTTAAACTTACACCACCTACCTTTGCTGGAAAGGTCAACCCCGAGGCTTACCTGGATTGGGAAAGAAGAATGGATCATATCTTTGATTACTACCAATATTCCGAAGCCAAGAAGGTGTCTCTAGCCGTCGCACAACTGACCGACAATGCTCTCACATGGTGGGACCGAGAAGTCTCAGAAAGACGGAGGCTAAGACGTGGCCAGATCACCACCTGGGAGGACATGACATTCCACCTAAGGAAGAGGTATGTGCCCGCTTATTACTTTAAAGACTTACAGAAACGTTTTCGGAAGTTGTCTCAGGGAAACAGGCCCGTAGAAGAGTACTACGAGGAGTTTGAGACCATCAGAAATCGATTGGAGCTTCAAGACTCGGAGGAGACATTGATGGCCCAATTCGTTGATGGCCTCCAAGATAGAATAGCGAGAAAAGTAGAGTGGCAGAGCCGAGCACATGGAGGATCTACTGCACTTTGCTATACAAGCCGAGCAGCATTTCAAGAAGAAAGCAGCCACTAACCGAGGAAAGTCTACTTGGACCCAACCCTTCTCTAAACCGATGGACAAAGGCAAATCTATATAAGTGGAAAATCGATTCAAGAAACCAACTTCCGGGCCATCAAAGCCGGCTCCACATGAGCAAGGTAAGTTTCCTAATCAAAGGTCTCGAGATATAACATGCTTTAAGTGTCAGGGAAAAGGCCACTTTGCAAAAGAATGCCCAAATCAAAGGGTAATGATATTGAGAGACAATGGAGAGTATGAGTCACAAGATGAGGCCGAGCTAGAAGCCACTGACTCAGAAGAAGAGGTCACCGATTTCCCTGAGGTTGGAGAGATGTTGGTAATCAGGAGATCTCTTGGTGCTCTAAGTGACCCCGAGACACTCCAAAGAGAAAACATCTTTCATACAAGATGTAGCATTGGAAACAAGGTATGTAGTCTCATTATAGATGGTGACTCTTGTACTAACGGGGCTAGCAAATATCTTGTAGACAAGTTAGGTCTTGAAAAGACAAAGCACCCAAGCCCATACCTATTAAGATGGCTCAATGATACCACGGAGGTGAGGATTGCGGAGCAAGTTGTTGTGCCATTCAGCATTGGAAAGTATAGTGATCAAGTCACGTGTGATGTTGTACCCATGCAAGCCGGTCACCTGCTCCTTGGGAGGCCATGGAAATTTGACAAAGAAACCGTACACAATGGTCGCACTAACTAGTACTCTTTCACTCACAACAACAAGAAGCACAACTTAGCCCCTCTCACACCATCAGAAGTTCATGAAATGCAACAGGCCATGAACAAAGGGAAACAGCTAAGTAAAACTAATCTATTTGTCTCACCAAATACAATTCTTAAAACTCTTGATCATAAACAACCGGTATTACTTATGATCTTTAGAGAAAGTCTGTTTTCAGGTAATGAAGAAGGTCAAGAGCTCCCACACGAGGTGAATCAGCTATTGGATAAGTTCCAAGATGTCTTTCCGGAGGAGATACCAGCCGGCCTTCCCCCCATAAGAGGCATTGAGCACCAGATCGATCTAGTACCCGGAGCACCCTTGCCTAACCGAGCCGCATATAGAGTTAACCCAACAGAGGCCAAAGAGCTAGAGGCTCAAGTCCAGGACTTAATGTCTAAAGGATACATAAGAGAGAGCCTCAGCCCGTGTGCAGTACCCATCTTGCTAGTACCCAAGAGGGACGGCTCTTGGAGGATGTGTGTGGATTGTAGGGCCATTAACAACATCACCATCAAATACAGGCACCCAATTCCGAGACTAGACGACATGTTGGACGAGTTAAGTGGAGCTACTATCTTTTCAAATGTGGATCTAAAGAGTGGCTATCATCAAGTGAGAATGAATGAAGGAGATGAGTGGAAAACTGCCTTCAAGACCAAGCAAGGTCTATACGAGTGGCTTGTGATGCCTTTTGGCCTCACAAACGCCCCAAGTACCTTCATGAGACTCATGAACCACGTCTTGAGAGCATACATCTGTAAGTTTGTAGTGGTTTACTTTGATGATATTCTGATTTACAGCCAATGCTTAGAAGATCATATTAAGCATCTTGAACAGGTTCTAGAGATACTTAGATTAGAGGGTTTATATGCAAATCTTAAGAAATGTATCTTCTGCACTGATCAATTGGTATTTTTAGGATTTTTTGTAAGTTCTCAGGGTCTTAAAGTGGATGAGGAGAAGATTAAAGCCATCCAAGAGTGGCCCACACCATCCACGGTCGGACATGTTAGAAGCTTTCATGGTTTGGCAAGCTTTTACAGGCGCTTTGTCAAGGATTTCAGTACTATAGCAGCCCCATTGACATCGGTGATCAAGAAGAACACTACTTTCACTTGGGGGCCGACTCAAGAAGCCGCATTCAACAAGCTGAAGGAGAGCCTCACACATGCACCGGTTTTAGTCCTTTCCTAACTTTGATAAAATGTTTGAGGTTGAGTGTGATGCATCAGGTACTGGCATAGGAGCGGTTCTAACTCAGGGAGGGAGGCCAGTAGCTTACTTCAGTGAGAAGCTAAGTGGAGCAACACTCAACTACCCAACTTATGATAAAGAACTCTATGCTTTGGTGAGATCACTAGAAACGTGGCAACACTATCTGCTTCCAAAGGAGTTTATCATTCACACAGACCATGAGACCCTCAAGCACTTAAGAGGCCAGACGACACTTAAGAAAAGGCATGCCCGATGGTTAGAGTTCGTAGAAACCTTCCCATATGTGATTAAGTACAAGAAGGGGCAAGAGAACGTTGTAGCTGATGCACTTTTAAGGCGTTACACTCTCATCTCTACAATGGAAGCCAAGATCATGGGTTTTGAGCACATCAAGGGTGGATATGAATCTGATCCTGACTTCTCAGAGGTCTACAAAGAAACTACAAGGGCCGCATTTGGAGTATTTTACCAACAAGATGGATTTCTATTTAAGGAAAAGCGGTTATGCATCCCACAAGGGTCCATGAGGGAGTTGATCACTAGGGAGGCTCATGGAGGCGGGTTAATGGGACACTTTGGCCGAGACAAGACACTGAGCGTGCTGATGGAGCACTTTTACTGGCCACACATGCGAAGAGATGTGGAGAAGCTATGCACCAAATGCATCATTTGTCTTCGAGCTAAGTCCAGGTTACACCCTAATGGTTTACATATGCCTTTACCTATTCCTAATGCACCCTGGGTGGACATTTCTATGGACTTTGTTCTAGGCTTGCCTAAGATACACAACAAAGACTCCATTTTTGTAGTAGTAGACATGTTCTCAAAGATGGCGCACTTTATACCATGTAACAAGACCAACGATGCAACTCAAACGGCTGATCTCTTCTTTAAAGAGGTCGTGCGTCTTCATGGAGTGCCCAGGACCATTGTTTCAGACCGAGACACAAAATTCCTCAGCCATTTTTGGAAGACATTGTGGAAAAAGCTTGGCACCAAATTTTTATTCTCCACCACTTGTCATCCCCAAACGGATGGACCAACAGAGGTAGTAAACCGTACACTCTCAACCTTATTGAGAGCCACGGTTGGTAAGAATCTCAGGAATTGGTTATCGTGTCTACCTTTCATTGAATTCGCTTATAATCGTTCCAAACACTCCGCTACTAACCAATCTCCTTTTGAAGTTGTCTATGGGTTCAACCCTCACACGCCTTTAGACCTTACTACTTTGCCACCAGCTATCTACTCAAGCGCAGAAGGAGAAGCTAAGGCTGACTTTGTGAAGAAACTGCACCAAAAGGTTAAAGAGAGATTGGAGAAAAAGAACGAAAAGGACAAAGCAAGAATTGATAAAGGGCGCAAGGAGGTTACCTTTGAACCAGGAGAGTGGGTGTGGTTGCACATGAGGCAAGAAAGGTTCCCACAACAAAGAAAATCCAAGCTTGCACCAAGGGGAGATGGGCCATTCCGAGTCTTGGAGAAAATCAACGACAATTCATACAAACTAGAGCTGCCAGGTGAGTTTCATATCTCTCCTACTTTCAATGTTACTGACTTGTCCCTTTATTCTGTTCTGAGGTCAGAACCTTCGCAAGAGGGAGGGGATGATGAGGGCATAGAAGCACAAGCTCCACCTATACCAGCCGTGAGACAAGGGCCAAGAACAAGATCCGAAACTAGAGTCTTGAGAAAGGAGTTTAATCAAGCTATTGAAGCCTTACTTAGCATCCACGAGCAAGAAGACTCTTTGTACCCAAGCTTTAAGGCCACGGTCCAAGAAAGAAGCCTGGAGGAGCCTAATAAAGAAGAAGCTTACCTGATACAAGACGGCCCAACAACTGAATTGCCACTTCTCCGACCCAACAAAGAAGTGTCCTTGTTCAGCATCAGCATCATACCAACTTAAGATCATCTCAGTCGTCCAACCCACCAAGGTAAGAGAATGAATACGTTTATTTACTTGCCTAATATGGATTTTCTGTCTTTGGTTTGTTTTACAGGTTCTATTCATAGTTTTAAGCTTTAAAAGTATTTCTTAATATCTTTTAGTTATTGCACGAGTCTGTATTGTTTTCTTAGAGTCCCAGAAGTTGTGTCCTTATTATGTAATTTGCTTCAAGTCCCCAAGAAGGGCAAAGCTGCATTGGACTCTCTTATAAAGTCCCTTATAAGCAGCCGTGTATCTTTTACCCTACTATGAATAAAATAATGCAGTTCTTTCAAGCTTTGTCTTGTCTTTGAATTCTCTGAATTCGCTTAAGAGTTGGTGTTTGATCCTCCTCTTGAGAGTTGGTGTTTGATCCATCTCTCGCCGGTCTTATCAAGGTTCAGTCCATAGAGCTTTGTGGCGACCCTCATTCCACCGTTTGCATCATCGTCGTTTCATCCCTTGACTCAATCAGAGAGAGTTACACAACCAACTGATTGAGTTCCATCCTCTTTTCACATCAACTTCCATTCCTTATTCTTGTTGAGAGAGTTACACAACCAGCAACAAGGATCCATCCCCATCTATAGGCCCGTGCCTATATCAGTGTGCATCAATATCAACTCCCTTGAACAGAAATTCATTTCTATGCTTCCATATTCTCCAAAGTATCCAAGGAACGAGCTTCACCATCTCCTCCCCCCTATTGGGACATTGTATTGCTGTGAGCGCTCTATGCAGATTCGAGTAGAAAGATTTGGTCATGAGATCATCTGCAGGAGCTGGTATAGGAGAAATGGCCTATACAAGACGAGCATACGGGCATTGGAAAAGTAGGTGATTTTCCGTCTCCACTCTGACAATGAGCACACAAAGAATCTCTAGCCAAATGTCTATACACCATATTCGTCCCTAGAGAATTACATTTAGCGAGACACTTCCATAAGAAATGTTGGACTTTTGGACACGCCTCAGATTTCCAAATAAGTTGGTAAAGAGCATCCAAACTTGGTTGCCTCACTTCCATGTTAGCAGCAAAGCCATCAGGGATATTCAACAGGGTCCAATACCCAGACTTTACCGTATAGTGCTCCGATTTAGAGTAGTCCCAGCAGTACTTATCAATGCTTAAGTCCCCTCCAGGTATGATCTCTTCAATTAGTCTCACATCCTCTTCATTAAACAGATTCCTTAACAATTCTGCGTTCCACTCTCTTCCACCAGGGAGAAGAGATCATGATCTGTTTTCATCTGGGGAATAATATGATGAAAAGGAGGCCTGACCATAATAGAGGAATTGATGGAATGGGCTGGCTTTCTATTTATCCATTGATCATTCCATATAAGTGTTTGCTTTCCATTGCCAATAACAACTCTAGCACCTTTTTTTATCAGATTCTGAGCAGTGTGGATACTCTTCCAAGCATAGGACGGTCTAGAGCCGAGCGGAGCACTTAATGGGTCTGAGTTAACAAAGTATCTGGCTTTAAATATCCTCGTCATAAGCGTCTCTTTGCAAGTAAGCATACGCCACAATTGTTTGCCAAGAAGCACAAAGTTGAAAGCTTCAATATCCTTGAAACCTAAACCTCCGACATCCTTTAGTCTGCTTAGATACTCCCAAGATTTCCAGTGCATTCATTTTCTCTCCTTCTTATTCCTCCACCAAAAGTCAGCCATAATAGCTGCAATCTGCTTACACACCGTTTTTGGAAGGAGAAAACAGCCCATTGTATACGTTGGAAGAGCAAAAGCAACCACCTTCAACAAAACTTTTTTGCCACCCTGAGAAAGAAAGTTATTTGGCCATCCCGAAACATGTTGAGCTAACATTTCTTTCAAAAAACTCAGAGTTGAGACTTTGGAGCTGATGTGTCGTGTGGTGAGGGTGTCAAGTTTTACCCTAAATGAAATCAATAGCGGCAAGTGCACAGCTGATCGATTGTAGTACTTAGGGATCGAATCCACAGGGAAAGAGGGTCTTTCCTGCAAAAGCCTTCGAAAGAAATATAAAGTAATGAAGTCTAGAACCAGGCAATTTTTGTAAGGGTTTTGGTGGTGTCTTTAAAACGTAAAAACTAATCTTAATGAGAAAATACGAGAATTAAAATGACCTAATAACTAAACTTAATAAAATAGACTAAAAACAAGAAAACCGGCTAAACCTAATTGCTTAAATAGAAACCGATTAAGGGAATGAAAATGATGAACTAAAGCTTAAAATAAAATATGTGAAAATCAATAAAAAAGAAGCGCTGGGTTTCAGGGAAGTTTTCTCCGGGGTATGAACGATTTAAAACATTGCTAAAGCGTAAATTTAATAAGATCCTAGCTAAAACTTTTCAAAATCGAGTCACGGACGTATGAATACGCCACTGTCGTGATCATAGACAACTATCTCTCTCAACCCTGACCAGTAGGTTTCCACTCTGGCCCTGGAAGAGAAAAGATGCAATATGTTTAAGACTCGTCAACATTCACAAATCGCCCATAGGTAGGTTTCCACTCCTATGTTTGTTTTGCTCTCCCAAACTAAATCTGACACCGGATGAATACTTTCGTATCACCAAAAATCTGAATCAAATTGTAGTTCATGACGCTACTCCCATGCATTAAAAGTAAATTCAGAAGAAAAAGTTCTAGGATTCGGCTTCAATAGCTCATGGAATCCTCATCGAACATATATATCCCCATCGAAAATCCCTTTGAACCAACAATAAAACTACTCATACATGATGAACGAAATCAAAAACATAGTATTAAAAGGTAGAATAGAAATCGAAATAACAGAGAAACAAAAGGGTTCAAGAGATATCTCTTTCTCCCAAAACCTAAAACAAAAGCTTAAATTTGAATATTTTCTGAAGTATTTCATCTCTCTCTAAAAACGACTTAATTGATAAGTATTTATAGTTTCCAATGCTCCATGGTCTTTAGGGTTCCGGAATTGAGGCTGAGAAAATGACTTGGGCTTCAGAAATGGGCTTACTAACTCGGAAGTGGCTGGCCCGGTCGGGAAAAGACGTGGCCACGGGGAATGGATGCTTGGCCGCGGTCGGATATCCTCTGACCGTTGTGAAATGGCTGTTGGCCACGGGTGGAAATGCTTGCCAGCTGGTTTACGGGACATCTTTCTCTTCGCGTAACTTTTGATTGAACCGTTGGATTGCCAAGCTGTGAAGTGTGCTGGAAAGCTGATAGTTCCATATTTGAGGTCTCCAAATTTGAGCTGGATCAGACGGTGAGAAAGCCTTTAATCGGGGGTGAAATTCTGACGGTTTGACTCTGAACTGAAAATCTGGTCTTCTATCCATTTTGTTAAGCTTTTCCCTAAGTTTCTTGAAAAGAGTCTTGGAACTACAAAGACTTGAAAAACATAATAAAAGTACTTGAAAGCAATAAAAAACATAGAAAAGTATTTCAAAACGATCCAAAAAGTGGTCAAAATACGGTGTTATCAGGAGCCACCAAAAGATTATGGCAATCCCAAATATACTCCATCACCACCCTCTTGTTGGATTCCAAGTTTTTCCTTGATCTTCTCTCTTCTTAACTCAGGAATTTTCTTACCAAAATAGATACTGGATTTTTGGTAGTTGATTCTCTGTCCAGACACCAAACTATATTCCTCCAGAATGTGACTTATCTACTCCAGCTCCTCATTATTCTCCTTGCAGTAAAACATGTTATCGTCAGCAAACAGGAGATGTGACACCGGTGGTGCACTTCTAGCCACTTTGAGTCCAGAATTCCTTCCTTCATGTTCAGCTTTCTTCATAAGTCTCACCAAAGTCTCTGTACATATCACAAAGAGATATGGGGACAAGGGATCCCCCTGTCTAATCCCCCTTGAAGGTATGATCTTACCATACGGTTGTCCATTTATCAGGACCTGGTACGTGACAAAAGTCACACAAATAATGATCAAATTGATCCATTCTTGAGCAAATCCCAGCACCTTCAAAGCTCGTTCCAAGAAAGACCACTCTACACGGTCATAAGCTTTGGATATGTCAGTCTTTATGGCAACAAATTCCTCCGAGCATTTGTTAGGAGACTTCAAAGCATGTAAGAGCTCATGTGCCACTGATAAAGTAATTTTTTTCTAAATCAATTTCTTAATATGCTCATGTCATTGCAATATTAAGGTATCAAGGGATTAAGATTAACACACCAAGAATACAAGAAATTACTTGAGTTAAGCAAATCAGGGGTTTTGGTTTGATCAACTACTGAAAAAATGATTAAAATAAGCAATCAAAAACTCAAACAAGATTAACAATAAATAAAAAGCAAAAATATAAGAGGTCAACAGAAGTCAACTTAAAAGTCAACAAAAATCAACATAAAAAGTCAACAAAAGTCAATGACAAAAATTCAAATATCAACCAATAAAAAGCAAGTCTTTGGGCAAGGTAATTGATTAGGGAATGTTTAATGATAACCATGATGTCTACAAACTCACAAAAGTGATCATCCTTAAGTCTAGAACTCTATTTTTGACTAATCCTCTCTCAAGGCACTAATCATTTTGTTAATTATCAAATTCAAGAACTAACTCTCATTAGTGAAATAAGCAATCACAAGCATTATAAACAAGTTCCATTAACTAATTAATTACATTAGACATCCATTCTCATAGGCTAATCATGAAAAACTCTTGCTTAGTTCTTTGGGGAATTTCATCAAACACCTTGTATTCATGAAATTCCCTAAGACCTTTGATTAACTATTTCTATCCTAATCAAGCATTAAGAACTCTAAACAAGAAAGGAAACTCTGGATTAAGACCTAGACATCAAAGATTTAACATCAAAATCCCCTAATCTACCATGCCCAAATACTATAAAGAACTCTACTCACTAATCATGAGTAACACACCTAATCTTTTGCAAGAGGTGATGTTAATCATGATTAGAAGCAAAGATAAGAAGGTGAGATGCTAAGAAACAAATTTAGATTGATTAAATACTTCAGATATCTCTTAACAAACTCGTTTTTAACAAAAGGGGAAAAGAAACTAAAGAGAGAATGAAAGATGATTTAGGGTTTTTCCCAAAAAAACTATATATAGCAAGGGTTTTGGGCCGGATCAACCCAGGACAAACTGGGTACTGACCCGGCTCAGTTGGGTCTGGTGTCTGATGTGCGAGATGGTCACTTTCCTGCCCAAGTCGCACGCCCAAGTCGATTTAATCTGCGAACACATGTGCTAGATGGTTCCACTTCATGTCCAACTCGTACACCCAAGTCGCACAGCTTTTTGGACTTAGCCAAATTTGATTCTGGAAGTCTCTACCCTGAACAGAGTCTCCTTACACGCATATATAGAGTTGCAGCTTGCTCCCAGAGGATGAACATTCATGGGTGCGAGTTTACCAAGTCGCACACCCAAGTCGCATCATTTCTCATTTTCTCGGACCACTCCGCTTTTGAGGCAGCATAACTCCAGGAATAATGGTCCAAATGGATTGATTCCAACTTCAGTGGAAATATAACTCAAATATCTTAATCTTTGGTGAAGAAACCTTTAGCGCTTGAGAAGTGGAAGGTTCCCCGGACGGCTCATCTCTGAAGTGCATTGAAACGATCAAAAAGAGGCTCTTGGACCAGTGTTTACTCCGGAGACAGTATCTTTCAGTACATAGCTCCAAACTGGATGATCTAAGATGTTCTGGAAATAGAACTTAAAGAACTTGAATCTTGATGAAGGCTCCGGCATCTGAATTGGACTGGAAAGCATCTTTCCACGTAATCTTTGTGATCCAACGGATCGGTCTTGAAACGGTAGCGAGACAAGTGTGTCCTCCGGTGAGCTTAACACTCTGATCATGACTCCAAATCATCTGATTCCAACTTTTGTGGAACCACAGCTCAATCGTCTCCAACGTTTATGAAGACCCCGACAACTGAATTGGACGGCAAGGCTCCCCGGACAGGCATTCTTTCATATGTATCGGATTGCTCCGGAATGGATGCGAGACAGGTCTGTCTTCCGGTGGCCGTATCTTTCAGCTCGCTGCTACAAATGTATTGATTCTAACAGTTCTGGAATATAGACGCAATTATCGTGATCTTTTCTGAAGACCCCGGAGGATGAATCGGCCGGCAAGACCTTCCGGTAACATGATTTCAGAGATGTATCTGCACCCAAGATTTTTGGCCGATAAACTTGAACAGCCAGTACGTGTTTTGGCCGTGAGATCTACCCGCAGGATGGATTTTAGCCGAGAATCTTAGACCATCAGTACAGCATTTTGCCGAGAAACTCGAAATTGCTCCTCTACACCATTTTTGATCTTTTCAGCTTCATTTCTTCATCTGAATGACATTCTCCACTCCAAATAGTCTCCAAAAGCACCTGTTTAAGACCCCAAACCATGCAAAACTCTCTTGGACCTAATGCAATCTCTTAAGTCCTAAAAAAATGCCTAAAGACCTTAAATGTATGCAAATGAGACATGATTTAGACTTAAATATGTACATTAAATGATGAAATTTATGAATATATCAACTCCCCCACACTTATTCTTTGCTTGTCCTCAAGCAAAAAGAACAAATAAGAGAGAGAGGTTGAATGCTTGGGAGTTCATATTTCCTATGGGAAGAGAGAAACAATCACAAAGAGATTCAGATTCCAAGTTGCCAATTCCACATGCACTGCAAGACTTTACTTTGATGCTCAAAATTCAACAATGATCTCCACAAGTTTTTCTTATTCCTCAACTCTTTGACATTCATTAAGCTCTTTTACCATGTGAATCAAGTGATGGAAGTTCAAGCAAGCAAAGTTTGGCTAAAGATGAGGCTATGAGACTAAAATGATCTCATTCAAATGCACAAGCAAGGTTCAATGCAATCAGGGATCTCTCAATGAACGATCAAAACTTTGGCAGAAGGCTAAAGGTAAAGAGCAACCGATGCATACAAGAGCAAGACTCAACTCACTCCTTTTACCTAAAACGCCTCTAACTCACACTCACAATGAACCTCACAGCTCTCTTCTCACTCATTTTCATCTCTCAAAAAGGGGTTTCTTTTTCACTTTGGACACTCGGCTTGGATCTTTCTTTACACACAACTCTTTTCACATTTTGGGCTATCTAACCTCTCACTTTCTCTTTTAGACTCATGAGCCTTTTTGGCTTCTTTTCCTTTTCTTTTCTTTTCAATCAGAGGTTAGATACCTTCTTTTAAACACTTAGAGCTCTCTTTCTCTTTAAAACATAATACCCAAGACCGATTTCTTTTCTTTTCAAACCCTCACTTCTCATGACTCTCATTTTTACACTCTTTCTCTTTTCTCTCTCAAAAATCTTTTCTCTCTCAAAAATCTTTTCTCTCAAAACTTTCATTCAAAGAAACCTCTCCCCCACACTTATTCACAGCCTAGACCTAATAGTTCCTTGATGATGGAACTAGATACTCTTGAGACTGATAGTAGATTTTTAGCCTACTAAGGTCAATTAACCTCTTGTGTTGTAGCACTTGAGGGTCAATCCAAATGGAGAGATTCTAGACACCAATACTATGAGGATCAATTCTTAATCCAAGTCTAATGAAACAGGTTGGTGATTAAGTGATCTAAAAAACATAAAACAAACAAGAACAAGCAGTACTTAAGAATTAAACAAGAGAAACAAAACAAAGATTCAAATTCAAAATACGAGAAAGCTAAATCTCTAGATGTGATCATTGATCACAGTGCTCTAAATGTGAATTCATGATGCTAAGCAAACAATGCAACACTTGCAATTCTTTAGTCTAGACTTTCAAATCAGATTAATTCATTCTCATGACAAAAACCCCTTTGTTAATTACCAATTCAAGACTAATTCCCATTAGTGAGTAAGCAATCAACAAGCATAAGGTTTCAAGTCTAAAATGACCAGACAACCTCTTTGTGCATCAAAATAAGAGCTAACATAGACTGAATCTTACACAGAAATATATAGCAAGCAATCACATGATCTCAATTCCAATTAACTTATGACTCTAAACTAGACTAATCCTCTCATGAAGGCATTAATCTCTATATTAATCCACTTTCAAACCAAATTCCCATTTGTGAAATATGAATTAATAAGCATTAAGAGACAGTTCTAATATGTCATTTATGCAATTAACAAACATCATCATGGCATTAAAGCATAAACCCTTAGTTAGCTTTCATTCAGGCATTTCATCAAACACCTTGTGGGTGGAGAAATGCCTAAGTTCTAGATCAAGCTTATAATGAGAAATCTAGCATTAAGAGCAGCTAACTACGGAAAGGAAATGAGAATCTAGAACCTAAACATCATAAATCAAACATCAAAGCACCCTAATCTACACACCTAGAAGCTTAAAAGATGACTACTCACTAATCATGAAGAACACACCATTTCCTTTGCAAGACGTGATGTTAATCATGCTTAAAAGCAAAGATGAGATGATGCAATGATAAGAAACAACCTTAAGATGATTAAATCAGCAAGATATCTCTTAATCAAAAACGTTTTTACACTGAAAAGGAATGAAAATTAGAGAGAAACTAAGATAGAAGAAAAAGTTCTTTAGGATTTTCTCCAAAAATATATATATACTAAGGTGCTGATGGACCGGGTCAGCCCAGGACAAACTTGGTCCTGACCCGGCCTTGATGGAAAGAGGGGTGTTTTGCCACGGTCAGATGGTCCTTGGCCAGACCGTGGCATTCTGACCGTGTCAAGGTTCAAGAGCAGATTCTTCAAGAACAAGGTTGCCATGGCTTGATTTGGACCGTGATGCTGATATGTTCATAATTTGCATCATTTAGGTTGCATATTTCATTCCAAATCATGTTTTATTTCATGCATTTTAGGTCCTTAGGGTTTGTTTTAGGACTTAGGAGATTGCATTAGGTCCAAGAGAGTTTTGCATGGTTTGGAGTGTTAAACAGGTGCTTTTGGAGCTTATTTGGAGTGGAGGATGTGATTCAGATGAAGAAATAGAGTTGAAATGATCAAAAATGGTGAAAAGGAGCAATTTTGGGTTTCTAGGCAAAATGATGTACTGATGGCCGAAGATTGTCGGCCAAAATCCTTCCCGCGGGTAGCTTTCTCGGCCAAAAACACGTACCGCGGTCAAGTCTCTCGGCCAAAAATCCCGGGTGCAGATACATTTCCGAAATCGCGTCACCGGAAGCTCTTGCCGGCCGATTCAGCTTACAAGGTCTTCAGAAAAGTTGGAGATAATTGCGTCCAGAATCCAGGACAGGTTGAATCAGGGCATTTGGAGCTCTGAGCTTAAAGATACGGTCACCGGGAGACAGACCTCTCTCGCATCCATTCCGGAGCAATCCGATACTCCTGAATGATCGCCTGTCCGGGGAACCCTCCGATCCGATTCAGTTGTCGGGGGCTTCATCAAAGTTGGAGTAGATTAGATCACGGTTCCAGAACAAGTGGAGTCATGGAATTCGGACGCGTGAGCAGAAAGTTAAGCTCGTCGGAAGAAACTCCTGTCTCGCTGCCGTTTTGGACCAAGCCGATGAGCTCCGAAGAATGCGAAGGACGGTGCACTTCCAGAAGGATTAGGTTTCCGGGGCCTTCATAAACATCAGAGATATTTGAGTCCTCTTTCTAGAACGTCCAAGATCATTTAATTCGGATCTATGATCAGGAAGATACGGTCTCCGGAATGGAAACATGTCTAGACGCCTCTCTTTGATCGTGTAAATGCACTGCGAAGATGAGCCCTCCAGGAAGCCTTCCACTTCCCAAGCACCAAAGCTTCCTTCACCAAAGTTGTAGATATATGAGTCCTCTCGCCTCGGCAACCGGAATCACTCAATTCGGACAAGTATCTTATGAGTTACACTCTCCGGAATGAGAAGTGGTCCAGACAGCCCTGAATGATGCGAGCTAAGTGAAACATGACACGGTTTGAATGCCACGGTCTGGGACTTGACCGTGGCAACTTTTACACACCTTCGGCGATTGACACGATCTTCATGCCATGGTCTACACTTGACCGTGGCAAACAAACACTTGGCTGGGAGGAACTTTACAAGCATTCGGGTTTTGACACGGTTTGAATGCCACGGTCTAGGACTTGACCATGGCAACTTTTACACACCTTCGGCTTTTGACACGACCACTTGCCACGGGGCTTGACCAAGAGCTACTAGACCGTGGCAATCCAAGAAGTTCATCACCCAAACCCAGAAAAGAAGAGACACGGCCACTAGACATGGTGTAAATCAAGCCATGGCAACCTTGATCATGAAGAATCTGTCAAAGAACTTTGACACTATCAGTTTGCCACGGTCAGTTTGCCACGGTATGTCCAAGCATCATCTGACCGTGGCAAACCACACCACTATCCATCAAAGCCGGGTCAGGACCCAGTTTTTCTTGGGCTGACCCGGTCCGCAAGAGACACTATATATGCTTTTTAGGGTTTTTTCCAAGACTTAAGCTTTGTTTTTCTCTTTCCTTTTTAATGTAAAAACGAGTTTGATTAAGAGATATCTAAGGGATTTGATCATTCCAAAGCTGTTCTTATCATCTCATCATCTCATTTCTGCTTCTAATCATGATTAACATCATCTCTTGCAAAAGATTAGATGTGTTCTTCATGATTAGTGAGTAGTCATCTTTTAAACTTCTAGGTGTGTAGATTAGGGTGCTTAGATGTTTGATTTGTGATGTTTAGGGTCTAGATTCTCATTTCATTTCCTTAGTTAGCTGCTCTTAATGCTAGATCTCTCATTATAAGCTTGATCTAGAACTTAGGCATTTCTCCACCCACAAGGTGTTTGATGAAATGTCTGAATGAGCTAACTTAAGGGTTTATGCCTTTTTCATCATGGGAATGATTTGTTAAATGCATGAATGACATATTAGAACTGTTTCTTAATGCTCATTGAATCATTGAATCATATTTCATAAATGATGATTTGGTTTGAAAGTGGATTAGTGTAGAGATTAATGCCTTCATGAGAGGATTAGTCTAGATTAGAGTTCTAAGTTGAAATGTTTGAGATCATGTGATTGCTTGTTATTTCTTTCTGTATAAGATTCAGTCTTTCTTAGCTCTTATTTTGATGCACAAAGAGGCTGTTTGGTCATGTTAGACTTGTAACCTTATGCTTGTTAATTGCTTATTCACTAATGGGAATTAGTCTTGATTAAGTAATTTTCAAAGAGATTTTTGTCATGAGAATGAATTAATCTGCTTTGGAAGTCTAGACTAAAGAATTGCAAGTGTTGCATTGTTTTCTTAGCATCATGAGTTGAGCATTGAAAGCACCCTGATCAATGATCACATCTAGAGGTTTAGCTTTCTCTTTATTTGAATTTGAGTGTTTGTTTAGTTTCTCTTGCTTGTTTAATTCTTAATTACTGCTTGTTCTTGTTTGCTTTATGTTTTTAGATCACCTTGTTACCAACTCATCTGTTTAGTTAGACTTGGATTAAGAATTGATCCTCATAGTCTTAGTGTCTAGAATCTCTCCATTTGGATTGATACCTCAAGTGCTACAATGACATGAGTAGTTGAGTAATTGATCAAGGATTGAAAAATTCATACTATCAATTTGGCGCCGTTGCCAATTGGAGATTCATTCTAGCATTAGGACTTTGGATCTTCTTGAGATCAAGTCATTTTCTTTTGTTTTACTGATTACCTTTCAAGTGTTGTCTTTGTTTTCAGGTGTATGAACACCAGAAGTGAAGAAAGAAGACAACGAGAAAGAGCTGAGCACATTGAGAGGTTGGGTATGGATCAAGGGCAACAGGCTCATGGTGGTAATGGAAACCACCAGAATCAGCAAGACCCACCACCTCCACGTCCAAGACAAGTTGTGGGAGCTGGTGATGAAGCCAATGCTCAGGGTCAAAGACATGGGATTCAAGCTCCAACACCTGAAAACGATTTTGAGATTAAGTCTGGCTTGATCAACATGGTGCAATCAAACAGGTTCCATGGCTTGGCAGTAGAAGACCCGCTAGATCACATTGACAACTTTGATAGAGTTTGTGATCTAACTAAGATGAATGGAGTAAGTGAGGACAGTTTCAAGTTGAGGCTGTTCCCTTTTTCTCTAGGAGACAAAGCTCATCAGTGGGAAAAGTCTCTACCTCAAGGATCAGTCACAACATGGGAGCAATGCAAAAGAGCATTTCTAACCAAGTTCTTCTCTTCATCAAGAACAGCAAGGTTAAGAAATGAAATCTCAAGTTTCATTCAGAAGAACCATGAATCATTTTGTGAGGCTTGGGAAAGATTTAGAGGGTATACCATGCAATGCCCTCACCATAGATTCTCAGATTGTCAGCTGCTAAGTACCTTCTACAGAGGTGCTTTACCAAAGGTCAGACTCCTCTTGGACACAGCTTCAAATGGTAATTTCATGACCAAGGAAGTCAATGACGCCATGACCCTAGTGGAGAATGTAGCTCAAAGTGATGAGCTTTATGGATCAGACTTTGAAAGGAATTCAAGAGGAGCTGTGAGTGCTGAAGAGGAAAGGACAAGGAAAGACATCAAGTCTCTCAATGAGAAGCTAGACACACTTCTATTAGCTTCTCATCAGTCAGCCAACTTTGTTAGAGATGTGAATCATGTGTTTCAAGACACATTTCAAAGGGAAGACATCACAGCTGAGGTGAACTTTGTAGGTGGCCAACAAGGTTACCAAAAGGGCTTTACCTACTACAAGAATCCCCCAAACCAGAACTTCTATCCTCAAAACACTCAACAACAAGGTTTTTTCTCTCCCCAACAACAAAGTCTCCAACAGAACTCAGAGAATAAGGATCAAGAAGTGCAGAACCTGCTCCAACAAATCCTCCAAGGTCAAGCAAATGGTGCCATGGACTTCAACAAGAAAATGGCAGAGATTAACAACAAGGTGGATTGCACTTATTCTGATCTTCTAACTCAACTTTCCACCTTGGCTTCCAAAGTCAAGACTCTAGAGAACAACAAGGGCCACTGCAGTTCTCAAGCTCAAAGATCTTTACCAGGGACATCAGTTGCACATCAAACAGAATACTGCAATGTAATCCTCTCAAATGCTGAGAATCATGCTGCTGTCCAAGAAATTGAGGATCTTCTCCATGGCAATGTCTCAAGTGAAAAATGCATGACAAAAGATGATTAGGACGCCATCATAGATGAGTTTGAGTTCCTGTTCTGTGATCTCAATGAGGACATTGAGAAAGACGGTGGGGAGGCAGCTTCTTTTGATATGAGAAAGAATGATTTTGAGATTACTGAAAGAAAGGATCAGAGAATGGTTCAAGGAAGGACATCTGATGGAGTCTCTAGCACTGGTTCAACAAGGGTGAAACCCAAATCAATTCCCAAGCTAGGTAATCCAGGAAAGTTCTCCATCTCATGCTCTCTTGGAAGTTTGAAAGTGGACAATGCTTTATGTGATTCTGGATCAAGCATCAGTGTAATGTCTTTAGACATGGTGGAGAGACTTGGGATCAAGACTCTTAAGCATTACCCCATGTCAATTACCTTTGGAGATTCATCCTCAAAGAAGCCATATGGAATCCTTGAAGACTACCCATTGAAAATTGGTGAATGCACAGTTCCAACAGATTTTGTAGTTATGAACATGAAGAAGACAAAAGAGCTACCTCTTTTGCTTGGAACTCCATTTCTGAACACCACAGGAGCAAGGATGGACTTTGATACTCAAAGAGTGGTGCTTGCTAAGGTAGATGATGAAGTATCTTATCCTCTTAAGCCTCCTCTTGCTGGGTTTTGTGGAGTTATATCTGATGATTCTGATGAGTTAAAACGCTATGGGATGATGTATGTGGGGAGTATTGGAACTATAGAAGAAGCTCAACCCCTTGCATCTGTTGAGAAAAAGAAAGAATCCCTAATAAGACCTGATCTTGAGTTTGAAGGGGATTTCTTTAGTGATGATGAAGCTTGCTTAGAATCTCTATCTCCTACACCAAGTGAGAAGGAGATCAGCAACAACAAAGGCAATGGCTCAGGGTCTCAAGACAAGAACCCACCAAGAACCAGACCATTCACTCTTGAGTCATCTTCTCAAGTCTTAACTCTCACTCCTTGGAAGTTTGATGGTGGAGCTGTGGAATACAAGGTTAAAGGCATTGGAGGATCAAAACCTTTTGCAAAAGTCAGGGCAATCCTCACACAAGAGCTCATAGACAAAGGGTCATCTGGTGTTCAAGAGCTGATGAACAGGGACCTAATGCTTGAATTCATGGACAAGACAAGGAGCATCAAAGCTCCTCCTCTCACTTACTAAGAAAAGAGTATGAAAAGTCAAACTTAGTGACTTAAAACAAAGTTCTCTTGGAAGACACCCCAAGCTTATCCTTTGTAAATATTCTTTTTAATGCTTTCTCTTGGTGTTTTTAGGGTGTTTTGATGTGTCTTGTGGAGTGTGTTCAGGTTACAGATGACCTGGTGTTCTTTAGCCTCCTGAGATTCACGATTCCACTACTCCTTTCCATCACAAACAAATCTGTCTGCATATAAAAACCAAAAAAATTGAAAAATCAAAAAAAAAAAAATTTCACAAAAAATGATCACGTAGTTGCATTCACATTTTTTAGGATTGAGTCTAGTTTGCATCATATAGGTTGCATCTTGCTGGGAGTAATGATAGTTTTTCCTTGAGAGTACATGACTTTGAAAATTTGGACCAAATATGCTTGTGAAATGATTTATGTGCTTGCAAGGCTTGAAATGATTTGAATCTGAGAAGCAAGTTTGAATTGAACTCAACTCTAATAAGTGAAAACCCTGAACTTGACTTGAAATTATCATTTTGATGCATTGTTTGAATAAGCTAGTGGATACCAATATACATATTTGAGCTAGAATCCTGTTTTTACCATCCTCTTCCTTAGCTCAAATAGCTGAATCAGCATAATACATCAGTTTTCCTCACCCTGAACCCATCCATCTTTCAAGACAATTGTTTGTGTGTGATTGAGAGGCCACCTTGGACCAAACTTAGCAGAAAATGTTAGGTGTAGGGCGACAAGGGCAAGTCTCATTGAGTGCTAAGTTCCATCATCAAGGAGCTGAGAGATTTGGCAAGAACTAAGTGTGGGGGAATACTTGTTGGTGAGTGGAAAAAGGAGAGATGAGTGGAAATAAAAGGAGAATGGTGAGAACTAGGGGATAGAAAAAGAAAAGAAAACAGTCTTGGAGTTTTGAGTCAAAAAAGTGAGCTCTAGTGTTTTGAAAAGAAAGAGTCTAGCCTCTAAGTGAAAAAAAAAGAAGCCAAAGAGCTCAAATGTTTTTAAAAAAGAAAGAAAAAAAGAGGTTAGAGGTTACAAAAGAAAGTGAAAAAGAGCTATGGAAAGTTTGAACTCCAAGACTTGTGTATGAAAAGGAAAAGACAATCCCTAGTGAGAGAAGAATGAGTGTGAGAAGTAAGCAAGTGAGGAAACTTTGAGTAGAGTGTGGGGTGGGATGAGTCCTTGCCCTTGTATGCATAGGTTGCCTTTTACCTTTAGCATTCTGCCAAAGTTTGGTCATTCATAGAGAGATCCTTTTGCTGCATTGAACCCACTCAGGCATTGATGAGATCATTTTAGTCTCATAACCTCACCCTAGCCAAACTATGTTTGTTTAAACAATGCATCATTTGATCCACTTGGTAAAAAACTTAATGAATGTGAAAGAGTGGAGAGAGAGAAGAACTTGTGGAGATTCCTTGTTGAGTTGATATATATCTGAGTATGGCTTTGCATTGCATAATTGAGCATGAACTTGAATTCTCATTGTGATCACTTCTCTCAAAAAGGAAATATGAACTCCCAATGCATTCAACCTCTCTCTTTCATTTGTTCTTTTTGCTTGAGGACAAGCAAAGGATAAGTGTGGGGGAGTTGATATGTTCATAATTTGCATCATTTAGGTTGCATATTTCATTCCAAATCATGTTTTATTTCATGCATTTTAGGTCCTTAGGGTTTGTTTTAGGACTTAGGAGATTGCATTAGGTCCAAGAGAGTTTTGCATGGTTTGGAGTGTTAAACAGGTGCTTTTGGAGCTTATTTGGAGTGGAGGATGTGATTCAGATGAAGAAATAGAGTTGAAATGATCAAAAATGGTGAAAAGGAGCAATTTTGGGTTTCTAGGCAAAATGATGTACTGATGGCCGAAGATTGTCGGCCAAAATCCTTCCCGCGGGTAGCTTTCTCGGCCAAAAACACGTACCGCGGTCAAGTCTCTCGGCCAAAAATCCCGGGTGCAGATACATTTCCGAAATCGCGTCACCGGAAGCTCTTGCCGGCCGATTCAGCTTACAAGGTCTTCAGAAAAGTTGGAGATAATTGCGTCCAGAATCCAGGACAGGTTGAATCAGGGCATTTGGAGCTCTGAGCTTAAAGATACGGTCACCGGGAGACAGACCTCTCTCGCATCCATTCCGGAGCAATCCGATACTCCTGAATGATCGCCTGTCCGGGGAACCCTCCGATCCGATTCAGTTGTCGGGGGCTTCATCAAAGTTGGAGTAGATTAGATCACGGTTCCAGAACAAGTGGAGTCATGGAATTCGGACGCGTGAGCAGAAAGTTAAGCTCGTCGGAAGAAACTCCTGTCTCGCTGCCGTTTTGGACCAAGCCGATTAGCTCCGAAGAATGCGAAGGACGGTGCACTTCCAGAAGGATTAGGTTTCCGGGGCCTTCATAAAAATCAGAGATATTTGAGTCCTCTTTCTAGAACGTCCAAGATCATTCAATTCGGATCTATGATCAGGAAGATACGGTCTCCGGAATGGAAACATGTCTAGACGCCTCTCTCTGATCGTGTAAATGCACTGCGAAGATGAGCCCTCCAGGAAGACTTCCACTTCCCAAGCACCAAAGCTTCCTTCACTAAAGTTGTAGATATATGAGTCCTCTCGCCTCTGCAACCGGAATCACTCAATTCGGACAAGTATCTTATGAGTTACACTCTCCGGAATGAGAAGTGGTCCAGACAGCCCTGAATGATGCGAGCTAAGTGAAACATGACACGGTTTGAATGCCACGGTCTGGGACTTGACCGTGGCAACTTTTACACACCTTCGGCGATTGACACGATCTTCATGCCACGGTCTACACTTGACCGTGGCAAACAAACACTTGGCTGGGAGGAACTTTACAAGCATTCGGGTTTTGACACGGTTTGAATGCCACGGTCTAGGACTTGACCATGGCAACTTTTACACACCTTCGGCTTTTGACACGACCACTTGCCACGGGGCTTGACCAAGAGCTACTAGACCGTGGCAATCCAAGAAGTTCATCACCCAAACCCAGAAAAGAAGAGACACGGCCACTAGACATGGTGTAAATCAAGCCATGGCAACCTTGATCATGAAGAATCTGTCAAAGAACTTTGACACTATCAGTTTGCCACGGTCAGTTTGCCACGGTCTGTCCAAGCATCATCTGACCGTGGCAAACCACACCACTATCCATCAAAGCCGGGTCAGGACCCAGTTTTTCTTGGGCTGACCCGGTCCGCAAGAGACACTATATATGCTTTTTAGGGTTTTTTCCAAGACTTAAGCTTTGTTTTTCTCTTTCCTTTTTAATGTAAAAACGAGTTTGATTAAGAGATATCTAAGGGATTTGATCATTCCAAAGCTGTTCTTATCATCTCATCATCTCATTTCTGCTTCTAATCATGATTAACATCATCTCTTGCAAAAGATTAGATGTGTTCTTCATGATTAGTGAGTAGTCATCTTTTAAACTTCTAGGTGTGTAGATTAGGGTGCTTAGATGTTTGATTTGTGATGTTTAGGGTCTAGATTCTCATTTCATTTCCTTAGTTAGCTGCTCTTAATGCTAGATCTCTCATTATAAGCTTGATCTAGAACTAAGGCATTTCTCCACCCACAAGGTGTTTGATGAAATGCCTGAATGAGCTAACTTAAGGGTTTATGCCTTTTTCATCATGGGAATGATTTGTTAAATGCATGAATGACATATTAGAACTGTTTCTTAATGCTCATTGAATCATATTTCACAAATGATGATTTGGTTTGAAAGTGGATTAGTGTAGAGATTAATGCCTTCATGAGAGGATTAGTCTAGATTAGAGTTCTAAGTTGAAATGTTTGAGATCATGTGATTGCTTGTTATTTCTTTCTGTATAAGATTCAGTCTTTCTTAGCTCTTATTTTGATGCACAAAGAGGCTGTTTGGTCATGTTAGACTTGGAACCTTATGCTTGTTAATTGCTTATCACTAATGGGAATTAGTCTTGATTAAGTAATTTGCAAAGAGATTTCTGTCATGAGAATGAATTAATCTGCTTTGGAAGTCTAGACTAAAGAATTTCAAGTGTTGCATTGTTTTCTTAGCATCATGAGTTGAGCATTGAAAGCACCCTGATCAATGATCACATCTAGAGGTTTAGCTTTCTCTTTATTTGAATTTGAGTGTTTGTTTAGTTTCTCTTGCTTGTTTAATTCTTAAGTTCCTGCTTGTTCTTGTTTGCTTTATGTTTTTAGATCACCTTGTTACCAACTCATCTGTTTAGTTAGACTTGGATTAAGAATTGATCCTCATAGTCTTAGTGTCTAGAATCTCTCCATTTGGATTGATACCTCAAGTGCTACAATGACATGAGTACTTGAGGAATTGATCAAGGATTGAAAAATTCATACTATCAGATGCATGGCCGTGTCTCTTCCTTTCTGGGTCTGGATCATGAGCTGATTGGTTTGCCACGGCCTTGTCTGGACCGTGTCATTTTGAGTGTGGCAAAGTGTTGAGAATTCTGTGATTGCCACGGCCTGATGATTGGCCGTGGCATCTTGGTCGTGTCAAAGGTCTTTAGTGTTTGCCGCGGTCAAGCATGGACCGTGTCTCAAAACCATGTCAATTACCGAAGGTTGGCACTCAGAAGTAATACCTTGCGACGGTCTGGTGTAGACCGTGGTATTCTCTCCGTTTCAATCGCCTAAGATTGGCAAAGCATTGCCACGAACAAGTATGGACCGTGGCATTAGGACCGTGTCAGAGTATGACACTTAGCATAATTTCAACTCTTAAACGCCTGATTGACATGTCTGTCTCCCGCCTTCCGGAACTCACAGCTCACAACTCCAAATGATACCAAACTAAGTCCACGAGAAATTTGACTCATCAAGCTCGAACTTTTCTGAAGAAACCTTTGGTGCTCGGGGAGTGGAAGGTTCCCCGGACGGCTCATCTCTGCAGTGCATTGAAACGATCAAAAAGAAGCTCTTGGACCAGTGTTCACTCCGGAGACGGTATCTTTCTGCACATAGCTTCAAACTGGGCGATCTCAGCTGTTCTGGAAATATCACTAAAAAAAGTTAAATCTTGATGAAGGGCCCGACAACTAAATCGGATTGGAAAGGCATCGTCTTATGCAATCTTTGTGACTCGTCGGATCGGTCTTGAAACTGTAGTGAGACATGTGTGCCTTCTGGTGAGCTTAACTCTCTGCTCACGACTCCAAATTCTATGAATACACCTGTTATGGATACGTGACCTGATCATCTACAACTTTGATGAAGACACTGTAAGCTGAAACGGACGTTAAAACTCCTCGGACAGGTGATCTTTCAGACGTATCGGATTGCACCGGATGGAAGCGAGACAGGTTTGTCTTCCGGTGACCGTATCTTTCGGTTCGAAGCTCTAAATCCATCGATTCCAACTGTTCTGAAATCTAGACTCAATTAACTTGATCTTTGCTGAAGACCTCGGAGGCTGAATCGGCCGGCAAGACCTTCCGGTAACATGATTTCAGAGACATATCCGCACCCGAGATATTTGGCCGAGAAACTTAACCGCCAGTACGTGTTTTTGGCCGAGAGATCTACCGGCAGAATGGAATTTAGCCGAGAATCTTCGACCATCAGTACAGCATTTTTCCGAGAGAATAAAAATTGCTCCTCTACACCATTTTTGATCATTTCAACTCCATTTCTTCATCTGAATCACATTCTCCACTACAAATAGGCTCCAAAAGCACCTGTTTAACACTCCAAACCATGCAAAACTCTCTTGGACCTAATGCAATCTCTTAAATACTAAAAAAATGCCTAAATACCTAAAATTTTTGCAAATGAGATATGATTTGGACTTAAATATGTACACTAAATGATGCAATTTATGAATATATTAGAGACTTGCCTTGTCGCTCTAAACCTAACACTTTCTGCTAAGTTTGATCCAATGAGGCCTCACAACACTCACAAAACGCTTTGGCTTGAAAGAAGGTTGGGTTCAGGGTGTGGAACTGATCCAAAGGTGGAATAAGCTATTTGAGCTAAGGAAAAAGAGTGGTAAAAAATGGGTTCTAGCTCAAATATGTATATGAGAATCCACAATGCTCACTCAAACAATGCATCATAAGATAATTAAAAGTCAGGTTCAGTGGTTTTCACTTATTAGAGCTGAGTTCAAATTAAAACTTGTTTCACAGATCCAAATCTTTTCAAGTCTTCGCAAGCACAAAAGAATCAACAAACATGAACATCCAAATTCTCAAAGTGATGTTCTCTCAAGGAAAAAAAATATTATTACTCCTATGCAATGATGTAACCTATATGAATGCAACTAGACTCAATCCTAAAAATGTAAATGCAACTAGAATGAACATTTTTTTTTTGTGAAAATTTTTCAGATTTTTCAATTTTTTTTTGGTTTTTTTCTATGCACTTAGATGCAGACTCAAGATGCAAATCAAAATAATAACAAGAGAAAACATGATTAGTAAACACAAAACCCCTCCTCCACACTTAAATAACACAGTCCCTTGTGTTATAAAAGCATGAGAAAAAGGAAAAACAAACATGAAAAAGATAAACTAAGAAAATGAAAAACTAGATGCTTGAATGCTATGTACAGGTTTGGAGTGTTACCTTTTAGGGAATTGGAGATGGGGATGGACACTCAATCATCACCATAGACTAGCTGATGCACGTCCTTGGTCTCTGTCCAACACGTCTCAACCCTTAGACCATCAAATAACCTTGCACACACTTAACAAAAAGATCAAAAGGCTCCCAAAACATAGAATTAAAACTGGAAATCAAATAAAAAGAGTATATACAATGATAGCCATGGGAATGTCTCCCAAGTGCACTTTGTTTTAAGTCACTAAGTTTGACTTTCCATACCTTTTGCTTAGTGAGAGAGAGAGAGAGTAGAGGAATTCCCTGGATTTTCTTTGAATTCAAGCCTCACCACTTTCATCATGAGCTCCTCAATACCATCTTCACCTTTGTCCTTCAGCTCTTGAGTGAGAACTGCTCTGACCTTTGCAAATGGCTTAGACCCTCCTCTACACTAGACCTTATACTCAATCACTCCATCTTGATGAGTCAATGGAATGAGAGTTATAGTGGAGGATTTGTCTAGCAAAGTTTCTTCCTCCTTGGTCTTGCTTGGTTTCTTCTTGGAAATGGTAGGAGAGTGAGCTTCTTTAGGCTTCTTTATTTAGACTTAGGACTTTCACCTTTCTCTTGAACCACTTTGCAAGAAACTTCTTTCCTCATTTGTGTAGAAGATTGGAGTTTCAAGAAATCCTTATCATCACTAAATAACTTCTCACCATCAATGAACTCAAGATCAAGCTTTCTTTGGCGTTCTTTCTTTTTCTCACAATCTCTAAGAGGTTGATCCTTCTCTTTCATTCCACAATCCCCCACATACTTCATCTCAAAGTGTTAAAACTCATCACAGAGACTTGGAGGCACATAGGCTGGCGGCTCAATAGATTTTTCTTTTTTCTTGAGCTTTTGCTTGGCCTTCTCTTCAGCAACAATCTGAATCTTGTCTCTAGAAGCTCCATGGACGTCTTTTATAGCAAAAACTTCAGTTTCAAGGGTCACCTCCATACTGAGTTGCTCAATGTCCTCATTGTTTTGTGAATAAAGACCTCTAAAAGCAATGTCTTGTTGTGGACTATAGAGTAGACGTTCTATCTCATTTATAGCAGCTTCATGATCTTTGATCTCCATGTGATTCACTTGAGAGGTTAAACTCTCTATTTTGTTGTGGAGATCATTGTAAGAACTCTTCACTCTTCTCGTGATCTCATCTTGTCCCTTGAGAAGTTGTTGGAACATGCTGTTCAACTCCATTTCTTGAGGCTTTGAAGCAACTTGCCCTTGTGGAACAAACTCTTGCTGAAAACAAAGCTCCACCTCACCTTGACCATCTTTACAAGCTTCAATACCAAGCTCCTTGTATCTTTCATTACTCTTGGCCAAATTCTCAACAAGTAGCTCTCCTTGTTCTATGGTAAGATTTGCAAAACGCCCATTGCTAGCTACATCCAAAGTCCATTTATTCTCTATATCAACTCCCCAGTAGAAGATACTAAGGATAGCTTCTTGTTTGAACTCATGATGAGGACATTCTCTAGTGTATCCTTTAAGTCTCTCCCATGCTTCATCAAAGGTCTCATGGGTTCCTTGTTTGAAGCTCAAGATGTCTTTACTAGCTTGGACAGTTCTTTGTATGGGATAAAACCTCTGAAGGAAGATCATTTTGCAATCATCCCAAGAATTGACCAAGTGGGATGGTAATGCTCTCTCCCATTTGCTTGCCTTTTCTCCAAGTGAAAATGGGAACAAGATGAGCTTGATACTGTCTTGGGGCACTCCTCCAGTCCTAAATGTGTCACATAACCTCTCAAAGGAGTCCAAATGATCATATGGGTTCTCCATTCCTAACCCCAAGAACTTAGAGTCTTGAATCAATCTAACCAAGCTTGCTTTGATCTCATAGGCCTCAGTTTCAATTGGAGGAGGGTGGACTCCATACCTCTTTCCATGACAACAAGGATTGTCACAGCTTCCAAGTGTTGGCTTTTTATTTGGAGCTTGGGTTAGACTTGAAGCCAATTCTTGATGTAGTGGCAATTCTTGAGGTTTTAGAGCTTGAAGATTCCCTTGATTAACCACCTCTTGAGGCTGTGTATCTTCTTGAATACCATTCTGATGGTTCACCTCCAACACCTCAAATGCTCTTGTCTTCTCACTTCTCTTCTTCTTGTTTTGGTAGCTTTGAATGCATAAGAGAACTAAGGAAAACAAGTTAGTAACAAGAAATAAAAATAAGTTCTTCATCTCAACCAAAGATGAGGAAACAAGGTAAAAATAAAAGCTTAGTCTGAAGTAGAATCGAAATCCTAATGGCTAATGCTAATCCCCATGGCAACAGCGCCAAATTGATAAATGATTTTTTTTCTAAATCAATTCCTTAATATGCTCATGTCATTGCAAAATTAAAGTATCAATCTAAAGAGATTAAGATTAACACACTAAGAATACAAGAAATTACTTAAGCTAAGCAAATCAGGGGTTTTGGTTTGATTAACTACTGAAAAAATGATTAAAATAAGCAATCAAAAACTCAAACAAGATTAACAATAAATAAAAAGCAAAAATAGAAGAGGTCAACAGAAGTCAACTTAAAAGTCAACAAAAGTCAACATAAAAAGTCAACAAAGTCAATGACGAAAATTCAAATATCAACCGATAAAAAGCAAGTTTTTGGGTAAGGTAATAGATTAGGGGATGTTTAATGATAACCCATGATGTCTACAAACTCACAAAAGTGCTCATCCTTAAGTCTAGAACTCTTTTTTTTTTTTTGGATGAATGTTAAATTTTATTCAAACCGAAAAAAACAGCGTTTTCTATGATAACACCGTATTTTGACCACTTTAATGGATCGTTTTGAAATAATTTTTCCATGTTTTTAATTGCTTTTAAGTACTTTTATTACGTTTTTCTAGTATTTGTAGTTCCAAGACTCTTTTCAGGTAACTTTGGGAAAAGCTTAACAAAATGGATAGAAAACCAGATTTCAGCTCAGAGTCAAACCGTCAGAAGTTCACCCCCGATTGAAGGCCTTTTCACCGTCTGATCCAGCTCAAATTTTGAGATCTTAAAGATGGAAGTATCAGCTTTCCAACACACTTTACAGATTGGCAATCCAACGGTTCAATCAAAAGATACACGAAGAGCAAGATGTCCCGTAAACCAGCCGGCAAGCGTTTCCACCCACGGCCAACAGGCCATTTCCTGCGGTCACAATCATCCCGACCGCGGCCAGCCACCCATTCCCCGCGGTCACACTCATCCCGACCGCGGCCAGCTAACTCCGACTCCGAAGGCCCATTTCTGAAGCCCATATCATTTTCCCAGCCTTGATTCCGGAACCCTAGACCCTAGAGATGTCTTGAGCACTATAAATACATGTTTTAGGAACCCTAATTCGTATGACCTCATATGCTCTTATTTTTTTAGAATACTTTTTAAGTTTTAGGTTTTAGGGAGAGAGAGATTTGTCTCTTGAACCCTTGTTCTTTCTTTTTCAATTTCGGTTTCTATTCTACTTTTTAATACTATGTTTTTGATTTCGTTCATCATGTGTGAGTAGTTTTATTGTTGGGATTAAGAGATTTTCGATGGGGATTTATATGTTCGGTGAGGATTCCATGAGCTTTTGAGCCGAATCTTAGAAATTTTTCTTCTGAATTCGTTTTTACTGCATGAGAGTAGCGTCATGAACTACAATCTGATCTAGATGCTTGGTGACACGAAAGTGTTCATCCGGTGTCAGATCTAGTTTGGGAGAGCAAAACAAACATAGGAGTGGAAACCTACCTATGGGCGATTTGTGAATGCTGACGAGTCTTAAACATAATGCATCTCTTCTTTTCCAGGGCCAGAGTGGAAACCTACTGGTCAGGGTTGAGAGAGATAGTTGTCTATGATCACAACAGTGGCGTATTCATACGTCCGTGACTCCAGTTCGAAAAGTTTAAGCTAAGATCTTATCAAATTTACTCTCTAGCAATGTTTTGAATCGTTCGTACCCCTGAGAAAACTTCCCTGAACCCCAACGCCTCTTTTCTTATAGATTTACACCGATTTTCATTCAAGCCTTAATCTAGTTTCTTTACTCTTTCTATCGATTTTCACTTAGCAATTAGGTCTAGCCGTTTTTCTCGTTTTTACCCGTTTTCGTTAAGTTTAGTTATTAGGTCATTTTAATTCCCGTATTGTCTCTTTAGGATTCGTTTTTACGTTTTAAACACACCACCAAAACCCTCAAAAAACTCGCCTGGTTCTAGACTTCCTTACTTTATATTTCTTTCGAAGGCTTTTGCAGGAAAGATCCTCCTTCCCCGTGGATTCGATCCCTAAGTACTACAATCGATCAGCTGTGCACTTGCGGCTATTGATTTCATTTAGGGTAAAACTTGACACCCTCACGACACACCACATCATTCTACATCAAATGCGAGCGTTTTTGAATACTTTTAAAAACAACATAGCAATAAGACTAAAAAAACTCAGATTGGGGTCACTTCACAGACGAGAAGCTAGCCATTGCTGAAATCCCTTCTCTAGAACTCTATTTTTGAGTTATCCTCTCTCAAGGGCACTAATCACTTTGTTAATTACCAAATTCAAGAACTAACTCTCATTAGTGAAATAAGCAATCAAAAGCATTATAAAGTTCCATTAACTAATTAATCACATTAGACATCCATTCTCATAGGCTAATCATGAAAAACTCTTGCTTAGTTCTTTGGGGAATTTCATCAAACACCTTGTGTTCATGAAATTCCCTAAGACCTTTGATTAACTATTTCTATCCTAATCAATCATTAAGAACACTAAACAAGTAAGGAAACTTTAAGACCTAGACATCAAAGATTTAACATCAAAATCCCCTAATCTACCATGCCCAAAGACTATAAAGAACCATACTCACTAATCATGATTAACACACCTAATCTTTTGCAAGAGGTGATGTTAATCATGATTAGAAGCAAAGATAAGAAGATGAGATGAAAAGAAACAGCTTTAGATTGATTAAATCCTTCAGATATCTCTTAAAAAGACTCGTTTTTAACAAAAGGGAAAAAGAAACTAAAGAGAGAATGAAAGATGATCTAGGGTTTTTCGCAAAAAAACTATATATAGCAAGGGTTTTGGGCCGGGTCAACCTAGGAAAAACTGGGTACTGACCCGGTTCAGTTGGGTCTGGTGTCTGATGTGCGAGATGGTCACTTCCCTGCCCAAGTCGCACGCCCAAGTCGGTCTAATCTGTGAACACATGTGCTAGATGGTTCCACCTCATGTCCACCTCGCACACCCAAGTCGCATAGCTTTTTGGACTTAGCCAAATTTGATTCTGGAAGTCTCTACCCTGGTCAGAGTCTCCTTACACGCATCTATAGAGTCGCAGCTTGCTCCCAGAGTATGAACATTCATGGGTGCGAGTTTACCAAGTCGCACACCCAAGTCGTATCATTTCTCATTTTCTCGGACCTCTCCGCGTCTGAGGCAGCATAACTCCTGGAATACTGGTCCAAATGGCTTGATTACAACTTCAGTGGTAACAGAACTCAAATATCTCAAACTTTAGTGAAAGAACCTTTAGCACTTGGGAAGTGGAAGGTTCCCCGGACGGCTCATCTCTGAAGTGCATTGAAACGATAAAAAAGAGGCTCTTGGACCAGTGTTTACTCCGGAGACGGTATCTTTCAGCACATAGCTCCAAACTGGATGATCTCAGATGTTCTGGAAATAGTACTTAAAGAACTTGAATCTTGATGAAGGCCTTGGCATCTGAATTGGACTGGAAAGGCATCTTCCCACGTAATCTTTGTGACCCAACGGATCGGTCTTGAAACGGTAGCAAGACAGGTGTATTCCGGTGAGCTTAACTCTCTGATCATGACTCCAAATCCTCTGATTCCAAATTTTCTGGAATCACAGATCGTTTCCAACTTTTATAGAGACTCCGACAGCTGAATCGGACGGCAAGGCTCCCCGGACAGGCAATCTTTCAGACATATCGGATTGCTCTGGAATGGATGCAAGACAGGTCTGTCTTCCGGTAGCCGTATCTTTCAGCTCGCTGCTCCAAATGTATTTATTCTAACAGTTCTGGAATCTAGAATCAATTATCTTGATCTTTGCTGAAGACCCCGGAGGCTAAATCGGCCAGAAAAACCTTTCGGTAACGTGATTTCGGAGATGTATCTGCACCCGAGATTTTTGGCCGAGAAACTTGAACAGCCAGTACGTGTTTTGGACGAGAGATCTACCGCAGGATGGATTTTAGCCGAGAATCTTCGACCATCAGTACAGCATTTTGCCGAGAAACTCAAAATTGCTCCTCTACACCATTTTTTATCTTTTCAACTCCATTTCTTTATCTGAATGAGATTCTCCACTCCAAATAGTCTTCAAAAGCACTTGTTTAACACCCCAAACCATGCAAAACTCTCTTGGACCGAATGCAATCTCCTAAGTCCTAAAACAATGCCTAAAGACCTGAAATGTATGCAAATGAGACATGATTTGGACTTAAATATGTATATTAAATGATGCAATTTATGAATATATCAGCCACAAGGATGTTATCAGAGATTAGGCGGCCCTTCACAAAAGCAGCTTGAGTATCAGAAATTGCCACTGGTATAACTCTTTCTAACCTCTTCGCAATCATCTTAGCAATGATCTTATACGATACATTACTAAGACTGATTGGTCTGAACTCAGCCATTCTCTTTGCTTTGTGCTTCTTTGGTATTAGACATATATTGATATTATTTATCTCCTCCTAAAACTGACCCGTCCGAAAGAAGTTCTGGACCATTTCAGTCATCTCATCTTTAAGGACATGCCAAAACTGTTGAAAAATGGTCGTTTATTTTGTCTGGTCCGGGGTACTTGCTCGGGTTAATAACAAACACAGCTTTCCGAACTTCCTCTTTAGTCACGGGACTCGACAACATTGCATTCTGCTCCTGAGTGATAGTTGGTACCTCCTTAGGTCTTCTAAATCTTGCATTTGGTAACCAAGATCTTCCAAGGTAAAGAGAGTCTTAAAGTACTCCTCTGCAATTCTTCCCAACTCATGCTGAGCAAACCACTCCTTATCACTGTCATCGATGAAGCTCAGGATTCTGTTTTGAACTCTTCTATTCTTCGTAGCTGCATGGAAAAATTTAGTGTTCTTATCCCCAGACTGCAACCACGTTACTCTACTCTTCATCCTCCAAAACTCCTCTTTGTTTTTATACTCCATTTGAAGTTCTTTTTTTAACCTTTTGACCTCATCGTAACAGTATGGGACCTGTCTAGTTGCTTGATCAATACGATGATGAAGCTCTTGAATTCTGACTGCAGAGTTCGGTTTGTTCCTTCTTTTCCAGCTAGAGATAGCTTTTCTCTCTCCATGATCCCCATCCGTTGTTGGGATCTGTTTTTCTAAGCCCTGCAGACCACCTCACTAAAACCTTCTCTTTCAAACCATTGATGATCAAACTTAAATTCTGCTCTGGGTTTCGGAATATCACCAACTAAGCTTGTTATCAATGGGATATGATCTGAGCTGACTCTGAGAAGATATGTTGCTTGAGCTTCATTGAATAAGTCAGCCCACAACTGGTTCGCCACAGTTCTATCCAGTCTACACTGGACCAACTCATCATTTCTCACACCATACCATGACAGTTGATGACCCGTGTGTTTAATATCCCACATTCCACAAGCTTGGAACATATTTCGAAATTCCCGACAATCTTCTTCTCTTCTCTCTACTCCTCCTTTCTTTTCATTAGGATCAACCAATTCATTAAATCTCCTGTCATCATCCAGGGATCCTTCTGCTCAATCCCTATTCTGGAAATTTTCTCCCAAACTTCTCCACAATTTTTCCTGACAGGATCTCTATAAACACATGTAAGATAGAACTCTTTGTCCTCCCATTTCACAAGAGTATTAATAATGCGCTTATCCAAATAGAGTACTCTGACCGAAACAGACTCTTTCCACAAAAGAGCTAAACCCCCACTCCTACCTATCGGCTCGACCGTGTGCAAATCATGATATCCTAAGTGACCAACAACATTTTCTAAGTAACTTCTTTTGTTTTAAGTCTCGCACAGGAATGTGATCTCCAGAAAATACTAGACCTTATTTCCCGGAGATGACGAACTATCGGGGTATTCCTCACCCCTTGACAGTTCCAACTGAGAATCTCATTGAGTCTTCGAAGGGCTGGTATTAATCGTCAGCCATTCTTTCAAGGATTTTCCACTATCACCAACCTGTTGAACGACAAAATAAACGGGAACAGGTGCTGCCATACTGGCAGAATGATTTTTCATTTCAGAATCTCTCTAGCCGGAACCTGAGGAATCCACACTTAATCTCTGGAAAACCGAAGGAACGATCTCAGCTTCTTCAGCCTAAAACTTTCTTGGCCTCTTAGCTTTCCTCTCATCACTCGTACTCAACCTCCTGTTCTTCACAAGACTTTCATCACCGATATCAGAATCCTTACTCCCTGACCCAAATCTTTCAAAAACAGATTGAGGTAGACTTCTTTCACCACTAGGCTTATCTCTTCCGGATCCTTTCTCCACGACTACTATTTCAAATCGATTCTCCATTTTTATTGTCTCAGAACTATTTCTTTTCTCAGAAAAGTTCGAAGTCGAACTTCCCAATCTTTCAAACACTGATGGAGATTGGTACGAACCAGATCCACTCTCCTCCTCAGACCTACACTCCAATTTATCTTCATATCTCCCTGAACTTGATTTTCCTTGAGTGGAATGAACCGACTCCCCAGCACCGGCTGAGCTACCACCTTGGCCACCTCTATCTTCTTTCTTCCTCCAGATTTGCTTCGAAGATGTGATTTCTCTGCTATGGTACGAGGACTTCCTTTTTGGATTCTCTTTTGCTCCACTTCTATTCGGGGTAGGTTCCGAAACAGCTTGAGTTGAAGGTTCTTGTTTCCACCTTGAGATAATACATTACTCCTCTCCTCCTCTACTCCCATCTTAGCCTTACCTTTACCTTTCCCTTTATCTTTATTATCCCCACTCCAGCTCCTTTAATACTCTTGTCAGCTCTTTTAACCTGAGCCTCAAGGACAACTTGATATGGGCAATTAGATTGATCATGGGTTAACCTTTTACAGACAAAGCATAGATTCCGAAGTTTTTCATACACCAACTCAGTTTGGACCACCTCTCCGGTCCTAAACCGAGCACTCTTCAGCATCTGTAAAGGTTCATCTGCCTTAATCCAAGCATGCGCTCTAACATACTCCAAATAACCGGAGTTTTTAGCATGAAGTTCCACTGCATCAACTCTACCCAACGGAGAGATGAGGCTTTCAACCGTTTGCTTCTTCAGAAGGTGAATCGGAATACCTTTAATTCTAATCCAGAAATGGATGAGCTTTAGAAAGTCCGGTCCAGGGTTTGGAGACCATCTATCTAATACCACAATTCAACCATTCACAAACCACAGACCTTTGCTAAGCACATGTTGAATATCTCTTTCAGATTGGAAAATATACTGGACCTGGTTATCTCCTATTCCTCTTCCTCTGATTCTATCCTCCAGATCCCATATAGGTGGTAATGCCTTCACCAGACCACCCACTTTATGCACACTTAGAGCATTCTCTTCCATAAGATTCTCGTTCTCTAAATCCAGAATATCCACTGGATCCCCTTCATCTAACATGTTGCGCTCCTTGAGTTCTTCCATGATAGTGAGCTCCTTCTTTTTCCTAGGTCGATTCATCTTTAGATCCCTTCAATATGCGCCTAGAAATCTCAACCCACAAAACCTTACAAACTAACGCATTAGAGAAGCCACTAGAGCTTAATGAACAGCAGATCTGAGACGAGATAGCTGAATGAACTTCGAAATCAAGACAATGGATGAGCCGCCGCCAATACGATGGAGTTATAATGGAAACCCTAATCGCCTCCAACTGGGTCTCTTAAGTAGGTCTCTTAAGACTTTTTAGGCCCAAAATAAATGAAAACTAAATAAATTAGTAAGAACCATATCTTAAATTAGAGTTTTAAGAAGCGTCTCTTAAGGGGCAGGTAGTAGCGATTGAAGATAAATTTTTTGACCTAAAACACTTCGACCAAAAACTTCTTCGACCAAATTCAGAGTTTCTTCGACCAAAATCTCTTTGCTTCAACACCTCATATTCTCTGTCGACTTCTCTGTCGGCACAGGCAGATCTCTCCGATGACACCGAGATAAGCGATCTCTTCTCTATCCCCTTTTACATTGATGTCTTCCTTTACCTCAATCGACGGTTTTTTTTGTTTCCTTTGGTTGAATAACAACTTTTGCTTCTCTGTATCCTCTCTCCTCGATGTATTCGTTGTGAATTTGGTCGAAGAGCTCGTTCGTATTTCTGAATATTCGTTTTGGTTTTAAGTGTTATGAATTTTTATATTTGGTTCTCATTCTTTCCTGATTTTGTTTAGGGATTGGGTACCATGATTGAGATATTTAAAGGAATTATGTTGATCTATTGTATTGTTTAGTGTTTATGTGGAAGTGAAGTTGATCTATTGTTTTGTTTTTGCGAGGAATTATTTCATTACAAGAAAACATGGATTTAGCGACTGCATTTAGCGACTGAACTATTAGTCATTACGAGTTCCGACTATTTGGCGACTGATTTGCCTTTATTTAAAGACTAATAGATATCAGTCGTATAGTAGTCGCTAATTAGTAACTAATACAAACATTCGTAATATAATCACTAAATAACGACTAATTTAGCGACTAAAATGTAACAGTCGGTAATTTGCAACTGATATGCGACCGCAATTAGGCCCAAAACTAACAAAAACGTAATTAAACCCAAAACCAGCCCAAAAAAACTAAACACTTAACCATTTCTTCTCTATCGATCCCTTTTCAATCCTTAAACCCTAATCCCCTTTCATTTCTCCTTCGATCCAATTTCCAAACCCTAATCCCCTTTGCTGCAATTCTTCTTCAATCCCCGTTTCATCTGTTCTCATCTCTCTCAATCCATTTCATTTCTTCTCTAAAACAGTTTTCCCTCCATTTAATCGACATAACCCCTTCTTTCCCTAACCCTAATCGACACAATCGATTTCATTTCTCCTCTCTCTCAATCTATTCGCAGATGGGTGGCCCTGGAAGGAAGAGAGGACGAGGAAGAGGTGGTGCATCTTCTTCGCAAACCAGAACTTTATCCCCTCTTCCTAATCGGTACGATTTCACTCCGGCGAGAACATCAAAATCTCCGCCACCATTTGTGCCCACATGCCAACCATCGATCTCGGAGGGATTATCCACCGCCTAATCATCTTTTCCAGCACTCACAAAGTCAACGTCGGAGCTCTGAGTCTCAACCTGCCAACTCTCCACGGTCTCAACCTCGTACCTCTCTGCCGCCTCAACCACGAAGCTCTACACACTCTCATCACCGACCCTCTCCAATGTCTGAAGAACAAACATCTCCAACGTTTGAAGCTAACAACTCTGAAGCGGATGAAGGAGCTAGCTTTGAAGAAGAAGACCTAGTCCCAGCCAATCTCGCGGAGGACCAGCTGCGAATCCTCAATGCTATGCTCACTCAACCTGGCAGAGAAGAGTTTACGACAGTCCTCTCTCCAATAAAGAGGCCGAATACAACATGGTACGCCTCTCTCTCTCTTTCTCTCTCTCTCTCTTAACTTAGTGTTCTTAATAATAATCATGTTGAGCTGCAATGGAATGATAGATTGTGTGATGGATGTTTACCTTGTTTGATTTGTGATATGTACTATGTTCGTATAGGATGTGTAGGACGTGTAGCTTCACGCATATATGTAGGATGTGTAGCTTCATGTAGGATGTGTAGGATATGTAGCTTCGTGTGATATTGTCTTGTTTGAAACTGATGCCTGTTTTGGTTAGTACTAGTGCATATGTGATATTGTTCTCATCGTGATATTGCATATGTCTGTGTATTGGTTATGTGACATGTACTGGTGCATATGTGAGTCATTATTGCATCGTGATATTGCATATGTACAGTCATTATTGCATCGTGTATTGCATCGTGATATTGCATATGTCTGTGATATTGCATCATGTATTTGATATGTACAAGTGCATATGTGAGTCATTATTGTAACTAATTGTTTCTCTGTTTGTAGGTTTGGTCGTGACAATTCTTCACTGACCCGTAAGATAACCAAAGTCTTTATAAACAAGTTCAATGGTCCTTTTTATAGCTGGACATGTGTGCCTCTGGAAAGACAGGAGCGGTACTTCGTTGAATTCGCGATAATGTATCCTTTTTTTGTAACTTTGATTCAGTTTTTCATCTTTTATGTTTGCTCAGTAACATCATATTCTCTGATATGTTCATAATTTGCATCATTTAGGTTGTATAATTCATTCCAAATCATGTTTTTATTTCATGCATTTTAGGCCTTTATGTGTTATTTTAGGGCTTAGGGGCTGCATTAGGTCCCAATGATTCTTTGCATGGTTTGGAGTGTTTATCAGGTGTATTTGGAGCTATTTGGAGCTGAAAAGGTGAAACCAGCCTTTTGGAGGTTCTAGTGAGAAATGGTGATCAGAGCTTTAAAAACGGTGAAAACAGCCTTTTGGAGGTTCTGGGCGATAGCCTGTACCGCAGGAAGCTTTTTCTCGGCGATTTTCATGTACCGCGGGTGGATTTCTAGGCCAAAACGCGTACCAGCTGTTCAAGGTTCTCGGCCAAAATTCCTAGATGCAGATACATTTCGGAAAACGCATTACCGGAAGGTCTTACCGGCCGATTCAGCTGTCGGGGTCTTCATGAAAGTTGGAGATAATTAAGTCCATAACCCAGAACAGTTCAAATCAGGGTATTTGAAGCACTGAGCTGAAATCTATGGCCACCGGAAGACGAACATGTCTCGAACTCATTCCGGAGAAATCCGATACGCCTCAAAGATGTCGTTACTGGGAAGTCTTCCCATCCGATTTGGTTTACAGGGTCTTCATGAAAGGTGTAGAAGATTGAATAACGGATCCAGCGCAGGTAGAATCATTGAATTTGAAGTTGTTATCAGAGATTTAAGCTCACCGGAATACGCACCTATCTCGCCACCGTTTTAGACCGACTCGATGAGCTCCAAAGATTGCGAGGGACGATGCACTTCCATACCGATTCAGTTTACAGGGACTTCATCACGATTCAAGATATTTGAGTCCTCTTTCCAGAACGTTTGAGATAATTCAATTTGAAGCTATTATCAAGAAGATAATGTTTCCGGAATGGACAGATGTCTAGAAGCCTCTTTCTGATCGTGTCAATGTACTGCAAAGATGAGCCCTCTGGGGAACCTTCCATTTCCCAAGCGCCGATAGTTTCTTCACCAAAGTTCGAGATATTTGAGTGCTATTTCCACTGAAGTTGTAATCATGCCATTTGGATCCATATCCTGGAAGTTACGCTCCCCCGAATGCGAAGTGGTCCGAGTGCGACTTAGGCATGCGAGTTGGCCGTGCAGCGAACTGAACCGTAGAAAGACTCGCGGTTTACACCGACTTGGGCCTGCGACTTGGGACTAAAGATGACCAACTCCCACATATTCTCTTCAGAATGCGTCCTGGTTGTGCGAGTTGAAGAGAAGGAAGCCTGAATAGCACAAACACTCGCTGTTTACACCTAGATAAGCATGCGGCTGAGGCTGAAGGATTTAAGGCTCACAAGGCTATTTCTATGGCTGTGCGACTTGGGCCTGCGACTTAGGAAGCACCTGACCATGTTGCACACTTGAGACATGACCCATTTGAAGTCGGGTCAGTACCCAGTTTGTCCTGGGCTGACCCGGTCCATAACACTTAGTATAAATACTTTTTTGGGAGAAAACCCTAAAAACCTTATCTTCTCTCTTAGTTTCTCTCTTGTTTTCTTTCCTTTTTAGTGTAAAAACGTTTTTGATTGAGATATATCTTGCAGATTTAATCATCTAAAAGCTGTTTCTTATCATTGCATCATCTCATCTGAGGAAGATATATCGAACTAGAAAGCTGAAAAAAGTGGCACTCGTTTTCGTCAAACAACACGACAAAGAATGTTTCGAGCTGTCTGAACAGGTTTGGGGTGGTGAGCTCGAGGCTGAGCTTCAGAAGAAGAAGACGAAGCTTGAAGTTGAAGGTAATGAAAAGGTAGGATCTGATGAGAATGATTGGTTTTTCAACTCTTTTGTTGCTACTTCGATGGCTAGTTACGGAACAGATGAAGCAACACTGAAGGAGAAATGGAATGCCATGTCAGTTGAAACCAAGAACACAGTCCAAAAGAAATGGAGAAGGTTGGAGAAAAAAACACTGAAAGTTACTGTTCAAAAGAGTGAACTTGTGCATCATGTGGCCACTTTGTTCGCTTAAGCATCAGTCAACCCATTAGGGTTTTGGTTTTTCCTGGTTTATTTTGTTTTGAATCTTTGCTTATCTGGTTAAATCTTATTTTGGATGTTTGGTTATGTTTCGGCTTTTTTGTTTAGGATTTTCTTAAAAGTCCCATGTAGACTTTATTTTGGTGTTTGGTTATGTTTCGGTTTTTTTTTAGGATTTTCTTTAAGTCCCATGTAGACTTTATTTTGGTGTTTGTTCCTTCGGTATGAAATGCATCTTTATTTGCGTCACATTGAGTTCTTCACATACAACTTTAAACCATTTCATATAGTGCTAACGTCCACTATAAAACAATTTGGAGTAGTAAATCATCAATAACAATTAAAAAATGAAGAAAAGAAGCAAACAATGTTTTAAGTAAGTCTCTATTACTCAGAGCTTTATATTGGTTCCCTATTAAGTGATGAATATCAAGCAGAAAAACACAAAGTCTTCAGTCTCCAACATTGTTCCTCCTATTAAACACTTATATAGGATACGAAGACTCTAAAGATTTTAAAAAGATATAAAAAGGCTAATCAGAGCTTCTAAACAACAGTCTTTTAGAACGAAAACACACAACAAATTAAGCCAGAGTTGTAAAAAGCAAACCATGAAAGTAAAATAGAAAGTTTCATTTAGAGAGAAAGAGCATCCTCCAACATTCTTGTAGTCACACTGACTCAACTCGGTAAGCTTGCCAAGCTTTGTTTCATAGTTTGGATTAGATCAAACCTATATATAATGCAAGAAGAAGCAATATAAGTATATATATATATATATAAGAAACTATATATGCTTTAGAAAATAAAAATAACTAGAATCTAACCAGTAGGCCAAAGACTGGAATGGAGAGAATTTGTCATAGAATGATTGTGCTGCTTTCTCTAGCGTCTCTTTCGAATACTCCTCTTCTCCATGCACCTCCAAACATAACATTGCAGTAGATTAGATTAATTAAAATTTCTATTTATGAAGGGAACTAAGTATATAAATATATAGAGATATACCTCTCGTAAGAGTCTTAGGGTCTTGGTATCGGATGGAACAAGATGGTAATAACCAAGACACATAAGCACCGTTGCAGTTAAAAAAGAACCAAAGCCTTTCAAGTTCATCAGTTTCTTAATAACTTGTTCTGCTTCCATCTCTCTACTTTCCATCTCTTCAAGATTCAGTTTCCCGCTCACGACCATTTTTGCTAGTCTGACTATCCAGTATGCTCTATAACCAAGTTTACAATACTCATTTTTTTTTTTTTTGGATGAATGTTAAATTTTATTCAAACCGAAAAAAAAGCGTTTTCTACATGAAATCATGCGAGCTGTTTAATAAGATACAAGAAAAGAAGCTTTAATAGAGACGCCTTTTGTCAGTTCGTCGGTCTGGTTGAAAACCAGAGTTGGAGAGCTTCGTCATATCGCTGATCACCAGTATTGCGAATGGAACTTATCTTATTCTTGATCCCCTTTTCGATCATCTTTATGAGCCGGACTACCGTGGATGGAGGGCGTCCATGTCGACGATCATTTCGTTCTGTCCATATGGCATAGAGAACAGCTTGGAACAGGTATTTAATCAGAAAGCTCTTCACACGAAGGCAAGGTGTGGAGATCAGGTGCACAATACCATTCCAGTCTGCAGTGTAATCTTGTAAGAGGAGGCCCTCTGTTAAGTTTCTCCAAATTGTAGTCGAGAAGTTGCAAGAGAAGAATAGATGTTTGCATTCCAAGCTTGCATACGCACTCCCGTGGCAAGACGGTTGTGTAGAGCAAGCCAAGTGATGAAACCAAATTTTGGGGTGTGATGCATGAACCAGACACCTTTCACCCACGGCACTTTTGGAGAAGTGTGCCTCAGCAGCTGTGTTGTATTTCGAGAGTTGAACCTGTTTGTATACCCGGTTAAGCTCGATCTCCAACAAAGCTTATCCTCTGTGTTTACTCTATATCGCCTTCGCACATCTTCAATTTCGTCTTCCACCTTGTTTAGAAGCGGTAGACGATGGCGTCGCCTACGATGCCCGAGAATAACCTCTTCTACAGTGGCCTCTCGTGGGATACCAAAATCGATGAATCCTCTTGAACCGAGAAGAGGAAGAAGCAGACCCAACGAAGACCAGTTCTCCGACCAAAACAGAGTACTCCTCCCATTACCGATCTCAGTTTTTAAGAATGAAATGGCTTGGGTTCTACTTTTGAGCAGTTGCTTCCACATCCAAGAACCCGCTAAATTGTTTAAGGTATCAGGGAGAAGCCAGATTGAAGATCTGCGCATAAGATTGATATAGGACCACCGTACCCATAAGGAGTTCTTTTCCGTTAAGAGTCGCCAAAGAAGTTTTAAGACGCAAACCTCGTTGGCCACACGAAGGCTTTTTAAACCAAGTCCACCCTCTGCCCTAGGTTTGCAGACATCTATCCAAGCCACCTTAGCTCTTTTCGGATTAAGGTTCGGTCCTGACCATAGGAAAGCAGAGCATATGCTTTCAATTTCCTCGATACACCGGCTTGGAAGCCTAAATGCCGACATCCAGAAATTGGTGAGGCTCGCAATTACAGATGATAGCAATTGTAACCTTCCTGCAAAGGAGAGAGTTTTCGCTGTCCAAGAGTTAATTCTACCCTTTATTTTATCTATGAGAGGAGTATAGTCTAGAGTTCGCATCTTTTTCGTAAGCAACGGCAGACCCAAATAACGAACTGGGAGGTCACCAAACACAAAAGCAAATCTCTGAGATATAATATCCTTCACCGCGTCTGACACACCTGCCAAAAAAGCAGTCGACTTTTCAATGCTGATACAGAGCCCAGACATTCTCGAGAAATCAGCGAAAGTGTCCATTATTCCTTCCAGAGATCTTAATGAGCCGTCCGAAAATATCATTAATTCATCAGCGAAACAAAGGTGCGTCAACTCCAGATTCGAACAACGAGGGTGGTAACCAAATTTCCTTTCTCTTGCCGCCTTATCTAACTTTTTAGATAGAACATTCATGCATATTACGAATAGGTACGGCGATAAAGAGCAGCCCTGTCTCAATCCTCGAGTACTACCAAAATATCCTGCAAGTTCACCATTAACCTGCACCGAGAAAGAGGCCGTCGAGATACACAGACGAATCCAGTGAATAAAAGCAGCAGGCATGTGCAGCGCTTCCAGAATAGCCAATAAAAAACCCCACTGAACCGTATCAAATGCTTTAGATATATCAATTTTTAAAGCACATCGCGGCGAGATCGTTTCCTTGTGATAACCCTCAACCAGCTCTGACGCCAATAGGAGATTTTCAATAAGCAGACGGTCTTGAACAAAAGCCGACTGATTGGGAGCGATGAAATTTGGGAGAAGCTTTTTCAGACGATTTGCTAGTATCTTAGATATGATTTTATATATCACATTACAGCACGCAATTGGCCGATAATCCTTCATAGACTTTGCACCTTCTTTCTTAGGAATCAGCGCAAGAATGGTTGAGTTGACCCCTTTGGGAAGAAATCCCTTAACAAAGAATAACTGAATACTCACCACCAGATCCTTCCCAATGATCGGCCAGCTGCCCTTGAAGAACTCAACCGTAAACCCATCTGGCCCTGGGGACTTATTCGCTGGCATTGCGAATACCACATCCTTGATTTCCTGCTCTGTTACCTCTTTCACAAGACTCATTCTTTCTTCCTCTGAACATCTGTAACCAATAAGATCCTCCATCTCACCACTAGAAGTATCGCAGAGGTCGTCGGGCACCAAGTTTAAGAAGGCGCGGAAGTGATTTGCTGCCTCATCTTTGATCTCATTTTCATCCCTGATTATAAACCCATCCGGTTTTTCCAGCTCCCTAATTCCATTTCGAGCCGCACGAATTTTAACAGCTCTATGAAAAGCTTTTGTGTTCCTGTCACCCACACTCATCCAATGCAGCTTTGATCGCTGCCATAAGAATTGCTCTTCAATAGCTGCAGTTCTATCCCACCTCTCGTAAGCCTTACGCTCCTCCTCTTGAGCAGATACACTGGGGCTTTGGAGAACTTGCTCCTGCTTTACGCAGAGATCCTCATAGTTTATCAGGACCCTCTTTGATATATCGCTAAGCTCCTCCCTTGCGATCGTTCGAACTATGGGCTTGAGATACTTAAGCTTTTTTGAGAAGCGGTAAAGAGCAGAAGTAGAGTGAAAAAGTGGAACTGTTTCATCCCAGTAGGTTTCCAAAGCTTCCTTAAATCGTGGGAGAGCAGCAATGGCATTTGGAAATTTAAATGGTTTCCTTCTGCCAAGATTCTCACCATTCACATAAAATCTACATCTTAAATGATCTGAACAGCCCCCAGCATCAAAAACACCATAAGAATTAGAATTATGATTAAGCCAGTGGTCATTAATCAGTATTCTATCCAACTTCTTGCAAATTAAGCCTTCCGATCTCTTGTTGCACCAAGTATATAACGGTCCATGGTATCCCATATCGCACAGAGCACCATCTCTAGTTATTTCCTGGAAATCATGCATGCCAACGGTGGATACATTGTTCGAACATGAATGCTCATCAGAAGTTATGATCTCATTAAAGTCTCCCATAATTATCCATCGCAAGCGTCAAAAAACCGGTGAATCCATATGACTCCGCAAATCGCTCCAAAGCTCCTTTCTATCTTCCAAGAAATTTGATCCGTACACAAAAGAACATAGGAATTCATCATCCGATCCCTGAATCTTCACCAAGACAGTGATCAACTGGTCGCTCTTGAATACAGGCGTCAGGCGAACAGAGTCTTGCCAAACAACCCAGATTCTCCCCATTCTATGGTGCTCATAGTTATGAAGAAAAGACCAACCCGGAAAAACTCTATTAGCAATATCTTCTGCCTTACTCTCCTTGACTCTTGTTTCCATCAATCCTCCAAATAAAAAGTCATGTTTCCTACACCAACTCCCTACAATCTCATGCTTCTTCTTTTTATTAAAACCTCTAATGTTCCAGAAAAAACAAGACATTAATGATGGGGGTTGTTGTTTTTGTTTTGGTTTCTCTTCTTAGCCGAGCCCTTTTGTGTTGAAACAGAGGTCGGCTTTGAAGTGGCAGCTAAATATCGATGTGTGGACTTTGATTCCCGTGGAAGTGAGACTCTCCCACCTTCCACTGCGGTTTCATCCTCCTTCGTTGGGAGTGTCCCAGAGTCAAGTTTTTCATCTCGTATTTCGCCCTCTTCTTCCTCAACTTCAAGTAACTTCACGTTCCATCATTTCCTGGTTTTCTGCAGCCTCAAGCTCTGCTATTATATCAAACCGGGAGGGAGAAATAGTCACACAGTTCCCTTCCACCTCCCTTCGAACTGGTGCACTTTTGGACTTCCCCGGTGATTTTGCAACCACCCATTGTCCCTCCAGCGGAGCTTGATTGCTCACGGTGACCTTCTCTGGATTATTGTCCACGGGAGCTTTACCGAGAGACTTTGGCGTAGTTATCTCTGGGCTCTTCTCCAGACTTCCCCCATTTGCAACCCCAGCACTCTCACATGGTTGATCCTGCAGTGCTGGAGCGAGATTTTTCAAACCAGAATTCATCTCCTTCTGATTCGGGCTATTCACCCTTTGCAAGGTGATCTTATCTCCCGGACTAGCTCTGCAGTCCTTAGCCGCATGACCCCACTTAGCACATGAAGTACACCTAGGTGGTAACCAAGGAAACTCATAGAAAACCACCGCATTCAACCCTGTCGATGACTTAAAACTAAAGGATTCCGGAAGCTTTTTCTCAAGATTCACTTCCACGAACACCTTTGCCTCTTCGAAGTCTTTTGCCCATAAAGTCTCAGGATGTAACTTTTTAGGCTCACCTAGCGGACTTGTCAGGAAACTAAGCCCCTTCCACGAAAACATTGATCTTGGGACGTTTCTAACAGTCACCCACATCGGGATCGATTTCACTTCCGGCTGAGCTTCCTCCACCACTGGACTCCACTTCGAAACAATCATTGGAATATTTTTGATACTCCACATACCCCTGCGCAGAACCCGTGAACGAATCGCTGCGTCCGGAATCATAAACTTTATCGTTGTTTCATCAACCACAAACACCTCAATCTTAGAAGACTTGCCTCCCAAGTTCCAGATTCTATTCACCTTCATGTGAATAAACCCTACATGTGGGGCTTTCGAAACGAACTTTCCCACAACACAATCCTCCCATAAGGGTGGAGCATTCTCAAAGACCGAGTCTGGAACCAGAATCGTTTCCACACCATCAATTTCCTCGACCACAACATCATACTTTTGCATCCCCAATTTCGGAGCTACAATAGATGACCAAGTCTTTCCCTCCGTTGCCTCATTCGCCACCAAAGAACCGCTCTTCCCTGAGAGATCAGAACCGGTGTCACTGGGGATCACCTGCTGAGATTCCTCCACAATCTCCTCCTGCACCCCATCCGTACAAACCTGCGTCTCCGGAGCCTCCAGATTCACAGACTCCTCAATCACCAACTGATCCGACTCCACCCTCTTTCCATGATCGTCTGACGTCATCTCCCCCACCTGTGACGGAGGAGTCACCTTCTCCGGCGCCGTCATGATGGCCGGAGCCCTTACGTGGGCAGGACTCCGGTAAAAACCCTAGAAACCCTTTTCGCACTTCTAATCGCCTTAGAATCTCTAGTCTTGCGATTCGAAGACCCAATTTTTGTTTACAATGCTCATTAATCAAGTCTTTGGTAAGGCTCGCTAATTCCTTGGCACTAGGGAAGTTTCCCCTTGTTTCTTTCCTAGGTTTCGGGACTAATTTCCTCTTTTTATATTGACGAGAAGAAGGCGGCCTTACCGTGCCATCGGCTAGCTTTGATTGCAAGACACAGAGTTTAGAAGCCATACCTAGTGTCCTCTCCCAAGTAGTATTACACAACAAGATAGAGTTTACCATATCTTCAAAGAGAGACGGTGAGCGGAAAATTCGACCAAAACCACTAGTCTTTGCGGCTTCATAGACTTCTTGAAACTTGGTCACGTCACGTTGGCCCTCGGGTGATATTCTAAGCATCCTCGCCACTTGTTGCAAGATGAGTTCTTCGCCTACCCTTGAGACATTGTTGATGCCATGAACTTGGATTACAAGAAAAGAGAGAGTGCGAGGATGAGAGATGGTCACGTTAACCGAAGACGAGTTTGAAACGGTTAAAGGCTGACTTAGTGACCTTGTTTTAGGGTTCCAAATGTTTGGCGCCATCATGAAAAAACCGTGGTTACAAACTGCTTTTTCCATATCGAAACTTTCTTCAAACTCTTTTAAATATAGTCTCAGATTCATCTCTTCTTTCTATGAAATTTTTTCTTTCGATTTTCTACGTGAAAGGTCTTCTCCTGACTCTTGTTATCGGTTTTATTACGTTCCTTTGGCTCTTCGTAAGTCTAACAAGTTTTGAGAAACATCATAGAATCATCGACCAAGGGGCAATCATCAATTAAACTGATCCGGGTACTTGTTATTGGTTTTTCAAATCTGATTTTTTTTTTCTTCCACTCTTCAGTTGTTGATTATGTCCCTTGCCTCTTCCTATATTCAATTTTTGTTTTTTATTTTAATGTTTTGATACTATGGATTTTAGTATTTTGCTAAAGTTAAGATAAATTCATGATGAAAAGAAAATTTAGGAGCGTTTGTTTTTCCTTAATGAACAAGCAATCGTATTACTTGCGAAACCAATTTTATTTTGAAAATTTTTGTTCTCAATTTTAAAAGGTAAGAACACTTTATAATCCAGTTAAAAAGGGAAACTTGAGACATATTTATATTTTAAATATTTTTTTTACCACCGCGACATTCCATGTGTAATTTGTCTTAGAAACATTGGTATTGACTAATTAAGTTTAATGTATTTACTTTTCCAAATTTTATGTGTTTCATTTTAAATTTTCCTAAAATGGCTGAATTTAATAACTCCGTTTTACGTTCCATGACTAAAGAAAATACAGTCGATCAATATTCTGAGATCACGGTATTCGAAGAATGTCATAAAAATCATCACACAAGAAAACAAGACAATTGTGTCAAATGAAATGCACCAAAGTTGACATCAACAGTAAAGAAATTTAAAAATAAAGCATCTCCAACAGCAGCAGGAACCCCTTTTTAAACTTAAAAATAAAGATTAAAGCCTAATAAACCTCAGAACCGTTTCTTCCATCAGAGCTTTTAGAACCCATTAGCAGCCCCATACGTGTCATCATGTGTTTGGTGGAGAGAATTAATAATTTATTTTTTTAATTTTTCTCTCTAAAAACTCATTCTGTTTGTCCATTTTTGCTCTCTCATTTTTTTCCCACCCAACACATGATTTTTCTCTCGTTCTTCAGAGAAATCGAAATCAGAAATCCAAATCCAAATCTCACCATTTTGTTCTCTTAGATCATTTCGATAAGCTTTTTTCTGTCCTGCATGGGGATTCGAATGGATTAATGGTGTGGAAGACCAGCTATTTTGGACGAAAATCTCTCTCACGGAATATCAGATAAGTTTCGAGAATCTCTTAAATTCTGTAGATGAATCGGTTAATTATGCTTGATGAATCGTTTTATTTGTGGAAGCTCTTCGAATTTGTTTTCGATTAGTTAGGGTTTCCCGTGATGTAATCTCTTAAATTTCTAGTGATGAATCGGTTAAATCCACTTGATGAATGAGTTGTGCTCATCGAATTTGTTTGCCATGAGTTAGGGTTTCTCGTGAAGGAATAGATCTATATTAATTGTGTGATGTGCTTAGATGAGTCGACCAATTGATTATTGTCTGTGATGTTGTGAATTCAGCGAGAAGGGTGAATCTGCATTCAGTTGATCAATATCAAGCTCGACACAAGGGTTGTTGATCAAGACAAATACACATGGTAAATATCTTTTCCTGTAAATCCTTTTATTTTCTTTTGGAAATTATGATTGCATAGCCATTGTAGCTTAGCATTACCTTTTGTTTTTTGTTATGTGGTGTGTGATTAATGGTTAATGGTAATCAATGGTTTGTGATCAATGCTCGGTAGTTTTAGGTTAGGTGAACTCATTACTTTGATATTGACTGCTAACAACACAAACACAAGCTTGTCAAACACAAGCTTGTCAAACACAAGCTTGTCAAACACAAGCTTGTCAAACACAAGCTTGTCTAACTTAAACCCTTCATCTTAAATATTAAAAAAGAAGCTACTAACTTAAAGACCCACCGAATGCTACTCAGAACCAAAACCCTTGTTGTCTTCTCTTTCCTTCTCATTGAATCACCCATCGATTACTACTCACAACCCAAATCCATTTACTATTCTTTGTCTTTCTCCTTTCAAACATCACTTTAGAGAGATATGGATTCTACAAATCCATATACTGACTCTTCAGGATTCATGGATCTCTTAAACAGTCAACAAAATACTGAGAGCCATGAACCTAATCCTTACGATAGTGTTTCACCAAGTATTGAACTTGGTGAATCAGAAGCTCAAGTATTTCGTACCCAATGGGGTGCTGCTCCAAGCCAAGATGAATGCACAGCCAAATCCGCAAAACCAAGAATGAAGTGGACTCCATTGGAGGACATTGTGCTCATAAGTGCATGACTCAACACAAGCAAAGATCTCATCGTTGGGAATGAGCAACGAGCTGATGCATTCTGGAAACATATTGCGAAATACTTTGCATCAAGTCTGAAGCTCGCCGGTCAAGAAATGTGAGGGCCTAGTCATTGCAAGAAAAGATGGGCCAAGATAAACGAGATAGTCTGCAAGTGGGATGCTGTGAAGCTGCATCAACTCAGAGAGAGAGTGGACAAAATGACAATGATGTCATGAAGGTGGCCAATGACATATAGCTCAATGATTACAAGTCCAAGTTCACTCTGGAACATGCTTGGAGAGAGCTGCGACATGATCAAAAGTGGTGTGAGAAAGAAAAATCAAAAAGAAGAAGGGTCGATGAGGGATCTACACAGTGTTCAAGCTCACACCATGGAGTGGAAGATGCAATGCCACGTCCTCCTAGTATTAAAACAGCCAAGGAAGGTAAGGCGTGTGGGCACTGAAGCCACTGCGGAAGGAGCTGGGAAGTCTCTCTCAGAGTTTGAGAGTCTGTGGGAGATTAGGCAGAAGGATTTTGCATTAAAGGATAAGGTAAGCAAGCAAAAAGTGTTGGAAAATCTTACTTGCTAAAACAGAGCCACTAAGTGAAATAGAGGAGACTTTAAAGGATAGGATAATAATAGACATGTTGTCAAATGCCTAAAGACGTTGTGTTGCCTTTGTATGAATGTTTTAGATGTTTTGTTTGTTTTAACTTGTCGCATATGGATGTAAAATGTTTGTTTTTCCGAAAGGCCATGTATTTGTGTAAGCATCTTAAAAAGTTTATCATATGATACCCTATGTATTTGAACTTGTTCATGTGTTCTCTTTTTGGTTTTGAACTTGTCGCATATGGTTTAGGGTTCAGTTTTTTAATAGAGTTATCTGGATTTGTTTCTTCTTCTCATGGTATTTGGATTTGATGCAGGGCACAATGAAATCAATGATTGATAACACCGTATTTTGTTTATGGATCGTTTTGAAATATTTTTTTGTGTTTTTATTGCTTTCAAGTACTTTTCTTAGGTTTTTCTAGTATTTGTAGTTCCAAAACTCTTTTCAGGAAACTTAGAAAAAAGCTTAACAAAATGGATAGAAAACCAGATTTTCAGCTCAGAGTCAAACTGTCAGAAGTTCACCCCTGATTGAAGGCCTTCTCACCTTCTGATCCAGCTCAAATTTGGAGATCTCAAAGATGGAACTATCAGCTTTCCAGCACACTTTACAGCTTGACAATACAACGGTTCAATCAAAAGTTACGCAAAGAGCAAGATGTCTCGTAAACCAGCCGGCAAGCATTTGCACCCGCGGCCAACAGCCATATCACCACGGTCAGAAGCTACCCGACCGCAGCCAAACATCCATTCACCGCGGCCACGCACTTCCCGATCGCAGCCAGTCATATCGGAACTAGAAGGCCCATTTCTGAAGCCCAGATCATTTTCCCAGCCTCAATTCCGGAATCCTAGAGACCAAGGAGCATTGAAAGCTATAAATTGTCATTTAGGTCGTTTTTAAGAAGAGAAGAGGAGAAAGACGAAATACTTTAGAAAAGATTCAACTTTAAGCTTTTGTTTTAGGTTTAGGGAGAGAGAGATCTATCTCTTGAACCCTTTTTCTTTCTTCTTCAATTTCGATTATTGCTCTACTTTTTAATACTAAGTTTTTGATTTCGTTCATCATGTCTGAGTAGTTTTATTGTTGGGTCAAAAGGATTTTCGATGGGGATACATGTGTTCGATGAGGATTCCATGAGTTATTGAAGCCGAATCCTAGAACTTTTTCTTCTGAATTTACTTTTACTGCATGGGAGTAGCGCCATGAACTACAATCTGATTCAGATGCTTGGTGACACAAAAGCGTTCATCCGGTGTCAGATCTAGTTTGGGAGAGCAAAACAAACATAGGAGTGGAAACCTACCTATGAGCGATTTTTGAATGCTGACGAGTCTTAAGCATATTGCATCTTTTCTTTTCCAAGGCCAGAGTGGAAACCTACTGGTCAGGGTTGAGAGAGAGATAGTTGTCTATGATCACGACAATAGCGTATTCATACGTCCGTGACTCGAGTTCGAAAATTTTTAGCTAGGATCTTATTAAATTTACTCTTTAGCTATGTTTTGAATCGTTCATACCCCAGAGAAAACTTCCCTGAAACCCAGTGCTTCTTTTCATCCTTTTCATCGATTTTTATTTAAGCAATTAGGTCTAGCCGTTTTTCTACTTTTTAGTCGATTTCATTAAGTTTAGTCATTAGGTAGTTTTAGTTGTCGTATTTTCGAGTTAAGATTAGTTTTTACATTTTAAAAACACCACCAAAACCCTTACGAAAATCGCCTGGTTCTAGACTTCCTTACTTTATCTTTCTTTCGAAGGCTTTTGCAAGAAAGATCATCTTTCTCTGTGGATTCGATTCCTAAGTACTACAATCGATCAGCTGTGCACTTGCGGCTATTGATTTCATTTAGGGTAAAACTTAACACCCTCACCACACGACACATCAAAGGGCTTAAAGGATGCAGGGCACAATCGTTTTTCAGTTTTGAGTTTTTCATATTCTTGAGTTTTGGGTTTTTTTGGTAGATGTTTTACGAGTTTTGGGATAGTTTTGTGGTTTTTGGTAGATGTTTTATTGTTTTGGGATCATTTTGGGGTTTTGGTGAATGAGTTTTAGTTTTGGTCGAGGAGTTTAAGTTTTGGCCGAGAAATTTTGTCCCAGTTTTGTTTTTGGTTGAGAAATTTTGTCTCAGTTTTGTTTTTGGTCAATAATTTTTTAGCTTAGGTATGTTTTTGGCCAATAAATTTTTAGGCCGAGTAACTTTTGGCCGGTAAAATTTTTTTTGGGCCGAGGTTTTCTGTACTTTTTGCCGACTTTTTTTGAACTTTCGGCTGAAACTTTTTTGGGCCCGATTTTTTTGTCCGACAATTTGTGGCAACATTTTTTTGGCCGACAATACATATTTTGTTTTTTTATACGTTTGTCTTTTTTTGCCTTTGTATTTTTATGGCCGACACCACACATTCAATTGTATTTTTATGTAGACACCACACATAATTCTTATGGTGCAAACTCGTTCTTTTTTATTTGCTACAATGTAAACTCAATCTTAGTGCCTAGATAATCTCCATTTGGATTGACCTTCAAGTGCTACAACATAAGAAGTTAATTGATCTTAGTAGGCTAAAAACCTACTATCAGGACGCAATCCAACGGTTGGATCATAAGTTATTTCCAATTTACTGAAGATATGTTCTGCAGTCTCGCGAATGAAGCAAGAGGAAGAATGAAGTTTGGGCATCATAGACCAATCACTGCGGTCCAGGAGCTCGTGACCGCGGTGAACACTATCCTGGCCACTCCTCATAGCCTCCATACACGGTGGACCAGAATTTACCAGCCTTGGAGAGCCCAATTCTGCGACAAGCCCATTTTTGGCCCAATTGCCTGTTTTCAAGCCAACTCATTCTCTCTTCACAGAAAGCCCTAAGGACGACCAGAAAAACTTGGAGACCTATAAATATGTATTTAGAAGACCTAATTTCGTGTGTGCTCCTTTTCCCTTGATAGGGAGGCACCCAACTTTTGTTTCTTAGGTTTAGGTTAGGGAGATAGAGATTCTTCTCTTAAACTTTTGTTGTTTCTTTTCATCTATTCAATTTATGCTATCTATTTCTTTGCTTATGATTTCTTTCATCATGTCAGAGTAATTTAGTTGTTAGGTTTAAGGGATCCATCGAAGGGGACTCCATATTTGACTAGGATTGCTGTTGTTTTCTTAGCCATATTCTAGATCTCATCTCTTCTAAGTTGTTCATAATGCATGTAGTTAAACTCGCGATCTAACTACTGAATCTAGGAATCAGAGCCACGAGAGTGTTGTATCAGATTGCCAGAACAAAGCTTCAGCAAAACATAGTCGCTACAGGAGTCGAGAGCTACCTGTAGAGAAGATGTGAGCAGACGAATTCAATGTCTAATGCATGATCTTATTCACGGTATGAGAGCAAGAGTTAATTGCCGAGGTAAGTGATTAGTTGATTAAGGTGACGAGAGTTGGTTAATCATACATATGTCTATTCCAGTTCCATGCAGATCTCAGAAGATAGATGAAGATAAATCGCCCGGAAGCTAATTGAAAAGGCCACCATACATCGATTAGAGTAAACCGGAGAAGTGTAAATCGCCACCTATGAACTTTAGAACCCTAGCATGAATCGAATATCCCCTAAGATATTCCTGTCAGCCCAACATTCGTTTTAGTAGAGTCTTAGTCTTGTTTTATTTTGCGTTTTCAGTATCACACAAACCCCACAAAAAACCCCATTGGTCTTTGACTTCGATTACTAATCCAGTGTGAAGTTTCTGCAGAAAAGACAACTCTCCATGTGGATCGACACCCTAAGTACTACAACGCACGGCTGTGCATTTGCAGAGGGTTTATAAATTTAAAACTATTTTTCGACAGCAACCCTAGCTCGCATCACCGAGGAGAGAAGATCAGGAGCGACCTCGTCCACCTAGAATAATGACTCGCGCGCAGACCCTGGAGATGGAAGAATTGCGAGCCACAATGTCTCGGACTGTGGCAGAGATATGCGCCATGAAATCTCAAGTGCATAACGAGATAAGTGCCGCGCCGGAGATTGATCGAATGCTCAAAGAAACTAAAAAAAACTCCGTTCACGGCAAGAATCACGGAGGATAAAATCCCCGAACTAGGGAAAGTCAGAATCTCGTTTTATGAAGGCACAAGACCCGAAGGCGCATATCACGGCATTTCGCATAGCGATGGGACGAGCATTCATAAGGAATGCCGCCAATCTGACTAAGCAAGAGAAGGATGCCGGTTTTTGCCTACTGTTTGTCGAACACCTCAAAGGAGCCGCACTAGAATGGTTCTCAAGACAGGAACATAATTCAATCAACAGTTTCCAATAGCTCTCTGCTTTTTTCCTTTAACAATACTTAATGTTCATGGACTGAGTAACCTCCGATGCTGATTTATGGACATAATCTCAAGGATCAAACGAACCGCTTCGGGATTACATGGCAATATTCAAAGCTGTTGTGTCCAAAGTAGAAGGAATAAGCGACAACGCCGCCCTCGAAACCCTAAAGCGATCCCTGTGGTACAAATCGGAGTTTAAACAAGAGATGGCGCTGAACACACCGCAAACAATCCAGGACGCCCTGCATCAATCATCAGACTTCATCATTAATGAGGAAGAAATGAAGAATTTAGTTAGACGAGCATTACGAAGCGACGAAAGCAGCAATCCGGAGCTCAATTTTAACTCTCGATCTAAAGAGATACTATCACTAAAAATGCATCATGACAAAGAAGAACTATGAGACGGCTTGATCCCTGCAAACGGTATGTAGGCAGCCCATCTTCGGATGGGTTCAGCTGTCCCTCTCCTTAAAAAGGGGATGGGGGGGGATTGGGTACGTATACACTATACTTACACAATTTCTTAAGATTTTGGTTCCACCGTCGTTAGCTATCTCTAGTTTTGTTTTCACTTCGGCTAGTTTTTCATTCACTCGTTTTACGTCGGTTAATCTTTTACTTGTCTTTCAAAGTGCTTTATTTTCACTACTCTTGCATTGCTTCGGCAAACTTCCTGCTTGTTACTGTTGGGGTCGGTTTCACCCCAAGCGGATAAAACCATCTAAAAAATGACTACGTACTGGAGAAAACCGATTTGGCGAGAAGGAACAGCTGCCCGCCGAATATGGGCCGAGCAGTCCCACAAAACAAGTGGGCTGAGCTGTGCTCACCGAGACGAGTGGGCTGAGCTGTGCTCACCAAGACGAGTGGGCCGAGCCGTGGAAGAAGATAAATGGGCCAAGCCGAGAGAAGAACAAAGAGTGGGCCGAGCTGAGCAAGAGGAAGAATGGGCCGAGCCGCTTTTCTTCATGTTGGGCCGAGCCAGTGCTTCTTCAATGAGATGAGCCAAGATCGTAAAGGACCTAGCCCATAAAACCCTAGGAAAAGTGCTATGGCGGCGACCGCACGAAGCGATAAGGAAATATTCCGAAAATCTTTCCCGAGATTCTCGGCTAGGCGGTTCATATACTCTATATAAATAGTCGCTGTAAACAATTCATGATGTAATTTTTCACAACTTGAGAGCAATAAGACTTAAACACTTTTCAGCAAAAACCTTCTTTTGATCTTACTGTTCTTGCGATAAACCCTATAAATTTTGGATCCCTTAAGTTTTCCTTAACAAATTTTTGGTTGTGCGAGTTTTGGCTCACACAGTTACCAATTCACTTCGGTTTCCAAACACCATACACCTCATCTCGTTGCGGGCCACAACGGGACAACAAAGACAAAGTTCTCTAAACAGAATTTTACCACCTTTCCTAGGACGAGGGTGCAAGTTACATGCTCTATGGATAAAAATTAAGCGTGCTATACAAATTTCAGACAAAAAACGTATCGGTCACCACAGTTCACTATCGCACACGAGATTATAAGTCGAGACTACATCGCTTTTCTCTAAAACCAAAGTGAACTCTTAAAACCCGGCTAAACACGCTCACCAGCTCGGGAACGCCGGTCTATAGTCATACTCCAAAGAGAACACTATATCCTCTTGGACTTTCACCTCGACAATGAGAAGCCTAGGTCTTACGCCTCGGCAAGTAAAAACCAGCCCAAGTTAAACACTTTGGCTGCAAAGCTCAAACTGTGTGAGCACACCTGATCGGAAAAATGACAGAAAAGCACACCTTGGAAAACCAGCGAAAACTTAAATATGGCGTGGGGAATCCGTGACAGTCTCCTTGCGAGACGTACCAGTAGCAGGGTGCGTTCAACACACACGTCTCAGATAATATTTCGGCGTTAAACCTCTCCTAGTAAGCGCTTCGACTTTATTTCTCTCACACGATTATCAAGACGACCATGCTTTTTGACAAACCTCCCAAAATCGTCTCTACAAAACGCTCTGTCGTTAAGTAAAACGGCTCGGGATTGTTCTAAACAAAAATGCCTCGTTGATTTTATTAAGAACGGCTCGGCGTCACTTAAACGAAAACTCCTTGTCGTTATCATTGCACATGGCTCGGCGTCATCTAAGTGAATGCCTCATCGTTATTATTAAACACGGCTCGGCGCCATCTAAGCAAAGACGCCTCGTCGTTATCATTAAACACGGCTTGGCGTCATCTAAGCAAAGATGCCCCATCGTTATCATTCAACACGGCTCACCGACAATTAAATTAAAACGCCTTGTCATTATCACTGCACACGGCTCGGCGTCATCTAAGGGAAAACGCATCGTCGTTATCACCGCACACGGCTCGGCGTCATCTAAGTGAAACGCCTCGTCGTTATCATTAAACATGGCTCCGCGTCATCTAAGCAAAAATGCCTCATCGTTATCATTCAACACGGCTTGGCGTCATCTAAGCAAAGATGCCTCGTCGTTATCATTAAACATGGCTCAGCATAATCTAAGCAAAGACGCCTCGTCGTTATCACTAAACACGGCTCCCCGTCAATTAAATGAAAACGCCTCGTCGTTATCACTGCACACGGCTCGGGCATCATCTAAGCAAAAATTCCTCGTCGTTATCACTGCACACGGCTTGGCATCATCTAATTGAAAACGCCTCATCATTATCATTAAACATTAAACATTATTCGTCTAAGCAAAAACGCCTCGCCATTGTCGTTATCATTAACATGGTTCGCCGTCAGTAAAACAAAAACGCCTCGTCGTTATCACTGCACACGGCTCGGCGTCATCTAAGCGAAAATGCCTCATTGTTATCACTGTTCATGACTCGGCGTCATCTAAGTGAAAACGCCTTGTTGTTATCATTAAACATGGCTCACCGTCAATTAAACGAAAATGCCTTGTTGTTATCACTGCACACGGCTCGGCGTCATCTAAGCGAAAATGCCTTGTCGTCATCACTGCACACGCCTCGGCGTCATCTAAGCGAAAATGCCTTGTCGTCATCACTGCATACAGCTCAGTGTCATCTAAGCGAAAACGCCTCGTCGTTATCATTAAACACGGCTTGCCGTCAGTTAAACAAAATTGCTTCATCGTTATCACCGCACATGGCTCGGCGTCATCTAAGCGAAAACGCTTCAGCATTATCATTAAACACGGCTCGGCATCATCTAAACGAAAATGCCTCGTCGTTGTTGCTTGAAACGGCTCAGCCAAGAGAGAAGGCAATGGCATCCCTAGTTTGGCTCGACTAGCATGCTCTCCATCATCGGCTCATCACGTAGGCATCACCTGCCTTGTCGCCTAGGCATTATCACGGCTCGTTGCCTAGGCATCATCTTGCCTCGTCGGCTAGGCGTCATATTTTATTCCCAACTAGCCATCATCGGCTCTACGGCTAGGCATCCTCTTGCCTTGTTGCCTAGCCATCATCTCGACTCATCGGCTAGGCATCCTCTTGCCTTGTCGCCTAGCCATCATATCGGCTCATCGGCTAGGCGTCATCCGTGTATCATCGCGTAGCCATCATCGGCTTGTTGCCTAGGCATCTCTGCCTCGTCGCCTAGGCATCGTCTTGCCTTGTCGCCTAGCCATCATCTCAACTCATTGGCTAGGAATCCTCTTGCCTTGTCCCCTAGCCATCATCTCGGCTCGTCGGCTAAGCATCCCCTTGCCTTGCCGCCTAGCCATCATCTCGGTTCGTCGGCTAGGCATCCTCTTGCCTTGTCCCCTAGAAATCTACTCGGCTCGTCGGCTAGGCATCCTCTTGCCTTGTCGCCTAGCCATCATCTCGGCTCATCGGCTAGGCATCCTCTTGCCTTGTCGCCTAGCCATCATATCGGCTCGTCGTCTAGGCGTCATCCTTTATCATCGTGTAACCATCATCGGCTTGTCGCCTAGGCATAACCTCGCCTTGTTGCTTAGGCATAACCTTGCCTTGTCGCTTAGGCATTACCTTGCCTTGCTTCTTAGGCATTATGTCGGCTCGTCGCCTAGAAATTATCTCGGCTCGTCGCCTAGACATCACCTTGCCTCATCGTCTAGGCAATATCTTGCCTTGTCGCCTAGGCATCTGCGTACCGCAGCACTATGGGCACCTCATCATCAAGAGCGGCTCAGTATTGTCAAGTAAAACGCCTCTCCCTTAACTCATTCAAAACACCACAGTCCTTCATGAGAGCGCATCGACCAATATAAAAAAAAAACAAAACAAAACAACAATAGAAACATGAAACCAGTGAGCCTCGAGAACTTTGTTGTTTCTTTGCGGCGCAGCAGCACTTAAGCACGAGCTGCTTTGTAATGGCTCAGATCGATGGCTAAACTTGTAACAGACCTTGTCATCTTCGTCTTTAAAGCTAACAAGCTGGGGGGGGCTAACTGTTGGGGTCAGTTTCCATCCTCAACAAGTTTACCCACCTCTAAAAAGACTAAGTGTTTGAGATATTATGTCTAGCTATGTCTGATCCGAGCTGGGCTCCCTTTTTGATGGGTCGAGCCCTGTTGAGGTGCAAGTTGGGCCAAACCGCGAGAAAGAGCAAGTGGGCTGAGCCCTGTTGAGGTGAAAGTTGGGACGAGCCGCGAGAAAGATCAAGTGGACCGAGCCCTGTTGAGGTGTGAGTTGGGCCGAGTCGTGGGAAAGAGCAAGTGGGCCGAGCTGAAAAGGAAATGGAGGGTGAGCTGCATCGCAAGACGTGCGGGCCGAGCCGATTGAGTTCGATGGCTAGCAGGCCTAGCCGCAGAGGATAAAGCCCATGCAAAACCCTAAGCGAGATGTTACGGCGGCGGCCGCCCGAGGCGATAAGGAAATATTCCGAAAATCTCTTCCGAGATTCTTGGCTAGGCGGTTTATAGATTCTGTATAAATAATCGATGAAACAATTCATTATGTAACTTTGACCAATTCGAGAGTAATAAGATTTAAACACTTAGCTTTTCCAGCAAAAACTTTCTCTCGATCTTACTGTTTTTGCAATAAACTTTAGAAATTTTAGATCTCTCTTGTTTTCTTTAACAAATTTTTGGTTGTGCGAGTTTTGGTTGACACAATATTGTAATATTAGATGTAGATTAACCTAATACTCGAGACGTGTATATAAGGCAAAGCCTTTGTATGATGTAAATAAGAAATCTCTTTGCAACTAATAAGGTTTCTTGACACCGCGTAGTTTACGATACGTACTAATTAATAATCTTCTGTTGGTCCCTATTTTCTCTGGCTTAACAGATTTCGAAAATTTGTAAAGATTTTTATGGAATCTGGCCAAACTATTTACTGATTCTTACAAAGTTTTTTAAATTATTGTTATGGATTCTCATAAATTTATATTAACTTTTACTACAGTTTTTTGGTAAAGTAAGTATATGACTATACAAAAAAAAATAGATTATACATTACATTTTTCGAAGTTTTCTAAATTTTATTCAAATAAGATATATAGGTCGAGTTTAAAAGTTTTAACGTATGCCAATATACGTTGTTCAAAAAAAAAAAAAGTATGCCAAAGTATTAAATAAAAAGAATGGATTAGTTGATTAGTGCATGCATAATTAATGATCTCCCACATTGGACAAAGCAACGACACAAAGTAGTAAATGACTCAAAAAGAAATATATATAGAGCAAATTATGGGTAAAAATATTTATATTAACTTTTCTACAGGTTTTTGGTTAAGTAATTAATTATATGACTATACAAAAAATATATATATAGATGATTATATAAATTACATTTCTAGTAGTTCTCTAAATGTTGTATATTCAAATAAGGTAGGTTTATATAGTGTTTCAAGTTTTAACGTTTGCCAAAATACAAGTGTAAAACATTTTTAGTTCAAGTATTAAATAAAGAATGGATTAATTAAGGATCTTCCACATTGGACAAAGCATCCACACAAACTATTAAATAACTAAAAAAAAAAAAAAGCAAATTCGTGAGTATAAACATCATATATAGTATATCCGAAATAAAATTTTAGTTTTAAGCTCTCTCATTCAATTTCAAAGTGGCTAATTACTTTTTGTCTCTCTTTAAATTTATTTAAAATAATTATGTTACTCCATAAATCTTTATCAACATATTTAGATATTGTTTTTTAAATTAAAAATATATATGAATTACTCGATTTGCATAAATCTTAAATATATATATATATATATATGTTTATTTAATATTCACCTGTTTAGAACGTTCTTATTTACCCTAACTCTTAGGTTATGAAGATCTGGATTATGGTCATGAGCCGTTGCAGTTCTTTGGAGTCAGTTATGAGCCTTTTTATGTTTTAAAAAGTGATTACAAAAAGATCATGTATTCTGTTTTGTGGTGTAGGCTCTTGGTGACGATTCAAAAGGGTCTATAGGATATACAGTGTCGAAATCCTTCATGGCAATGGAACGTGAACCCTGGTTCTTGTGAAGATTTTGTTGCCAAGCTGATTGAACTTTTGGGAAGGTACATGGAACTTTAATGAACATGTACAAAAAAAACCGGTTTAATCATCTGATTGTGGATTATTACTTGATCTGATGAATCCTATTATCCTAAATTTATAACAGTCCAAAAGAAGCTTCGGTGAAGGAGGTGCAGGACATGACGGTCCGTGTTTTATCCAAGACCCCACCCGCCGCTGCCGAGAACAGAAGAAAACAAGCTAACAAGGAGTTTAGTTCCAGCACAAACGTTACCACACTCGGCATATTCTTACTCTCAAGGTTAGTTCGATTGATAATAATGATTATACATGAACAAAATTACTATTTTTTTCGAAATCACTTTGTTTGAATGCGTTTTGTATGTTTTTGTCTCTTATGCCCAGTGTTCGGATATTTACGTGGTTAGTAGAGACTGAGTTTCGGATATCTTGTTTCTCTTGGATATTGGTTTTGGTTCCTTTATTTTATTTATGGGCAAAGACAGGTGAAAAAGGAACAAGAATAAGGTAACTATTTGTACTTTGATCTTTTGCACGTTTCTCCGACTGAAATCTTTGTCGTGTGAAGTGCTTTCATCTCTTGTGTTTCTAATTGAGCTTGAATTGTTAATTATATTATTTAAGATCAACATTGCCGCCAAAATTAGCTAGAGAATAGCCACGTTTGAAATGATGTTAGCGAAAAGTTGAAATGATGTATTTAACCGATAACCATATTGGATATTAGATCTAGATGATTACTTGATTGGATTAAAAAAAAAAAGACAGGTAAAAGGTTGATTTTGGATCATAGTAAAGTTTCTCTTGCTTAAGTTTCACAAAAGATGTAAAATTTATGTTTAAATATCAATAATCTTCTAATTCTGACTTTTAACTAATCAGTTAACTTCCTCTCATAGATTCTTTATGGTTTCAGTTGGACAGACACTGACGTACAATATTATTTGGATGTCTGGTTTTATGTTGTTACATGTTTGGTAAACCTTGAAACTAGATTCTATGACTCACAATCAAGAACCTAAAAATTCAAGTTACAATACACATTTTTAATTATACATGAAACATGAGAGAAGTTAGAACTTTCTCTGGTTAGTATGGTTTATACATATTGTCATCTTTAAATTTTGTATGGTGTCTCTGTAGTTATATTACAGACCCGTTTTTCTGGACTCTAGAGAAAATACAAGTTTATTGGGGTAAGCTCCGATAACAATTGGCCAATGTGGGTGTATTTCTTCCTCTTGATTTTACAAGCAGCCAATACATCATGATGCATTTACATTTTTAACTCAAGGTCGCTAGGTTTGTCTCTGACTTACTTAGCAAATGTGTGAGACCCCGCTCTCTTCTTCTCTAACAGGGAACCAGACGGACCGGCTATCAAATCCATGAGACCCCGAATCCGCTTTTCATCTGGATTGGTTATCAACTTTGAACGCCCCCAACCGCCCCTACCAGGGGGCCCAACGCCGTATAATCTAGGGCCCAACGTCCTCTCTCTAGGCCCATTGACCCACTATCTGCCCCTACCAGTGAGCCCAACGCCTTCTCTCTTAGGTCCGTTGGCCCACCACTGTCAACGGTTGGCATCTCTCTGGGCCCATTGGGCCCATTCCTGTCCGACGGTCGAGAGTCGCTTGGTCCGGGAGGCTTGTAAGAATTTTTTACTGTCTCTGCAATCAGCACGTGATCTTTCCCTGTGCTTTGTCCTCCCTTACAGTACCGCAGACTACTTCCCGGTAGGGTACCCATCTTGAGATTACTCCAGCATCAGCATGCTTAACTCTGGAGTTCTCTCAAGACACTTGACCAGAAAAGATAAGTGCACTTTGATGACATAGGTAGCCAAATCAATTCTTATAAGTCTTTTCACATATACCAGAAATTGGGATGTCACAGTTCTCCCCGACTTCCAAAGAATTCGTCCTCGAATTCTCAACCACGTCCCAAGACGCCACCCGGGTCAGAGCCGGTTGGCTAACCTGATGCTCTGATACCAATTGTGAGACCCCGCTCCCTTCTTCCCTAACCGGGAACCAGACGGATCGGCTATCAAATCCATGAGACCCCGAATCCGCCTTTCATCTGGATTGGCTATCAACTTTGAACGCCCCCAACCGCCTCTACCAGTGAGCCCAACGCCGTATAATCTGGGGCCCAACGTCCTCTCTCTAGGCCCATTGACCCACCAACCGCCCCTACCAGTGAGCCCAACGCCTTCTCTCTTAGGTTCGTTGGCCCACCACTGTCGACGGTTGGCATCTCTCTAGGCCCATTGGGCCCACCCCTGTCTGACGGTCGAGAGTTGCTTGGTCCGGGAGGCTCGTAAGAATTGTCTACTGTCTCTGCAATCACCACGTGATCTTTCCCTGTGCTTTGTCCTTCCTCGCACAGTACCGCAGACTACTTCCCGGTAGGTCATCCATCCTGAGATTACTCCCAGAAAAGATAAGTGCACTTTGATGACATAGGTAGCCAAATCAATTCTTATAAGCCTTTTCACATATACCGGAAATTGGGATGTCACAAAATGACTTGATCAAAACAGTGGCAGAGTTGGAAATGGAATCAGAGATCAAAGCAACTGTAGAGATGAAATCTCTCAGTTATCTAATCGTCTTTGTTGGTATGATATTTTGAACCAGGAAATATCCCAACGTAACCAAAATGTATGGTAGAAAAAAAAGACCTCAAGTACTAAAGAACAACATGGTGAATAAATTTTTATCTCACATAGAGTAGAAAAGTGAATGGTGGGGATCACCAAGTACAAAATACCAATAATATTTGAATCAAAAGTCAAAATTTTATGAATAATTAGATATTTTAAGTTATGTTGAGATTCATTAAATTGTGTAGAAGACCATTTAGTGGAGTATTGTGTTTCAATTACTTTGGTCGAGCAATTATTCTACTTAGAGTGTTAGATAAGTACTTTTTTTTTTGGTTAAAATAAAAATAGTTAAATCATTTTTTCTTTTCAAATATTCCTCTTTGTAAAGTTTTTTTTACTTCCTCTCAAAGTGGGAGACATATTTTGTGAGTTGACAGTTTGAGCAAAGAAACAAATACTCACGCAGGAGGAGGAGGTAATTGATATCAAAGCTGTAAGCACAACTAAATAAGCTCATACAATATTAAATCATCATCAAATAAAGTAGTAGGAGAATTGGAGAAACCTGAACCATATAAATCAGAAAATTGTGGCGTTTGAAAACTGATTTCATAGCGATTTGATGGAGTTCGATCTAATCCTGTTCTTTGGTTTTTTTTTAAGATGAGAAAGGAGATCAGAAAAGTAAATATTACAAAATATGAGAAGATGAAGATAAAAAAAATGCTAGGAAAAACCTAAAGAGTAAGAAACCAAAGAGTACATGGAATACAAATGTGATCAATTAGGAGATGAATAAATCCCAGAAAAATATTAAGTAGATGAAGACAAAGATTATGAAAAAGAAGATACCCAAAATGATGAAAAATATTAAAAAAAAAATACGAGAAAAAAGAAAAAGAAAAATATAAAGAAGAGCAATAAGAAGAAGATAAAGCAGAAGAAGTACATAACAAAGAAAAACCAGAATAAGAAGATCAATGTCGAGAACACAAACATTTGGGATCTTCGTATGAATGACCCAGTTAGATTAACATTTGAGATATTCGTATGAATGATCCTGTTAAATTTTTAAAAACAGTGAAAAGTTAGATTTTTGAATCCTAGCTTGATCTATTGACAATATGTGCATTATTTAAAAAAGATGGAGTAAAATAAAATTCCCTCTCAAGAGTTAGAGATTTTTATTTGGCGTCCCTTAATCGACACTATAGTATTACTTGATGAGTAGTTAGAACTCTAGGTTTTCTTAAGTTTGTATGTTGGAAGGATTCAATTTCATCTAATTTCGTTTTTTTTTACATTTTTTAATTATTTAATAAGATAACAAATAAATATTCTAGCACAACGATATGGAAGAAATAGATGGCAAATAATATAACAAAAATCTACAAATCTTGGAACCGTGAAGATTTCACAACCCTTTTGGAGAGGCTCTATTTTACGTCTAATTTTGTTTTTTTGCTTTAGTTCTTTGATTCTTTTGTTAAACTATAAGAGTAATTAAGAGATTATGAGAATTTCGTCTTTGGTATGTTTAAGCTCCTTTTAAATCTTGATTGTCTAGAAACAGTTTCGATTGTTCGAAAGGAGCAAACCACGAAAGTCAAATACAGATTTCTTATCTTACAAAAAAATATAACACACCTTTGAACAGAGTTTTAAGTTTGGGATGTATAGTTAAAATTTTTTTTTAAAAACCAACGGTATAATTCCTTTACTATTTAACCAAAGGTAAAACAGATTACCTTTTAGTATACCATAGGGTAGCTTCTGTCACAAGAAACAGTTTGTTATGATTTGTTTTTTAACTACAAGAAAGGGCTTGTGATATGATTCGATGACTACATCATAAAAGAGAGGTTTTGTTAAAGATGATTCCAAAACGTTTTCATCTGAATACTTAAACCAATGTGGTCAATCTATGTGTTTTCTAAAGTTGTACACTCAAATTTCTATGTAAGTAAAGGGCTGAAATGCATGCCTGCCCAATGGTGTGTCTTCGGTGAGCATCAGCCTCAAAAGATATAGAGTCATAAAATGTATGAAGAGTACGCAAGATGAAAAAAAAAATCAGAAAGAGAAGAAGAATAAATCGTAAAAACAAAGAAGAAGAAGACAAAGTTGTTGAATAATAAGAAAGAAATTGAATTAGAAAACCAGGAAGAAGAAAACAAAAAAAAAAAAAATAATAAGACAAGGAAAACAAGGAAAATTATGGAAGATAATTACAAAAAATAAAAAAAAAGATGATTAAAAAAAAACACAATAAGAGGAAAATATAAGAAACAAAAACTCATGTTTATCTTAGTTTAATAGTTTGTGGATTTTATACATTTATATAGTAGTTTTGAATAATACATTTTGGATCGTGTTTACTTTTTTAAATTAACTTTATTTTAATCTTTTATGTCTTAAATGATTGTTTTAATTTTTTTCAATTTATAGCATTGTGTGAGTCAAAACTCGCACAACCAAAAATTTGTTAAGGAAAACTTAAGGGATCCAAAATTTCTAGGGTTTATCGCAAGAACAGTAAGATCAAAAGAAAGTTTTTTGCTGGAAAAGTGTTTAAGTCTTTATTGCTTAGGGTTGCCAAAGTTACATAATGAATCACATATATCGTCTATTTATAATAATCCTCTAAATCGCCAAGCCGAGAATCTCGGGAGAGGTTTTCGGAATCTTTCATTATCTTGTCATGCGGCCACCGTCATAATGCTTTTGCCTAGGGTTTCACTAGGCTCGCATCCTTCGGCTCGGCCCATCTTTTCTTGTCTGCGGCTCGGCCCATCTTCTCTTGTGCACGGCTCGGCCCATTTGGATGTCACGGCTCGGCCTGCTTATTTCCTCAGTGCAGCTCGGCCCATTTACAGCTCGGCCTACTCCTCTTATGCGGGGATTTGGCCCATATCTGATAAATCTCTGGTTCCTCTCGCCAAATCGGCTCTCCCTGATGTTTAAATGTTCTTTGAGATGGTTTAAAGCGGTTTGGGTGAAAACCGACGTCAACAGTTAGCCCCTCCAGCTCGTCAGTTTCGGAGACGAGAATGATGAGGTTTATTTCTCTTGCCACGGGATAAACCATCGACTTGAGTTGTTACGGAACAGTCTTAGGCGAAGCGTTTCCGGAGTACGAGTGCCGAACCATTAAAAAGGGCAAAACAACGCCGAGCTGCTTTTCAGCGACGTAGTTCCAAGATTTGCTAGGCAACGAAGCACACCGAGACAAGAGACAAAACTGAGCTGTTTGGCGTAGTCTATGTTGCTCGATGGGTTGTTCTAAGGAAAAGGCTTGTTCACGAGGCGAGTGTCGTCCCGAGTCGTGTAAACGACGAGGTATTCTATGAAAATTATGCCGAACCGTGAACGTCGAGGCGTTTCGTGTAGACTATGTCGAGCCGAATAAACGACGAGGCGTTTTCACGAAGGATATGCCGAGCCGAATAAACGACAAGGCGTTTTCGCGAAGGATATGCCGAGCTGAATAAACGATGAGGCGTTTTCTCGAAGGATATGCCGAGCCGAATAAACGACGAGGCGTTTTTGCAAAGGATATGCCGAGCCGAATAAACGACGAGGCATTTTTCGCGAAGGATATGCCGAGCCGAATAAACGACGAGGCGTTTTCTCGAAGGATATGCCGAGCCGAATAAACGACGAGGCGTTTTCTCGAAGGATATGCCGAGCCGTTTTTCAAGGTAAGGACGAGGCGTTTTGTCGATAATGCCGAGCCGTGTTTCAAGGTAACGACAAGGCGTTTTTGTCGATAATGTCGAGCCGTGTTTCAAGGTAACGACGAGGCGTTTTGTAACAACTATGCCGAGACATCAGCTGAAGAATCGGATATCCCGACTCTTGGTCTTCCAAAAGAAGATTCTTAAATTATTGGCGCGTGTAACCGACGCGGCTAGAGTTTGTTAATACGCCGCGGATTCCACGCGCTGTTGTTTTAACGGCTTCCCAAGGTTCACGCGGAACTCACGCGCCTCAGCTTGTCCTATAAGAAGGTAAATCCCCTTCTTCTTTACTCATAATTTCAGATCTTCGATTTCACTAAAGGTAGCTCTCCCTTCTCTCTTCTTTCTCTCTCTAGTTTATTTATTTTCCGGCTAGGGTTCCGAGGCCTCCGCCGCTCGAGATCTATTTCCGACGAGAATTCGCCGCGTAGAGTTGTAATTCCTGTACAGACTGTAAATCATTTTGGACCGCTCCGACGTTTCACTGGATCCGCTTTTTTACTATGAGCCGAGCCGCGTAGATGCCGAGGTGAGAGGAGCAACAGGATCCTCCGAGGCGTATGTCTCGCCGAGGCCTTCCTATCGTTCATATGAAAGCGACGAGGCGTCGAATCACTCAAATCCATCAGGTGCTCACTCTCCAAATAACGAGCCGTCGGTTTTGACGAGCTGCTCCCGGGGTCCTGCCTATAACGAAGACGTTGATTATGCTGCAGTAAAAGTTGAGGAGGAAGCGTTTCCCTTTGATCCGGTCGAGGCGAGGCTTGAATTAGAACGTCTCATGGCATCTTGAGTTGCTTCTTCGTCTGGGCAGGGGAAACACAAGCAAGTGAAAAGACAAAAATCTGACCCGCCTGGTTCCACACTCTCCTCCCCCGACTCACTTGAGGCATTGCGATGCCGTTACGGAGTATCCGACGAGGTGGAATTCGTCCTTCTAGAGAAGAACGACCGAGTCGATAAACCCCCTGAAAATCACTTTACTCTGTACGAGGCGTTCTTCGAGCTCTGTTTCCTCTGGTTCCCGATCCCTGGAGTTATCCTCGAGTACCTCTTGAAACATGGGATCTTGATTGGGCAGATTATGCCGAGGGGATTGCGGCACATTATCGGCATCCTGGTTCGAAGTTTTGAATGCGGACTCGACATTGAGCTGGATCATCTGCTAAACTTGTTGGAGATCAGAAAGGCTCTGAAGGGGGGCAGATTTTATATCTCCAACAAGTCCAATCGGCGGATTATAGGCGGCCTTGCTATGATCAAGGGCAACCTTGTTATGATCAACGACCTGAGGAAGCCGGACAACCCGACTCTCGACGACGAAGAGGCCAAGCTAAAAGGTTGGAAGAGCGAATACGTCGACAACGAGGCGTATGAGCGTATCGCATCCGAGATCCGAGGTGAGCAAGTCTTCTCGCCCGTGTCGCCAGACTCCGTAGATACCTGTCTGGGTAACGAGCCGATCGAAGAGACAGTGGCTAACCTGGGTGTTGGAGATCCGACCGGATCAAATGCGGGTACGCCGGCCCTTTCGACCCTCCTTGCCGAGCGAGAAACGCAGTCCGCAGCTTGACTCTCCCATTCTTCCCTTGTCCTTTATTTCACGCGTTTTGTACTAAAGGCCTAGATGGTTTTATCCATTTTTCGAACTCTTGTGTTTTTGTAAGTGGTGTCTGGACGGTTTTATCCACTTGACTATTGTTTTTCTTGGTGGAACAATTTATTAGTGGTTATTACATTCGTCTTTCCCCCTAGTCATTTTTTGGAATCGCTGTTTTCGCCCTTGGCGGTTTATAAACTTTTGAGGAAACTTTTGCTGGAATGAGCTGTCGTCGACTGGTTTGTCGAGCCGGGCCGAGGGGGCTTTTGTTTGCTTCCCTGGCCAAACTGTTACGAAAGATTGATAGAAAGCTGGATTGAGGGACAGGCTTTTATAGATTCTGTTTAAGTCTAAATCCCGAGCTGGGGGTTGACTCTTAAAGAGATTAACGTTCTTTTTGTGCCTTCGACCGTAAGTGCCGAAGCGTTTGAGTTAGGAAGGAGAGAGCGCGAGGCGTTTTAGGTCGGATTAAGTTTTGGCCGTTTGAGGCGCTTAGTTTGGAACTCCTGTTGCCGAGGTCCATGTCCTGTGATGATATCAAATTTTGATTTTAGACCGGCGTTCCCGAGAGGGTGAATGCATTTGCCGGGTTTTAGGAGTTCGTTTTGGTTTTAGAGAAAGCGATGTAGTCTCGACTTACAATCTCGTGTGCGATGACAAACCGTGGTGACTGATACATTTATGGTCCAAAATTTGTATAGCGCGCTTGATTTTAATCCATAGAGGATGTGACTTACACCCTCGTCCTAGGAAAGGTGGTAAAAAGTCCATTTAGAGTACTTTGTGACTGTTGCCTCGTTGTGGCCAGCAACAAGGTGAGGTGTTTGGAACTATAGATCAGAAAAATTTTGCCGAAGTGAATGCAAGGACAAGTAAAAGTTTAGGAGAAGTATACATAAGTGATGAATGAAAAGTAGCCGAAGTGACAATGAACAAATTAAAAATCCAAGGTGAACATAAAACAACTAGCTGGTTTAAAACGAATGAAAAACTAGCCGAAGTGACAATGACCTTAGAGATAGTAGACTCGACGAGCTAAAATTTTAAAGTTAAAGAAGGTATGTGTATACGTACCCACTCCCCCCCCACTTTTTAGGAGGGGGATAGCTGAACCCGTCCGAGGACGGGCTGCCTACGTACCATTTGCATGGATCAAGTCGTCCCGTAGTTCATGTTGATCGTGTTGTAGCCTTAGTGATAATACTTCTTTAGGTGCATTGCGTTCCACGATCTTAGAATTGCTTCGTCAGCTACCGTCGCAAGTTCATAGACTCCTGGGCGAACTACTTTTGTAATCTTGTAAGAACCTTCCCAATTTGCTCTGAGCTTTCTTGCATTCCTCTCGGCAGTGTTTTGGAATACTTTTCGAAGAACGAGCTCTCCTTCTTTAAATCTTCGACTTCGGACATTTTTGTTGTAGTATCTCACCGTTGCCTGTTGGTAGTTCTGGATTCGAATTAGAGCTTGGTCGCGCCTTTCGTGACCAAGTCGAGTTTGTCCAGCATCATTAAGTGATTCAAGCCCTCCTGTCCTGGCAGAAGTCTTCGTCGAATCCCTGGGAAATCCACCTCAGGGGGAATTACGCACTCCGTTCCATAGACTATGGCAAATGGAGTTTCTCTAGAGGCTCGGCGCAGAGTTGTCCGATGCGACCAAAGGACTTCTTCGAGTTTTTCTGCCCATCGTCCTTTCTTGGCGTCGAGCCTCTTTTTTAGACCGTCTAGGATCGGCTTGTCCATTCCCTTGGGGATATCTTGGCGTAGATTTGCTCAGACGAATTTTCCATTTCTCGCAGAAAGCTTCGAAGCGAGTTGAGATGAACTGGGATCCGTTATCGGTGACTATCTCATAGGGGACCCCGTGTCGGCAGATGATATTTTTCCAGACGAAGTGTTCGACTTGAGTGTCCTTTATGCTCGCGTAAAAATCGGCCTCGACCCATTTAGAAAAATAATCCGTAAGGACGAGCAGAAAGCGCTTCTGCTTCGATTGATGTAGAGGCCCGACTATATCCATCGACCATCTCATGAAGAGATAAGGTGATGAAATCGACCACAGCAGCTCGATAGGTTGGTGGATTGTAGGCGCGTGCCGTTGACACTTTTCGCACTTCGCCGTAAACTTCTCGCAGTCCTTGACCATCGTAGGCCAGAAGTAACCGTGCCGTTTTATCTTGATCGCAAGTGACCTTCCGCTAGAATGATTTCCGCACGCGCCGCAGTGCACCTCATGCATTATCTTTCTTGTCTCCGGTCCCTCGACACATGTCATGAGCGGTCCTGAAAATCTCCATTTAAATACTTCGCCGTCGACGAGGACGTATCGCATGGCCTGAGCCCTTAATTTGCGAGCTTCCCACTTGTCGGATGGTACTTCTCCATCGGCGATATATACTCGGATGGCTACGAGCCATTCTTTGTCGCAGCCGTACTCCAGCTCGGCTAGTGAGGCGTCTTCGTCCATAGCGATTGCTTCGCCGTTCTCTGGTTCCTCCTCGGGAGGATTTATCAGCCGAACTCCTTCTACCTCTTCTATGCTTGGACGTCGATGAATTTGATTGGAATTGTTCGACAGAGATCCGGGTCTGAGGTTGAAGCAAGTGCTGCTAAGGCGTCCGCCGAGGTGTTTTCGCCTCGGGGTATTCGTGTGAGTTCGAACTTCTCGAACTTTTGCACCAAATCTCAGACCACTCTAAGGTAAGCTCCCATTCGTCCATCCTTCGCCTCGTACTCTCCGTTGAATTGACATGCTACGAGCTGTGAATCGCAAAAGACTCTTATTCTTCGAACTTCGATTCCGTCGCTAGTCGTAAGCCGGCGATCAGTGCTTCGTACTCTGCTTCGTTGTTCGAGGCGTGGAAGTTCAGGCAAAAAGACTGCTCCAATATTTACCCGGTGGGAGAAGTGAGACGGATTCCGATTCCCGAGCCGTGTTTAGCTGACGAACCGTCGACGTGCAGCATCCAAACTTCGTCTGGGGTTGGCTCGTTCGTCGCCTCGGTCGGAAGTTCGATGAGAAAATCTGCGCACCTGTGACTTTGTAGATGACTTGTTCCGATACTCGATGTCGTACTCGCTCAACTCTATGGCCCATTTGGCGAGCCGTCCAGATTGGCTCGGGCTGTGCAGGATCGAGCGCAGTGGAAGGGTAGCGAGCACAATAATCGAATGTAATTGGAAGTATGGATGCAGCTTGCGAGCCGATACTACAACGGCTAGGGCGACCTTCTCGATCTGGGGGTAATGGGTCTCGGCATCGGTTAGTGTTTGACTGACGTAAAAGATGGGTTTCTGTTCGGATCGCTCTTCTCTTATTAACACTCCACTCACGGCCGTAGCAGATACAGCGATGTAGAGGAAGAGGGGCTCTCCTTCAACTGGTTTCGCCAGGACCGGCGGGCTCGCCAGATAACTCTTCAACTCCTGGAAAGCTGCTTCGCATCGCTCGTCCCACTCAAACTTCTTATTTCCTAGAAGGATGTCGTAGAAAGGCATGCACTTATTGGTAGAACGGGAGATGAATCTGTTTAGCGCAGCGACTCTTCTTGTGAGCCTTTGAACTTCTCACTTCATTCTTGGAGAGGGCATCTCGATTAATGCCTTGATCTGCTTGGGATTCGCTTCGATGCCTCGGTGAGTCACCAAGTAGCCGAGGAACTCTCCTGAGGTTAGCGCGAATCTGCACTTCGCCGGGTTCAGTTTCATGTTGTGTTTGTTCAACTGCTCGAAGCATTCTCGTAGGTGCGCGATATGGTCTTTTTCTTCGAGTGATTTGACCAACATATCGTCGATGTATATCTCCATAGTTTTTCTGAGCTGATCTGCGAACATCTTATTGATGAGCCGTTGATATGTTGCCCCTGCGTTCTTGAGTCCGAACGGCATGACTTTGTAGCAGTATATCCCGCGATCGGTTATGAACGCCGTTTTTTCCCGGTCATCGGGATGCATCAGGATTTGGTTATGCTTATGCCTGGCATGTCCTCCGCTGTCCAGGCAAAGGTGTTGATATTCTCCTTGAGGAGGAAAAGGAGTTCGCTTCTCAGTGGTTCTTCTAGCTTAGTTCTGATTTCGACGCGCCTCTCTGGATGCGCTTCGTCTATGCACCGAGTCCACCGCATCACTTACCGGCTCGGCGCGCGTTTTGCAGCTCTCGGTCCGTCTTCAGCTTTTTGCGATCTACGTCTGCTCGTGCATCGGTGACGGGGTTCCTCAACTTGTGCTCCACCAAGAAACACATTTGTGACTCCTTCTGGATTCCCCAAATCGTTTTGATGCCTGCTGGAGTTGGGAATTTGAGGCAGAGGTGATAGGTGGAAGGGACCGCCCTCATTGCATTGATCCATGGAGTTCCCATAATCACATTGTAGATTGCTGGGTGATCGGTGACGCAGAATTCGACGATCTTAGTGACTCCGCCGGCTATCACAAGGAGGCTAATTATGCCCATAGTCATTGTTGTTTCTCCTGAAATCTGGTTAGAGGTTTGGGGACCGCCGTTACCTCGGAGAGATCGATTCCTATCCTTCTGAGTGTCTCCCTGAAAATAACATCTACCGAGCTCCCGGTATGGATGAGTACTCTCGCTACATCGTGATCTCTGATCGTCAGTTCGATCACTAATGGATCGTTGTGTGGTCTATCTATCCCTGCCGTTTCCTCTTTGGCGAAGGATATCACCGTGTTCGGAATATCGGTCGGCTCTGTCTAATTTTCCTTTGCTTCGGCTCGGCGCTGATAAGCCTTGATGGAAGACACCGTGTCTTGGTAATATTGGGATCTACCCATGATCATGTTGATTCTTTGTCTCGGCTCGTTCTTTGGGTTGACCTCTCCTGTCGCGCTTGGTGTTATCGCCTCGTCGGGGTTTTGCGGGTTCTGCTGTGACGCTCGGCTCGGTTCCTTCTTTTGGCTCACTAGGGACGAGGTCTTTAAAATTCACCGCGCTCTGGAGCTCTCCCGCTGCCATCTTAGCCGCGAGTTTGGCTCCTAGAGTTCGGCATTACGCCGTCGAGTGTCCGTAGGTTTGGTGATACTCGCAGAACGCCTTTCCATCGTAGTTAGTGGGTCTTCTTACCCAAGTGTTGCTGCGCGGCTCTCCTCTTCCGCGTCCGGTGCCTACTTGGTAGTTGTGGGCACCTCCGCTTCTTGGTTCGTCCGAGCTCTGTGTTGTCGCGTTGTTGGATGGGTTACCTTTCTTCGAAGGGTACGTCAAGATTGAGCTCCGAATCGCTGCTTTCGTCGCTTCGTAGTGCTCATCCAGATTTTTCATCTCCTCTTCGTTTACGACAAAGTCTGATGACTGGTGTAGGGCGTCTTGAATCGTTTGTGGCGTGTTGAGGGTCATTTCCCGTCGGAATTCAGATTTGTACCACAAGGACCGCCTCAGAGCCTCGAGTGCAGCCTTGTCGCTTATTCCTTCTACTTTGGATACGACCGCCTTGAACCTTGCCATGTAGTCCCGAAGCCGTTCATTCGGTCCTTGGGATAGCTTCCACAGGTCGGTATCCGAAGTTCCTCTATCCATGAACATCGAATACTACTTGAGGAACAAAGCGGAGAGTTGTTGGAAACTGCCGATTGAATTGCGCTCCTGTCTCGAAAACCATTCGAGCGCGGCTCCTTTGAGATGTTCTACGAAGAGTAGACAATATCCGGCATCTACCTCCCGCTCGGTCAGATTGGCAGCGTTCTTTGTGAAAGCTCGTCCAATTGCTATCCAAAACGATGTGATGAGTGCCTTCGGGTCGGTCGTTCCTTCGTAGAATGGGATTCTCACCTTCCTGGGCTCGGGAATCTGAGCCTCCATGATTCTCGCCGTGAATGGTGTTCTCTGGGTCTCTTCAAGCATTCGATCGATTTCGGGCGCGGCACTCGTCGCGTTATGCACTTGAGACTTCATGGCGCGTATCTCGGCCACTGTCCAAGCCATTGAGGCTCGCAGCTCTTCGATTTCGAGGGTTTGTGCGTGAGTCATTTCCTTCGATTGGCGAAGTCGTTCCCGATCTTCTCTCCTCGGCTCATCTTCGCGCTCTGCCTGCTCGACCCATTGGAGGTTTTCTTCTTCTTCAGTTGGGTTGTCGTCGCGAGCCGGGTCAGTGACCTCGTCGGTTCGAATGCCGTTTAGTGGCGAGGCGAGCTCCTTTTGGCTTATTCGCCGAGCCGAGCCGTTTTGGTGCGAGTTCGTCGTTCTGTCGTTTGGCTGGGCATCCATGTCGATCGCGTCGTTCTCCTCTTTGTCGGCTCGTCTCCTTGGGTTCCGACAGAGGGGAGACGGCTCGGTCATGTTGATTCGGGTTGCTGCGGGAGTTTTGTCGCCAAGGGACGAAACATTGGTGGAGCCAAGGGATTTCTTGCGCCGCTACCTGAGGCTCCTGCAGGTGTTGAGAAATCAAAACGTCTACGGACTCCATCCGTCGGATCGGAGATTCCGGCTCTCCAAGTCGGGTGTCGTCTCTCGGCCGTCATCATGTCGAGCCTTTCTGTAATCGCCTCGTTTCTTTTGTCCTGCTCGTCGATCTTCTTCATCAACGCAGCCATCATGTTTCGCATCTCCTCTTGGGTTTCAGTTGTCGCCGTCGTCGTGCCTGATGATGGAGCGTCCTTCTCTGCACCGTTGTTGTTGTTGTTGTTGTTATCGTCGGTGGTGTTGCTCGCCATGTTCTTCAGATCTTAAAATCTTGTCGATTTAGAATAAGAAAATTTCGATATCCCCACAGACGACGCCAAATTGTGTGAGTCAAAACTTGCACAACCAAAAATTTGTTAAGGAAAACTTAAGGGATCTGAAATTTCTAGGGTTTATCGCAAGAACAGTAAGATCAAAAGAAAATTTTTTGCTGGAAAAGTGTTTAAGTCTTTATTGCTTAGGGTTGCCAAAGTTACATAATGAATCGCATAAATCGTCTATTTATAATAATCCTCTAAATCGCCTAGGCGAGAATCTCGGGAGAGTTTTCAGAATTTTTCCTTATCTTGTCATGCGACTACCGTCATAATGCTTTTGCATAGGGTTTCAGTGGGCTTGCATCCTTCGGCTCGGCCCATCTTTTCTTGTCTGCGGCTCGGCCCGTCTTCTCTTGTGCACGGCTCGGCCCATCTGGATGTCACGGCTCGGCCTGCTTATTTCCTCAATGCAGCTCGGCCCATTTACAGCTCGGCCTACTCCTTCGGCCCATATCTGATAAATCTCTGGTTCCTCTCGCCAAATCGGCTTTCCTTGATGTTTAAACGTTCTTTGACATGGTTTAAACTGGTTTGGGTGAAATCTGATCCCAACAAGCATAAAATTATGATTATCATTTTTTAAATTTTTTGATCTGCGCAAGGCGCGAACAAGAAAGAAAAGTGCTAAGGCGATGAAAATACTTTTTTTCAACAAGTTAAACTTTTTAAAATTATCATTGAATATTTCAAAAAGTTACTTCTTTTATTAGATTGGTTAGAAACCAACACACAAACCAAAATATCGGGAAATCCAAATGATTATTAATTAGTTTGCGATAATTGGCCGAGTGTATCGGCTGAGATAATTATTAATAATTTTTTTAACTTTTAATCAATTATAAAGCCAGACTTATTCTCCATATTCTCTTTTCTCTAACGCCTAATTTTTCTTTCGAAATCTCTCTCTCTTTGAAACCTCAAATGGCAAAGAAGTTGCAATCTCCTTCTACTGCATCTCGTGAAGAAGATATCTTAGATTCTTTTGTTGGTACTTCCATGGCTAGTTACGGAATAGATGAAGCAACATTGAAGAAAAAATGGAATGCCATGTCAGTTGAAACCAAGAAGACAATCCAAAAGAAATGGAGAATGTTAGAGGAGAGAGCACTGAAAGTTACTGCTCAAAAGAGTGACTTTGAGCATCATGTGGCCGCCATTTTGTTCGCTTAAGCATCAGTCAACCCATTAGGGTTTTGGTTTTTTTTTCTGGTTTATTTTGTTATGGATCTTTGCTTATCTGGTTAAATCTTATTTTGGATGTTTGGTTATGTTTCAGTTTTTTTTTTAGATTTTATTAAAGTCCCATGTAGAAGTAAAATTTATTTTGGTGTTTTGATTAATCTTATTTTGGATTGTTCCTTTGGTATGAAATGATTTATTTGAGTCAAAGTAACATTGAGTTCTTCACATACAACTCCAAACCATCTCATTATAAAACAATTTGGAGTAACAAATAAAAAATGAAGAAAAGAAACGAACAATGTTTTCTGTAAGTCTATATTAATCAGAGCTTTATATTGGTTCCATTTTAAGTGGAGAATATCAAGCAAAAAAAGAAGGGACAAAGAAGAAATAACAAATAACTTCAGTTATATGTTGTATCAATTATAGAGGTCTTGAATCTTCATAATCTTAGCTAACAGAGATCAAGCCAAAGGAGCAAAGAACAAAGTCTTCAGTCTCCAACATTAAACTGTTCCTCCTTTTAAACACTTTTATAGGAAACGAAGACTCAAGATTTGAACAAGATAAAGAAAGGCTGATCTGATTATGCCCACTTGATTGATGGAAAACTATGGTAATCAATTGTGAAACCATAAGAAACCGAACAAGAGGCATTTAGAACGTAAATACACAACAAAGCAGAGTTGTAAAAAGCAAACCATGCATGAAAGTAAAATATAATGTTTCATTTAGAAAGAAAGAGAGATATTCATCTGGTCTGCCTTGATGTAAGAACATCCTCCAACACTCTTGTAGTCACACTGACTCAACTCGCTAAGCTTGCCAAGCTTTGTTTCATAGCTTTGGATTAGATCAAACCTATATAGTGCAAGAAGAAGCAATATAAGTATATATATATATATATATATATATATATATATATATCAGAAACTAATATGCCTTAGAAAATTAAAAATACTAGAAGCTAACCAGTAGGCCAAAGACTGGAATGGAGAGAATTTGTCATAGAATGATTGTGCTGCTTTCTCTAGCGTCTCTTTCGAATACTCCTCCTCTCCATGCACCTCCAAACAGAACATTACAGTAGATTAGATTAATTAAAATTTCTATTTATGAAGAGAACTAAGTATATAAATATATAGAGATATACCTCTCGTAAGAGTCTTAGGGTCTCGGTATCGGATGGAACAAGATGGTAATAACCAAGACACATAAGCACCGTTGCAGTTACAAAAGAACCAAAGCCTTTCAAGTTCATCAGTTTCTTAATAACTTGTTCTGCTTCCATCTCTCTACTTTCCATCTCTTCAAGATTCAGTTTCCCGCTCACGACCATTTTTGCTAGTCTGACTATCCAGTTTGCTCTATAACCAAGTTTACAATGCTCATTAATCAATTCTTTGGTAAGACTCGCTAATTCCTTGGCACTAGGGAAGTTTCCCCTTGTTTCTTTCCTAGGTTTCGGGACTAATTTCCTCTTTTTATATTGACGAGAAGAGGGCGGCCTTACCGTGCCATCGGCTAGCTTTGATTGCAAGACACAGAGTTTAGAAGCCATACCTAGTGTCCTCTCCCAAGTAGTATTGCACAACAAGATAGATTTTACCATATCTTCAAAGAGAGATGGTGAGCGGAAGATTCGACCAAAACCACTCGTCTTTGCGGCTTCATAGACTTCTTGAAACTTGGTCACGTCACGTTGGTCCTCGGGTGATATTCTAAGCATCCTCGCCACTTGTTGCAAGATGAGTTCTTCGTCTACTCTTGAGACATTGTTGATGCCATGAACTTGGATTACAAGAAAAGAGAGAGTGCGAGGATGAGAGATGGTCACGTTGACCGAAGACGAGTTTGAAACGGTTAAAGGCCGACTTAGTGACTTTGTTTTAGGGTTCCAAATGTTTGGCGCCATCATGAAAAAACCGTGGTTACACACTGCTTTTTCCATATCGAAACTTTTCTCAAACTCTCTTAGATATAGTCTCAGATTCATCTCTTCTCTCTATGAATTTTTTTTCTTTCGATTTCTACGTGAAATGTCTTCTCCCGACTCTTGCTGTTGGTTTTATTACGTTCCTTTGGCTCTTCGTAAGTCTAAGTTTTGAGAAACATCATTTGACCAAGGGGCAATCATCAATTAACTTGATCCGTGGCTACTTGTTAACATTTTGTAAAACCAAATTTTGTTTTTCTAATTCCACTCTTCCTTTGTTGATTACGTACCTTGCCTCTTCGTATATACAATTTTTGTTTCCTTTTAAATGTTTTGATAAACTATGGATTTTCGTATTTTCCTTAAGATTAACTCATGATGAAAAGAAAATTTAGGAGAGCGCGTGTTTTTTTTTTCCTTTATCAACAAGCAATCTTATTACTTGCAAAACCAATTTTGTTTCTCAATTTTAAAAGGTAAAAAAGTTATATTGTAAATATTTTTTTTTTACCACCTCCATATGAATTAGATTTGTCTTAGAAACATTGGTATTGATTAATTAAGTTTAATGTGTTTACTTTCCCAATTTTATGTGTTTCATTTTCCTAAAATGGCTGAAATTTATACCTCCGTTTTATGATCCAGACTAAAGAAAATGCAGTCCATCAAAATTCTGAGGTCACGGTATTCGAGAATGTCATAAAAATCATCACACAAGAAAACAGGACAATTGTCTCAAATGAAATGCACAAAAGTTGACAACAACAGTAAAGAAATTCTTCATTCTAAGGAAATCATTCGTGAGACATCACATGAACAACAATTTGAGAAGTAAGACCAGACAAAAAAGTATTTCCACATAACTAAACTATTCTTGATGTATTGTATTTTCTTTCATACATTTTTAAGGAGCCAATCTTCTCGTTCTCAACTTTATATAATGTTAACAAACAACTTTAGAAGCCCTAAAAGTCAGGTTTCTTCTCTTACAAGTCACATCTTTCTTCTCTTACGACATTTCATAGCTATGATTGTAAGAACCTACAATTGATCCAGATCCATTTGTTTCAATGACCATTTGAAGCCCTAATTTCAAAACCTTCATTCTCTAACATGATCTACCTATATTCATCTTCCCTGTTAAGGCTAAAGGATCAAAATGACCTTTAAGTTTTCTTCAATTCTTGCAGGACTCAATGAAATATAAATAATTTATTCGGCGGTTAAAATTACCAAAAGGTCCAAAACAGAGAGACAAACGATACGAAAATGTAGAACTGAAAAACCAAACAAGAAAAAAAGGGAACATCACAAATCATGAAACTAAAACATTGGGAAGATTAATCACTGGTTCTTCCTAAGCGCATCCATAATCCATTTGGTCACATCAGCTCGGAGCTGAGCTTCTTTCACCTTGAGAGTCCAGTGTGAAGCTTTAAGGTTCTTGATCCTCTCCACCAAGTCTCTTTTCTCCTCTTTATCCACTTCCATTTCCCAGACTTGACTCACAGTCCCTTCTTCAAACCCGAAACAGTAGGCTCCTGTGTCAGTCCTCAGGAGGCTTTCAACTTCTCTACCACTTACCGTATTCTTTATCCTTTTTCTTTCCGAGCAGTCATGTAGGCCCATATCTCCCACCGCACGCTTGGCAGCCAGATCAAGCTTCAGATCAGTAATCTCTGTTTCAGGTTTCTTCTCAGCAGCACCTTGTGAACTAGAACCAGCCATGTTCTGACTTTCAGAGGCAAGTTTCTTCAGATTGAGATCAAGCTTCTTTTTCTCCACAGCAACAGCCTTGTTCTGACTTTCAGAGGCGGCTTTCTTCAGATTGAGATCAAGATTCTCTTTCTCCACAGCAACAGCCTTGTTCTGACTTTCAGAGGCGGCTTTCTTCAGATTGAGATCAAGATTCTCTTTCTCCACAGCAACAGCCTTGTTCTGAGAACTAATATCTCCCTCTTCTTCTTCTTCTTTGGCACCAGAGCCCTCTTCACTCGCCTCTTCAGAACCAGAACTAAGGTTGATATGATTATTAAGAGCAGGTTTCTTCTGGTTTAGATCGAGGGGCTTGCTCTTAACATCACCCTGAGACCTAGGTTCCGATTGTGAACCAGAGCCAGCCTTGTTCTTCTGACTTTCATTGGCGGGTTTCTTCAGATTGAGATAGAGATTCTCTTTTTTCTTCTTTTCTTCCTTTTCTTCTTCACTCGACTTTTCATCTTCACTGGACTCTTCATCTTCGCTGGACTCTTTACTTTTCTCTTCGGAATCACTTTCAGTGGATCCGCTAGAGTCACTTTCAGTGTCAGGGACTCGAGCATGCTCGTTGATGATCACCATTTTCGGACTCAGATTCTAAAGTAGAAGATAACAAAAAGTTTTTTCTTTCTCTCGCCTCTCTAGTTTAGTGGGTTTAAAGACTTAGCATTTGCCTTGATATATACTACTAGGGTCAGGGTTCTTGGGAAGAGGTTACGTAAATCCCAATATTGATCTCTCACATTCCTTTTTTTTCCTATAATTATATTTATTATGTTCTACTTGCCTCTTGGTGAATCGTGATGCAGCGCATCTTCCTCCGTTTTTAACATTTATTCCTTTTGACCTCTGTATTTTCTTAGAAAGATACAGACTTTTATGAATAATTTATAATCAGAGCTTTTAACGTTCATCTTCTTCCTTGAAACAGACAAAGAAATCAAAGCAACGGTTTTTAATTAGGGCACTAAAGCAGAGCATTTACTAGAGTCATGATGAAACCAAGTTAACTTTTTGCTACAACAACCACTTTGACACAACACTGAGTCTGTCTTAAAATGTTAAGAAGGCAGTTTTGTGTCCTCTACTCAAAAAGATTCATCTCTCTCTACGATGTTAGAAACCAATAGATTACCAAATGACCAACTTACAAATTATTTCCTAGTAATCTGTTGGTTATAGCCTGCAGATGATATATAACAAACACAATCAATCACAATTATGCCTCCACTGATTCAGATTGCTAACGCGCCTTTTTACGCTCCTTGCTAATCTTATCTGCTTTCTCTTTGGTTTCATGTAACTTCACCAAGTTTGTTCCTGTTTCACCAGTCATATAGTAAGCGACACCTCTTCCACCAGAGCAACCATTGTTATCGGTTTCTCCTATAACTTTCCTATTTTTATGAGAACTAATAGCAGCAGACGAATCATTAGTGCTCTTCCTTTTGGCATTCTTCTTTCCTCTTCTCGCGTTTGCTTTTGCCTCTTCACGGTCTTTCTTCACTTTCTCATAAGCCTTTTGAACCACACATGCAGCATGGGCTGCACTGTTGGCTCTTGAGAATGTCCACTTGGAGTTATTAAATACCCCTGAAGTAGTATCGTGGGTTGCAGCTGGTTTTGGATCAAGCTTTCGGTTTAGTCGGCTGGAGCTACTCCAACGGTTTGACATACCCGGTTTAGGGACTTCCATTGCTATAAACGACTGTAGACAATTGGGACACAGAAGGTTACAGTTCACATAGATTCTAAGATGCTCGTACTGCATCATGCATCTCCTGCAGACTGTCCAGAAAGTATTCAACTTTGATTCCTCAGATGATCCAGATGCAGCAAATGAGCTTGGTGCTGTTGTCTGATGATGAACACTCCGTCCTGTTTTTTGTGTATTACCAGCCGGCTTTTGCGGATTGTTCATCTGAGTCTGCTGATTGTTCTTCTGGGTCGGCGGATTGTTCTTTTGGGTCTGCTGATTGTTCTTCTGGGTCGGCGGATTGTTCTTTTGGGTCGGCGGATTGGGTCTCTGGGTCGTCGTCCTCACATTCGAAGTAAAGTTAGTCTTGGTGAAATTGCAGAAGCCGCTATTAGCAGATGACACTGAAACCTTCTGATACATTGTGTTCAAACTCTTCTTACGATCATAAGCTGCTCTCTTCTCGTTATCTGACAGGAATTTCCAAGCTTCAGCTACATGCCTGAATGCTCCTTCAGCTCCTACAGAGCTATTTTTATCGGGGTGTAGCATTAGAGCAAGCTTTCTGTACTTTCTCTTCAACGTTTCATTATCATCGCGCGGACTTGCATTGAGTATCCCGTACCAGTTCACGTCCTCGTTTTCTGCAGCGATATACACATCGAAAGTAGCTAACATCTGAGAAATACCTTCTAACTCAGGATACAGACTCTGAGCTTTCAAGGCGAATTTCTTGGCCCCAGCAATGTCTTTCATTTTGAACTTCTTCTCTGCAATTTCTTTTGCCCTTGCTGCCTCGTCTCTGTTGCACTCCATGCCTGTCGTGTATCTGTATCATTCAAATTTCCCAAGTTCCTGAACAGCCGAATGAGCTATGTTTTGCTTCAAGGATGGCTACTTTTCTGGCTAGAACAAAAGAAAAGGGCAGATATGGAGGCGTTAGCATAGTATCGCAAATGTTAGCCTCGTACAGTTTACATTAGTCGATATACATGCATGTGAATGGTTTACTGTAATCATCTACTTCCACACCGTATATGTTGCAAATCGTTTAATGCATGTGAATGACTAGCTACCAAAAGAAACATTGCAAAATGGTGATCTCCACCATATATTCTCATGCAAATGAACATGACGAAAAACCAAGCAAAACAGAGACACCGAATTAAGAACCTAGGCAACAAGAACAAATACACCTGCAAATCCACAAACCGGAGGAGAAACATCCAGAAAGCAAGCTAAGAACTCAAGAAAAGTTTATCGAACTGATTGAATTAAGACCCAGTTTTTACAAGTAACTTGATTCAGAATAGCTAAGGAGTTAAAACATATCTTAAGAGAGCTAAGGCAACACTCTCTACACTAAGAAGCTGTTGGTGTGTTATGAAACTTAAACAAAGAACTTCCCAGAAAGATTTCAACTATAAACAGGACAAAGGAAAACTAAAAAATCAACCATAGAGAAATCGAAACAGTTCATTTCCTCGTAGAGAAGAAGTTTCAGAAGTATGATGATTAAGCAAATCACGCACAAAGAAACAAATCTTAAAATCACTAAAAAAATCCAGGAAAGGTAGAAAATCCAACAAATCCAAGCGTAAATAGCGATATGGAATCTTCGATTCATCAAAAACCCTATGAAATCTAAAACTGTAAAAACCTTCTCAAAAAGTTCGATTCGAAACTCATCCGATTCCTACGGGATTAGCAAACACCTAATCGATAAACCTAGAGACAATGTCGAATCCGCAAATCAAACGAAACAGAGATTAAACTGGAGATTCCAGGAATCATATCAAAATGCGCAGTGAACAGAAACAAGATATTAGTAGCACCTGAGAAATCGACGAACTGTGAAGCAGATTTGCGAGCTTTAGGTGTCAAAGACGGAGAGAAGACGAGAGAAACGCGAGAATCACCACCAGTTGCGTTTCAGAGTTCTCGATAGCGGCTAAATTTATCTTAGAAGAATTTTGAATATGATCCTCTAACTATCTATGCTTTTACAGAATTGACCACAACTGTTTCGATTATAACCGGTTTCGATTATAACCGGAACAGATTATACTATAGACGTTATCGTGTGTTTTTTGATCTCTCAGTTGAGAAAGATTTATAACGGAAGTTTATCCCGGATTAAGCAAATTGGATCTATAACGAATCAAATCAGATATTATGATAGGTGAATTGATTTCAATTCCGTTACAAAAGTTTTATACGATTGTATATCCGAGAAAACGGAAATTAGATATGAATCAAACTAGAGAAGAAAAAAACCGAATGCAAGTTTTAGGGTTAGAATCGTAATAAACATATGTAACTGAAAGTTAACGAATTATAAAATCAAATGCAAGTTTTAGGGTTAAAAATAGAAAAACAATGGGCAAACTCTTACTTATATCTTATGAGAATTTTGAATATGACTTTTAATTATTTACACTTTATAAAACTGACCTAAACATTTTCGATAAGACTTTTATGACCTTTAGTAAAAATTATACTACAACCACTATTTGTGTTTTTCGGCATTTCAGTTAAAAAAAAATTATGAGAGAATTTTAATTCAAATTCAACAACAAACCAAATCGGAGAATATGATTAGCAAATTGATTTTGGTTTAACACCATTATAAAAGTTTTGTTTATTATATATTCAAAAATAGAAATTAGATTCAAATCAAACTAAAGAAAAAAAACTTGATCAAAATTTTTTTATTTCACTATAATAAAGAGATATTTAAATTTATAAAAATAATAATAATAAAATGTAACTGAAAATTAACGAACTATAGAGCAGAATGCAAGTTTTAGGATAACAAAAATAAAAAAGCAACAGAAAATACTATAATCACTAGTCATGTTTTCAGAGTTTTTATAGCGACAAAATTTACTTAAATTTTAAGATAATTTGGAAGATAATCCTCTAATTATCTACGTTTTAACAAAATTGATCCAAACATTTATGATAATTTTTTTTAACTGACTTGAGCAAATATTATATATTATCTGTGTTTTTGACTTGTCAATTGAGAAGGATTTATCAGAGAAGTTAAATTCTGATTCAGCAAATCGATCTACAATTAACCAAATCGAATAATATGATATCTAGATTAATTTCAGTTTTAGCACTGTTAGAAATGTTTTATTTATTTCAATAAGTGAAAATAGAAACTGGATTCAAATCAAACTGAAGAAAAAAAAGTGATTAATATTATTTATTCACTAAAAATTAAAAAGAGATATCTTGAATATGTTAATTTAGTTATACATTGTAATAAAAATCGAGGAACTATGAAACTGAATGTAAGTTTTAGGGTTAAAGATAGAGAAGCAACGAGAAAAAGTCCATAACTATTAGTTACGTCTTAAGAGGTTTTTATAGCCTAAATTTATATTTATCTTAGGAGAATTTTGAATGATCCTTTAACTATCTAGATTTTACAGGATTGACCAAAATCATTTCCACTTTCCATTATAATCTAAACAGAGATCATACGATAACCGTCATTCGTATTTTTTTTTACCACTCAATTGAGAAAGATTTATGAGAGATATTTAATTCAGATTAAGTAAATCAATCGACAATAAACCGAATCAAAAATGTGATATGTGAATTGATTTCAGTTTTAGCACCGTAGATTTTATTTTAGTATCCAAAATATAGAAATTAGAATCAAATCAAAATAAAGAAGAAAAAAACTTGATTAGTATTTTTTTTGTTTCACTTGAAATAAAGAGATATATATATTGAATTCACTAAAATAGTAATAAAAATATAACTAAATATTTTGTTTAATTAAAGTGTAACTGAAAACCGGCGAACTATAAGGTCGAAAGTTTACAGCTACATATGGAGAGGAAATGAGAGAAACTTTCTAATCGCTAGTCGCTTTTGTAGAGTTATCTATAGCAGTAACTTTTACATTTATCTTAGGATAATTTTAATTAATTGACAAAAACTTTTTTGATAATTTTATTTATGACCAGAGCAGAAATTGTATTACTACCACTTTTGTGTTTTTCGGCCTCTCAATTAAGGAGATTTGCGAGGGAAGATTATTTCAGATTAAGCAAATTGAACAATAATGAACTAAATCAAATAACCTGATTCATAAATTGATTTTAATTTTAGCACCGTTATAAGAGTTTAACTTTTTTCTTTATTTGAAATACGGAAACTATATCCAAAATAAACTGATAAAAAAAACTTAGTTATAATTTTCTATTTTCACTAAAAATAAGAAGATATTTGATTCTAATAAACTAGTTATAAAAGTGTAACTAAAATTCTCATTTGACCAAAATGTAACTAAAAATTAAAAGGCGAATGCGAGTTTTAGGATTATATATGAGAGCAACTCTAGAATCACCAATGGCGTTTTCCATAGCGGCCCATTTTGTACATTTAGGAAAAGTTTAAATTTGACTCTCTTACTATCTACATCTTTAGAAAATGGACCAAAACCTCTTTGGTAAGACTCTTTGTGATCTGAGCCAAGTTAATATACTTTAACCGCTTGGTTTTTGGCCTGTCAATTATTTTTCGATTTGATTTGTTATAATTTGGCCAATATGTCATTAACATATTTAGGTCAAATCTCTTAATTGCTTTTTGTACAATCAAAGCTTTTTCCACTATAATCCTCTAACTATCTATGCTTTTACAGAATTGACCACAATTGTTTCGATTGTGACCCGAGCAGAGATTATACTATTGACGCTATTGTGTGTTTTTCAATCTCTCAGTTGATAAGGATTTATAAAGGAAATTTATCTCGGATTAAGCAAATCGATCTGTAACGAACCGAATCAGATAGTGTGATACGTGAATTGATTTCAGTTCTAACGCCATTACAAAAGTTTTATTTAACTATATCTCTGACAAAACGGAAATTAGATCTGAATCAAATCATAAAAGAAGAATGAAACATTGATTAAAACCGAATCACAAGTTTTAGGGTTAAAATTGTAATAAATATATGTAACTGAAAATTAACGAACTATGAAGTCGAATGCAAGTTTAATGGTTAACAATGTAAAAGCAATGGACAACTTATCTAATGACAAACTTTTACTTATATCTTATGAGAATTTTGAATCCGACCTTCTAATTATTTACATTTTATAAAATTGACCTAAACATTTTCGAGAAGATTTTTATGACCTTAGTAGAAATTATACTATAGCCACTGTTTGTGTTTTTCGGCATTTCAGTTAAAAAAAATTATGAAAGAACTTTAATTCAGATTACTCAACAAACCAAATCAGAGAATATAATTAGCAAATTGATTTCAGTTTTAGCATCATTATAAATGTTTTGATTATTTCTATATTCAAATAATAGAAATTAGATCCAAATCAAGCCGAAGAAAAAAAACTTGATTAAAATTGTTCATTTCACTAAAATAAAGAGATATTTGAATCTAAAATAGTAATTAAAAAATGTAACTGAAAATTAATAATATAGAACAGAATGCAAATTTTAAGGTGAAAAATGGAAAAGCAACAGAAAATACTATTAATCACTAGTCATGTTTTCAGAGTTTCTATTGTGGCAAAATTTTACTTAAATTTTAGGAAAATTTGGAATATAATCCTCTAATTATCTCTGTTTTAACAAAATTGACCCACACATTTTTGATAAGACTTTTCATGACTTGAACAGAGATTATACTGTAACTACTATCTGTGCTATTTGACTTGTCAATTGAGAAGGATTTATGAGAGAAGTTAAATTTGGATTCAGCAAATTGATCCACAATGAACAAAATCGAATAATATGATACGTAAATTAATTTCAGTTTTAGCACTGTTATAAAGTTTCATCTATTCCAATAAGTGAAATAGAAACTAGATCCAAAATTAACTGAAGAAAAATAAAATATAATTAATATTCTTTATTCACTAAAAAAAAAAAGAGATATCTTGATTATATTAATTTAGTAATATATTTTAAGTAAAAAATCGAGGAATCATGAAACTGAATGTAAGTTTTAGGGTTAAAGATAGAGAGGCAAACGAGAGAAAGTCTATACCTACTAGTTATCATATAATAACCATTATCGTGTGTTTTTCGACCTCTCAATTGAGAATGATTTATGAGAGATGTTTAATTTAGATTAAGTAAATCAATTCACAATGAACCAAATCGAATAATATGATACATGAATTGATTTCAGTTTTATTACCGTAGTTTATTTATTATCCAAAATATAGAAATTAGAATCAAATCAAAATAAAGAAAAAAAACTTGGTTAGTATTTTTTGTTTAACTTGAATTAAAGAGATATATTGAATTTGCTAAAATCTATATATATAAAGTAAAATGTCCTCTCTCCTCATGATGCCACATCATTTTCTTAAACTCTAAATTTTGACACATCATCAATTCATTTATTAATTTATAATTTATTATATTTTGTGTTATTATACTTTAATTCTCATGGTAACTATCATCCATTAATTTAACAAGAATATGAAAAGACATTCTTTATAAATAATAATTTATATATTAATGCATTTATTCATTATTATTTTAAATAATTTATTTTATTTATGTGATTTGATAGATATGAATAGTACCATAAAATTTTGAGATAGCCGGATTTGAATCCAGTTTTCCCAAATCCGAGAAACAAATTCTCGGTTCCAAAATTTTAATATCTAAAAATATTCAAATTTTCTTTAAAACCGTTATAAACACTAGAATATAAAAAAGACATAAATTCAAAGAAAAATAAAATAATAGATCATAAAATTAAATGCATATTAACAGGTAAAGAATATTCGCACAAGTTTCAAAAAGCTTGAGTGACAATTATATCATTTCCTATTTTAATTATTTTTGTTATTTGTAATAGCATATCATGTAATAATTTATAAAATAAAATTTATTTTTTAAAATGACTACTTAAATAATAATATAAAGATGTGAGAATGCATATTTTATGAAACAAATTGTGGTATCACAAAATGTTAACATGTTCAACCTAATCTTTAAAACATAAAATGAGTGAAGTTCCCCTTAAAAATTATACAGAGCTCAGGTTAGAGAGGTGACATTGAGAGTGGCTAGAAAAAAGAAAATTCTGAGAAATATTAAAATTTCAACCGGTCTAATATGTTGTGTGTGGTTCAAGATGTTGCATTGATGAGAGAGAGAACATGAGAGGGAAAAGGAGAGTGAGAGGGAGAGGGAGAGGGAGAGGGAGAGGGAGAGGGAGAGGGAGAAGGAGAGGGAGATGAAGATGGAGAAGGAGAGGGAGAGGGAGAGGGAGAGGAAGATGGAGAGGGAAATGGGTGTAGAGAAAAAGAGAGATTATGAATATATTTTAGAAATATGTTAGAGAATCGAAATATTTTTAAATAATTAATTGCCTATTACATATATTTTTTTTCTGAATGCAACAATTAAGAGTTGTATATATTCGAAAATCATAAACCCACATAAATATAAAGATATCTACAAACAAAATTTGATTTGAAGTTTTAATTAATATATTATTTGATTATTTTCTCAATATTATATATTAAATTATTAAATACTATAAATATATATAAAAAATTGAAATACAAAATCTAATGAAAAAATGGATATTGTAGAAATTTCTTTTAAATATGTCAACAAATACAATACAATTTCGCGCGGATCAACCCCTAGTAGTAATAAAAATGTAACCAAATATTTTGTTTAATCAAAGTGTAACTAAAAAACCGACGAACTATAAACTCGAAAGTTTAGGGTTACATATAAAGAGGAAATGCCACTAGTCACTTTTGTAGAGTTTTCTATAGCGGTAACTTTTACATTTATCTTAGGATAATTTTTGTTAATTGACAAAAACTTTTTTGATAATTTTATTTATGATCGGAGAATAAATTATACTATAGTCACTTTTTGTGTTTTTCGATTTCTCAATTGAGGATATTCGCAAGGGAAGATTAGTTCAGGTTAAGCAAATTGATCCATAATGAATCAAATCAAATAACCTGATTCATAAATTGATTTTAATTTTAGCACCATTATAAGAGTTTTATTTTATTCTATATTTGAAATACAGAAACTATATCCAAAATAAACTGATAAAAAAACTTAGTTATAATTTTCTGTTTTCACTAAAAATAAGAAGATATTTGATTGCAACAAAATAGTTATAAAAGTGTAACTAAAATTATCGTTTGACCAAAATGTATAGGCCTAAAAATGTAACTAAAATGCAAGTTTTAGGATTATAGCAAGTCTAGAATCACTAATGTCATTTTCCATAGCAGCTCATTTTGTACATTTAGAAAAAGTTTAAATTTGACCCTCTAACTATCTACATCTTTAGAAAATGGGCTAAAACCTCTTTGGTAAGACTCTTTGTGATCAGAGACGAGTTAGGTGTTGACTGGTTCATCCGCTATCACCCGCAAACGCAGCGTTTGCGGTTGGTAGCGGTTAGTGGCGTTTTATCACAATCATACAAATCGTTGTAAACCGCTCCGTATCGTTTTATACTGCTGAAATGAAAAAGCTGCTTCCCGCCAGCGTTTGCGGTTGCGGGCGGTAGCGGTTGGGTAAAAAAAATAAAAATAAATAAATTCACGCTAGAAAAAAAAAGATCACGTTAAAATCTTCTCTTATATATATAAACCCTAACCTTTCACTTTTTCTATCAAGTTCTAGTCTATTATCATGGCTTTCCATATCAGTTGAAGAAAATTAAGATACAAGCATAAATGCCATAATACTTTAATTTAATTTATTTATATTATTTTTTTTGTTTCCACTTTTAAATTTAAAGTAAGAAATTATAAATATGTATCTTATTAATTATAAAATTAGTTTGTTATAATTCTTTTTTTTGTTCTTCAGAAAATTACATGATCAAACGAGATGACATGTGCGTTACTTCAACGGATCATTGTGGAAAAACAAAGTCAAGATAAATATCCTAGATGTTTTAGTGCACTCGAGAAAGAACTTATTTTGAAGAATACTAATGAGCAATTTGGAGTTGATTTGAGTTGGGATCGTGTAAAAAATCGATTAGATCAATTGAAGAAAGTTTACATCATGCATAAGACAAATCCAGAAGATCTACGTATTGGAGCAAATTTTTTCCAGTCTATTACATTACTAGACACAACTTTGAGTGATGTTCCCAATAATTGAAATAAAACATATTATTATAATTTTTTTTTAATTTTTAAAATAATTATTTAGTATTTATTTATAATTTATTAATTATTTTAAACTATTGATTTTGATATTAATCATAATAATATAGTTTTCCTTTTTTTATAATTATTCTGATATTTATTTTGCTAATTTTATGTTTAATCGCTAAAATAATCGTTGGTTTGCTAGTCAAAATTGTCCTGCAAACGGATCCGCTTTAAAAAATTTAACCAGTCGTGCAAACTGCCGAATAACGCTCAAAACCGCAATCGTTCGCTTTCGCAAACTCACACACTCGTAACCGCAACTGCTGCGTTTAAACCAATCAAAGCACTTAATATACTTTATTTCAGCCTGTCAATTAATTGTCGATTTGATTTGAGGCATCTACATACATTATTTGGGTCAAATAATGCCTTAATTGATTTTTGTACAACCGAAGCGTTTTTCCACTATGTTCTTTTACAATTAAAAAAAGAAGAAGAAAAACTCCAAATAAATAAGGGCGCCAATAACATAAACCCTCGCCAACCAAAAAAACCTCGTCACACAGAACGGAGAGAAGAAACCCAAAAGACCAAAAAAGTGTCGGCTTTGACGATTTTCTTTGATTCTTTTGATCAAATTCAATGGCTTTCTGGGGTGGGTTTCATCTTTTAAACCCAAAACAGATATGACTAATTATCGATTTTGATTGAACAAAAAGCTTACTTTGTTTTTTTGTTCCGACGATGTTTGGTGTTGATGAGAGTTTTCGTGTGTTTGCAGGAGTTGAAGTTAAGCCAGGAAAGCCTTTCACTCTTAAGGCTACTGAAACAAGAAGACTTCACCTTTCCCAGGTCTTAATCTCAATTTTTCTACCCTAAATTTTCAGACTTTGGTAATTGGTTCGCTTTATCTTCTCTGTTTGACTAAGCTTCTTATGTCTGCTCTTGATGTAGGCGCGTTTATTTTAGCTTCGAAGTTTTGGGTTTTTTGTTAGGTGGCTGATTTTGTAATAGGGACGCTTTATTTTCTCTGTTTGGTTAAATTTCTTGTGGCTCCTCTTGATTTATGTGTGTTTAGATAAGCTTCGAAGTTGTGGGTTTTGTATTACTTGGCTGATTTTGTAATTGATTCGCTTTATTTTCTCTTTTTGATTAATTTCTTATGTATGCTTTGTTTAAATAAGCTTGAAGTTAACATATACATGAAGAAGTGGCGTTTTGATTTTGGGTTATTTGGCTGATCTTTGATTCTTTTTTTTTGGTATAGGCAACATTGGGGCTTGGTAACGCAACAACTAGAAGCATTCTTCAGTGTAACGTTGGGAACAAAAGCCCCCTCTTCTTATGTGTCTTGTCCCCTGAAAAGGTTGATTCTTGCCAACTGAATATTGAGTTTGAGGAGGCTGATGAAGTTGTCTTCTCTGTAATCGGACCACGGAGCGTTCACCTCACTGGCTACTTCCTCGAAAGGAGTACAGCTCTAAGGCTAAATGATGATGAATCGTATCCTCTCTTAATGATTTTTAAGATTAAAAGTGCATATCGATTATGGTTTTTTGTTTGTAACCTTGACTTGATTTTGAAAGGGAGTCATACGGAGAAGACATTGTTGACACAGACATGGAGAAAGGTAGCAGTGATGATTATGACTACAGTGATAGTTTCATAAACGACGATGATCCATCTGGCCGCAATTCACACGTCTCTAGCACTTACGATGATGAAAGTACGCCATTTCGTATCTTTTTTTTTTTTTTTTTTTTTTTCTTTCTGGTGTCTTCTTTCTTTAAAGCTAATACTTATGTTATGTTTGATTTGTGGATTTACATTTTCAGTTTCAGTTTCTATACCTTTTCTTAGCCTCTAGTTGCATGTGACTTTATAAGTTAACAGTAGTTTTCACACAATTTGATACTCTGTACTTATGTCATTTGGTGGAGAAAGCAATACATCTGCATCTAGCGATAGTCTTACATGAAATTACCTCGGAGATTCTCTTGATAATCTTTGTCTCCTTTTCCAGTATCTATTAAGGAGATGGCAGCTAAAAAGAAGGACAAGGAAGAAAAAGGGAAAGGTGGAAGACTAAGGAAGAAGTTTCACTTGTCGGTCTTTGATTCAGATTCTGATGAAACTTCAGCTAAACCTGATGACTCTAGCATTGGGGATACCGTAGAAGTACGTAACAACGATAATGACCACAAGATACCCAAGGTCCTTTCTTCAGAGATTCCGATTACGAGGTCAAAGGCAAAGAGTTCGATTTTGGAAAATGGAAAGCCTAATGCCAAGTGTGAAAAGACATCAGACGTAACAACTCATGCCCACAAGACTCTCGATGAAAGGTAGGAAAGTTTCCACCCACTTCAGACCAGCGTTAGTGTTGTTATCTTATAAGTTCTAACCTTTTATAAACCAAATATGTGTAATATTTCAGGAAGGATAAACCATCGGGTGATGTTGAGCATCCTGCCGTTCAGAAAGAAGGTGAAGCTGTTGCAAAGAAAAAACGAAAGAAGGATAAGTCCAAGACTTCAGCTGTAATTGACTTAGATGACGGAGGGGAAAAACTTATGCCTGAACAGAATGAGAAGCAAGCCACTGACAAGTAAGTTGTATCATACTACTGAACAGATTATGTTACCTTCTAGCTTTCAGGATTTTAGAAGACGCTAGGTTGAGTTAAGAGAATGGAATGAACAATTTTACTGTATATGATATAAGTAGATCGATATCAAACGTGATTATACATCAGTCGCCAGTGTTAAAATAACGGGTCAAGTGTGCTTGCTGATTTTTTCTTATCCAAGTTACTCATTTTCTTCACAAGTTGACGTTTCATATACAGTTGAACAATCCATTAGAAAGTTCATATCATTGTTATCATTTCCTCATTGGTATTACTGTTTTATGATGGCAGGGAGATTGAATCAGCAAATGATGTATTGCTCTCTCAGAATGGGGATGCAACCCCATCAAAGAAAAAGAGGAAGAGGGATAAGAGAGAGGAAACTAAAGAGAAGAAGAAACAAGCTACTGAAACTGACAAGTGAGTCGTACCGTTCATTTTATGTAGAATTTTCAATTGAATATATGTTATAGTCTGCAAATACAAGGTAGATGGTATGATCAACTTTGGTTTCCTGAGACAAGTTGTCTCTTTTAGTGTTGTCTTTTAGGTTTGAGTGGATATTTTCTTGATTTTTATTGGTGTTTTAGGATAAACTATTCTTACCAATTTTATTTCTATACTAAATAGGAACAACGAGAAAGAAGCTGGTACCAATAAACCAGTAGAATCAGTTACTTCTTCACCAGATGAAGTTAGCATTGAAGTGCTTGAAGAAGCCAAGGTTGATGGAAAAGCAGCTGCTAATGGCAAAAAAGTGAGTTTTTGTTTTCTATACATCTTATCTAATATGCAATCTTGATGCTGACTCAATTCCCAGCACCATGAAAATTCTTCAAAACGATTGATGGTTGTTTCAGGTGAGCATACTCTATACTGAGAAGTTAAAAGACACCGGGAAAGTGTTGAGTTCAAACTTGGGAGACGATCCCTTGAGATTTCGATTAGGTAAATATTTTCTTAAATATTGTTTTGCCATTGTTGTTTCTCCTCAAACACAATCAGCTTTTGTCTAGTTATGTAATGCTTCTCCTTGCAGGTGAAGAGAAGGTCATAAAAGGACTCAGTATTGGCGTCGAAGGTATGTCTAGTTGCTAAATTTGTTGATGATTTCAACTGAAAATTCATTAATTTTTGATATCCTTATCTCTAATTCTCAGGCATGCGAGTTGGTGAGAAGAGAAGGCTAATAATTCCACCATCTCTCGGGTAGTCACAATGGTTTCATTAGAGCATGTCTGGTTGATTCACCTCAGCATATTACTATAGTTTATACAATCTGTTCTTTTGCTCTGGATGTGATAAACACAGGTACTCAGAGAAGGAATCGAAGGAAGGTGTGCCTAAGAATAAGTGGCTAATCTATGAAGTGGAGGCAGTAAAAGTTAGATGAAGTGGCTAATCTCTGTTTTATTCTATTTTTTGGGATTTGTAGTTATTTGGGTAGATAACTCAAAAACTCTCATCATTATTCAGTTAAAGGCTTATCAGTGTGTGTTGTTTTGTGTTTATGCTGATTATGGGTTTAATCAATGTTTCGGAGTAACACAATTTTTTGATTCCATCTCTTTACTTTCTACTCAACCGACTCTTTTAAGCATGTTTAGAAGTGGGCAGTCCGGTTTACGGTTTGGCTTTTTCGGTTTTATGATTTATCCGTCTTATGAAAACTTAAACCATTTAAAACCATATGTACTTGGGTTCGGTATGGTTTAGTTTTCTACGATTTATCGGGTTTTATTTTAAGTGAAACTATGTATAAAAATGGTACATAATTCAGGTCGTTTGTTGTTTTTGTTTTTATTATTATTTCCAGTTTATTACATGATTCTGAAAAAGAAAATTAACAAAGGTATGATTATAATGTCGGGTAGGGAAAATTATATGAACCAATCGGTTCGGAACTACAACCATAATATATCTGATATTGCTCTAATTTCTCAAACCTAAAAAGCTCTAACACAAAAAAAAACCAAAAAAAAATCTCGGCAAAATCGCAGAATCTATTTTGTGGATAAATTTATATCATCATGAATATAATTTTTCAGAGATAATAACTGATGTTTTGGAGATAATCTCGAATTAGTTGACGAAAAAAAAAAATTCGAATTAGTTGTATATATTTATCCTATTTTGTATTTTGTATTTTGTATAAGCGGCCTACTCAGTGATGTATAAATACAGTTCCATCAATAAATCTCCTAAACTCCCTACATATTCTGCAGAAGCTTCAATGGCGGAATCTTCGGGTTTCATGAGGCAATCCAGAGAAATCCTCAAGACTCCAACCCACGACGGACTCGAGAACGTCCTCAATCGACTCACCTTGCCTCAAGAAACCACCGAGTTTAAAACGGCGTTTGCTCTGTACAACTTCTGCGCCGCCAAATTCCCGAATTGCCTAACCCTAAAGCTTCTCAATCTTTACCGATCTTCTTCCAGTGCCATCGTCAGATCCCAATCGATCCATCTCCTCTCCGAAACCCTCGCCGAATTTAGAAACCGCAGAATCGAACTCAATCTCATCGGGCTCGACGAGATCAAGCCCGTTTTGATTTCATGCTTGACGATGCGAGGAACCAAGGAATCTGACATGAAGTTCCTCGGAAGAATCGTTTCTCTTGTAGCTTACGATGTTTTGATGTTGGATAATGGCGGATGGGACGAGCTCAGTGATTGTATCCTCGAGCTTGCGATTAGCGAGCCTCTAAAGGCTTTTCACGTCTTTATCGATTTGCCTCCGGTTTACGGGAGATTCATCTACAGGTTTATGCAGAGTCTATTGGAGAAGGCGAAGATTGTGTTGCTTAATCCTGAGGAAGATAGAGTCGGAGATTGGTGTTTGGCTTTAAAGACTGTCGTTAAAATGGGGATTCAGCTTATGGATTCAGAGTTGAGATTCGATTTGGTAAAGGTTCTTCTTTCTGTTCTTGTGAGGTCGGCAAGCGAGCTTGTGGAGAAGGGAATGGAACAGTTTCTGCTACGAGCGCTTCAAGATCTCGCGAGGTTTCTTTCACGAGACATGAGCTTTTGTAACTACAATAAGGAGCAGCGAGATTTCGTGTCTGCCTTCATGTTCAAGATCAGAGAGCTCGGAACACGCACTAAGGAGGCTGCGAAGATAATCCATCGTATGATTAAGTCTAGCAACAATCAGCCACAACAAAGACGACCCGTCTCTGAACGTGAATGGTTCGATTGTTTGAAAACCTTATCGCCACTTCAAATCTTGAGAATCTTGGCGTCGAATATTCTTGAAGAGAGGTCGAGATTTTTGGCGATCAGACGGCTCAACGTCATGCTCGATGACCACACTTCGAGGAAGGAGGAGATTGATGTTCCTGTGATAAGAGAGCTCCAGCCATTGATCATCTCTTGCCTCTGGAGAGAAGGAATCTCAGAGAGCGATTTCAGAGTCTTTGGTGGGGTGGTGTACCACGTTGCGTATGAGATGATGAACTTTGAATTTGAGGTATGGTACGAGCTACGAGACTATATCGTATCGAAAAGCAAAACAGAGTTCGAGAGAGCTGTTTATATCTTCCAGTGCTTGATAATGTGGCTCGAAAAGGAACATTTTGTGATTCCTGTGATGAAGAGTCTTCTCCCAGAGATAAGCAGAAGGCTAAACCCACCAAGAGAGTTGTTGGTAGATAACAGTTGCTGGGTCTTGACGTTTGTTGGTGCCTTCTGTGCAGCAATTCACGTGGTAGATATCAGAAGCTACGCAGAATCCGTTAATGTGATTGCAGATAAGATGGTAGATTCGGTGAATGAGCTCGTGGAAAGAGGAATGGAAGTTGGAATCGTGAGGAGAGCTTTCAGAGATGTTGAAAGCATTGTGAAGAAACAAAATGAATGGTTTGGTATGAGCGAGTACAGATTCGTTAAGGGTCTGCTTCGGAGACTATGTGTGATTGAAGGCATGAAAATGGAAAGCAGAATGGTGTTGTGGAGAACTAATGTGTATGTGGAGAGAGGAATGTCCAAGCTGGAAAAAGAGCTCTCAGAGATTGAGGCATCTTAAGGGTTGTGTAATCTGAGACTCCGCAGATTCTAGTTTTTTTTTTTTTTTTTAGTTTGAAATTGTATAGAAAGACTAATGTCTTGATTTTCAAGTTTTACAGTCATTCTTTCATTCATCACATCAAATTCTCCAAGAAATGTTTAATCTGTTTCACTTCTCTACAGTTTCCAAACTATAAATTCTTCAAATTCACTTTTTTGTTTTAAGGCATGAAAATGGAAAGCAGGATGGTGTTGTGGAGAACCATTGTGTATGTGGAGAGAGGAATGGCCAAGCTGGAAAAAGAGCTCTCAGAGCTTGAGCCTGCTTAAGGGTTGTGTAATCTGAAACTCTGCAGAATCTAGGTTTTTTTTTTTTAATGCTTATGCTTAGTTTGAAATTGTATAGAAAGACTAATGTCTTGATTTCCAAGTATTACAATCATTCTTTCATTCATCACTTCAAATTCTCCAAGAAATGTTTAATCTGTTTCAATTCTCTACAGTTTCCAAACTATAAATTCTTCAAATTCCCTTTTTTGTTTTAATGCAGAAACTGAGAAAAACGACATTTACGTGCGCCATATATCGTAGCACTGTAGGCTGTAGCAGCCCTTTGTATGTGTTTATTTGTATAATCTGATTTTGATTTTAGGCTTCTGTATTCTATTCGATTATATTCAGCACGATTATGTTGTTAGGGTTCTGTTCTACTTCCAAGTTTTTTTTTCCTTGCTTTTCTTGAATTTTTTTTCCCACCGTCAATTTTTCTTTTGCTTTGTAATGAATATGTTGCTTAGGGCTCGGTTTTTGCCTCTGTATTGATCATATTTACGTTCTTGTTGTTGTGTTAATTTGTTTGATCATGTTTTGTAATTTTTTCTTGATCATGAACTTGTTTATGTTATGTTATGTTATGTTATGTCATGTCACACAAAATGATTATGTTTGGATTCGATATTCGAAGCTAGACTTGGTTTTCGATTATGGAAGTATAATCCAATGTTTCTTTTTCATAAATAGTTGTCATCTCAAAATGTTTTTTTCGTTTGCATTTCAGGAAATTAAGCCTGTAGAAATGAAGCCTGAATCAGACGATAATGATGATGATTCTTAAGAAGGTAGATAATCATTTGCTCTATTTTCTTTGCTTTTCTCACCATACTGTTTGTAAAGTCTTATATAAAGTCTGAGCCAAGCAACAAGAAGAGCGCAAATGAATCTGCATGTCATAATGGTTTCTATTGAGCATGTCTAGGTGAATTCATCTCAGCATATTACTGTAGTTTATACAACTTTCTTTTCCTCTGGGTGTGAAAAACACAGGTTCTCAGAAGAGGGATATTCAAGGATTTTGTGCCTGAGAATGCATGGCTATCTATGAAGTCGAGGCACTAAAGATCAGATGCGCTTTTGACCTTTTCTCTATGGCTCCATGAAAATGAATCTTTGAAACATAAAGCTCTTCTTAGGGCATATATAATCACTTGAAACACCTTATCCATCGGCAATGTTTTGGTTGAATATGTTGGATTGAATAAATAAAAGAAGACTGTAACAGGCTAACAGCATTGAACCATGAAGCAAAATTTGGGTATGCATTTTGGTACATCTTGGTTTGGTCGGGAGCATTAAACCAAAAAATATTGATAAATTGATTAAGGTTGTTCTGTTAAAGCCTAGTAATAATTATTTTCTATCAACTTCAACTTACAACGTACTGAGTACAAATTCTTCAATAGTAACATTACATAAAAACATTAAACCAAATAACATTACATAAAACATACATCTACATAGAGCGTAAGTACACAATATAAACTGAAGGAATTATCAGAATAAGAAAACAGCATAGACGGTGGAAGTCGATGACCAAGACGCAGAAAATATTAAAGATTTACATTTTCTATAACGCAAAGCCTAACAAAAAAGAAAAACATGAAACATTTTTTGTTTTGGTCTAAAAACCTGAAACATTCGGAACATTAATTAGTAGATGTCTTTTTGATGGTTCTTATTCTTCAGAGACTTCCCAAAGACGAGCCCAAACACCGAGCTTGAAGCAAACAAAAGCATCTATTGACGCCTGAAGTATCTGATCAAGGCCAAGGTGTCAACACTCCAATCACTCTTGCTTATCTCCCGATCTAGCCTTACTCCTTGATAACCCATGCATGTCTCAACAATTTCCTCGAACGAACGACCTCTCAGACTATTACCTTCTGAATCTTGAACGTACTTCCTCACGTCAAGAAGCTCTCCGATCTCCAAATGATGTCTAGATCGATCTAGCTTTCTTGCATCTTGACTGTTCCAAACACCAACGAATGTTGTTTCTGCATCCGTGAGGAAACTCCGGAGGACATCGGGGACACGGTCGCAGTGAGTCAGCTGGATGATGATACAACGTTTCCCCACGCATAACTGGAGAGTATCCGCCAGAGGATTGTAACTCTCCGCCGGAGAATCGTAACTCTCCGTTGAAGAATCGGTGGCGTAACTATCGGTGTCCATTAGGGTGTGTTGGGAATGTCCTAAAATCAACCGTATTTCTCTAGTTGAAGTTGTAACGTCAAGGTTTGACAATTATATAATATTAGGTGGTTATAATGCTTTGCTAGAAACCGTTTATAATCTACGGGTTATGAATTTGTTGCTAATGTTATATGATCCTACAAGATCACATACCTAAGCAAACTAGATTGATCATATGTTGGGTTTAGAATAATACATGTTATATGAGATATGACATATACTTAAAATACATGAGTACTAAAAGGAATAATATATATATAACATATATTATATACATGCACATAAACAATTAAACATAAGTTACGTTACCGATTTTGTTATACAAGTTTGGCCTTTGGCCCATTAAGCATTAATATGCTAGGTCAACGTGATTTCATTATATAAGGATATAATGAGATGTTTAATTAAGGTAGTCTCTTACGTTAAAACCCAAAACATAATACAGAGACAAAAAGTTTTGTCAAGCATTGAGATTTGATCTCTGCGGCACTAGCATCCCGTCTTGATTTAGTTTGTGTGCGTGTGGATACCGGTAGAGACATGACGTTTAGAGTGTTATACAACTTTGTTTTTCTATTCATCTTTCCGCTGCAGGTATACTCTAAATCTGCTGACTTAGATTCAATTTAGTATTTGCTTGAGATCTTGGAAATTGAATTCATAATTAGTTTTATAAATCGTAATGGGAAAACGACTTATTTCCCCCCGCAAGTTTCATATAGTAACAGAACCCCCTCAAGTTTTAACCTCGTCCTATATCCTCCCCTCGGTAAATTTGTAAACCCGGATCCCCGCAATTGGAAAGTTTAATGCTTATATAGCTCTGGTTATTGATTTTACTGGTTTATGAGCTTAACAGTATACGAAACCGTGATTCTCGATTCCATATCGGTTTTGAAAACCCGAATAATCTGACCCCGATCTATAACCCGACCTATAACCCGACCCAACACAATTTATCTGTTCATTACAAATTTGAAAATCCCCAAATCAGTCGAGGAACCCTAAATCATATAATCTGGTCGCGAAAGAAGAAGAAAGAAGAAGACGATGATGAACAACGAACCTGGTGCTTCGAGTATCACATCAGGTGGTCGAGAAAGAAGAAGTTCGGGTGTGTCTAAAAGATGTTGGTGTGGGGAAGTAATCATCCCAAGAACATTGAAGTCTGATGCCAATCCGTACCGTAGATACTATCGGTGTGCATTTGCCGTAGAGAAAAAGGTTAGTGGCTATGGGTTTTCGTGTCAATGTGAAATGGTTTTAGGATATGTAAATTTTGATTATCATCGTTATCGGTTGTTGTAGCTGTCAAATGATAACCACATTTTCAAGTGGGTCAATGAGGCATTGTTGAATGAGATTGATGCATTGACAATAAGAACTGAAAAACTTGAACAAGTGGTGGCAGACATTACGAGTAGGTCTATGGAGGCAGAGAAGAAGATGTTTGAAGATCTCCAAATGAAGCTAGAGAAAGAGAATTTTGAAAGAGTGGAAGAAGTTATAGCTGAAGCTAAATCCGAGATGAAGAAAATGGCGTTACTTGTCTGTTTTGGATGCATGATTGTTGTTGGGTGTATCAAACTTGTAGGTTGATGCTTTGCTTGTAAGTAGTAAGCTTGTAGGAAGCTTGTAGGAAGCTTGTAGGTTGATGCTTGAAAGCTTTGTTAACTTTGTTGCTACATTTGAGTCATTGTTGCTATTTGAGCTTGTGATTTGTTATCACTTTGTATTTGTAATTTGAGACCCTTGTTATTTAGCAAGACCCTTGTTATTTGGCAAAAAAAGATTATCAATTTGTGTATTGTTATTTGAAAATTTGTCTCTCAAACCTGATTCAATATAACTAGAGCAACAATATAACTAAGCATCAATATAAGTAGATCATTACACCTAAAAGAGTACCAACTGAATTCGATGATCATTATACCTAAAAGAGCATCCATATGTCTGATCATTACACCATAACATAACTAGAATGCATTGCCGCTAACACAAGCTGAAAGAGGTTAAAAAAAACAGCCATACAATATATTGAAAACAGGTTCTAAACGCATCAAATACTTGAAAACAGGTTCTAAACACTTCTTCACTTTCAAAGCTGGGTGAGAACTCCTTGTGATGATTCCACTTGAGATGAGGATTCCACTTGAGATGAGGATTCCACTTGAGATGATGTTTCAGGTCCCTGAACCTGAGAAAATCAAATAACAATAAGCATTACCAAAAATTTCAAAGATGAAATGCATAACAAAGAAAGAAGAATGGTAATGTATTACCATAGCTGATGATTTCTTCTTCTTATTATGCAACTGAGAGTTGTGTCCTCCTTGTCCACAAATCCCACAATGCATAGTCCTCCTCTTCATCATCGGGTCTGCCTTCTTAGTGGGAGACTCATTCTTCCCTCTCTTCCTCTTTTTATCCTCCTTTGTAACCTTGTCTTTATCTTTCTTCCGACCAGGCATGTTTGGGATCTCAGGGTGAACTATCGGTGGGTCTTCTCCAACAGGCCAAAATTTAGAACCTCTCAATGGCACAATACCATCTGCATAGAGCCTCCTCCACTTATCGGTCCTAAACCAATGGCAAACATAATACTGAGCTTCAAATCCCCTGCGGATCATCACACTATCCGCATGCTCACATGGGATACTAGATATCTCCCATCTTCCGCAGTTACAAGTTCTGTTAGTCAAGTCCACTCGGTGAGTACATCCATCGATTGTAGCAGCAAATTGCATGTTAGTGGATGGTCTAACAAAGCATTCTGCAGCTTTGTCATGCAGCTCTGCTAAGTATTTCTTCACATATGGAGTACACAATCCATCGTAGTTCATGGCCTGGACATCCCTCTTGGCTATACGAACCATTGCAAGTTTGGCAATGGTCTCTAGCATAGGCACTAAGGCCTTATCCCTTGCTTTAACTGCATAGAAAAATGAAAAATACATGCCCCAAACATATATGATAGAGAAGGATTCAACATAAATCGAATATAAAGAAGGATTCGAATACATACCTATGGAGTTGTTAAATGATTCAACTGAATTGTTTTCCACATCCTCACAACAAGGTCCAAGTTTGTAGAATGCCCTGCACCATGTCTCTGGTTTTGTTTTCAGCAAATCTCGGTACAAAGCTTCATCATATAGCTCTATCTTCTGCAAATTCTGCCTAAATTCTTGCTCATTGTAGCTCCAAGCCAAGTGCCAAATCAAACCCTTCAACTCTGGATTCTTTGCATGTCGAGACTTCAAGTTCATGTAAATGTGTCTTGTACACATTCGATGCTCAATCCTTGGCAGGATTTGCTTAACAGCACTGATCAATCCCTGCAAAAACAAATCGCATTTGTAAGAATCTATACAGGCAAAAGTAAGCAAAATCTTACTACAAGTTGTACCTTTTGGCGATCAGAGATTAAAACATAACCATCTCCATCTTCTAGGACTAAATCATGCTTGATCTTACCAAAGAACCAACCCCAATTATCAGCATTGTCCTTCTGAACTACAGCCAATGCGACTGGGTAAATCCAATTGTCTGCATCTCGACCATTTGCAACAAACAACTCCCCTTTGTGGACAGTTTTTAAGAAACAACCATCCACTCCTATCATCGGCCTACAGTTTTCTTTCCATGATCTTCTGAGGTTCTCGAAACAGACATAGAAGCGTTGAAAGACATGTTTACCTTTTTCATTTATCACACAATCAACCTCCACGGAAGATCCATGATTTGATACTTCTATCTCTTTTGCATAATCCCGAAGACATGCAAACTGCTCCTCATACTCTCTTGCAATCCATCGCAGAGCTTTATTTCAGGCATGCTGGCATTGAGGCCTTGACACACATATCTTTCACTTCTCCATAACCAGCTGCTCAATCTTCATAGGCATGAAGTATTCTGGTTCTTCACGAATCTTGTCGACAAACAACCGAGTTATCACATGCACCTTGAACATCGTGCAAACTCCATTCGGAACACAACAATGAACAGACTCAAACTTCACAACCTCCCACATTGTATTGTTACCTGGTCGAGAGCAGTAGATGCGCCATGAACAGTTATCTCCCTTACACTCAAAGCCAAGCTTCTTCTTCTCATACCTGAACTGACTCAGATTGTAACCATTCTTCAAAACATAGTCCAGGACATCTTCCTTGAACGCAATACCACTGATGAACAGCTGTCCCAAGTACAAGTTTCCATTTCCTCTTCCCCAATCTTCACGCCTCCGAGCTTTCTGTCGAGTCGCATCTTCTCCATCCAGGTCTGGGTACACATTGTGCCTCATAGAAGGCTCATCTTCAAACGCAGCAATGGCTTCCTCGATGTTGAAGTCGTCACGCTCCCTACGATTTTCACCGTCAGAATCATAACCAGCTTGCCACTCCACTATCGACATTTGCAGAAGAAATCAAAGATTGAGGTGAATCGGGATTAGGGTTTGATTCGGGATAGAAGTTTGATTCGAGATTGGGGTTTGATTCGGATTTGAGATTTCAATTTAGGGTTTCCGATTTGAGGATTGGGGATTCTCGATTTAGGGTTCTTGAGGAATTAGGATTTGGGGAAAAATGATAGTTTAAACGTAATCGGGTTTAGGTCGGGTTTTTTGGTAAGGCTTACGGGTCAAATTTTGTAATTGGGTCAGGATTACGTGTCAATTTTTGGTTTAGACGTTTAATCGGATTTTAATTCGGTCAATCTTGGTTTTAACTGGTCAAAACAGTTTTTGGTAAACAGTAAACCAGCGTTAATCCGGGTATAGGTGTATATTAGTATTGAACTTTCGTTTTAGGGCTATATAAGTATTAAACTTTCCAATTGGGGGGATTCGGGTTTACAAGTTTACCGAGGGGAGGATATAGGACGAGGTTAAAACTTGAGGGGGTTCTGTTACTATATGAAACTTGCGGGGGGAGGGGAAATAAGTCGTTTTTCCAATCGTAATGAATCGGTATGAATTCCAACAGTAGTATCAGAGCAATTTGCTTAATACTAATTTTGAATCTAACATATATATGTGATATACATGTCAATTTAATTAGTTTGAACATGTTTAAATTTATGAAATTTAATGAAATATGTTTGTGTGAATATTGATTTGATTAAACTATGAGTTTTATGATTTTAAATAAATCAGTATGTTCGTTGAATCTTTGACATATAATAATTCTGATAGTTATAATTTGATTAGTAATTCCCAGAATTTATATGTTCGTGTGATAGTGCTTGTCATAATTGATATTTGTACAAAATCATTACTATCACAATCGGAGACATGCGTTTTTTTTGTCACTTAGTAACATGTGCATGCCATAGATATAAAGTTTGTGCATATATTGGATTTAAAAGTATGAACGTAGCACGTATTATGGTAATACATGATTGCTTGATTTTTAAATAAATAACATATATGCATCTTGTATATCGTGAGTGAATTCGTGTGGGTGTGATTCCTCATGCGTTCGACCTAGTACAAGAATTCTTACTTTGATACGAGTTCTAATTTTAAAATCTTTTTAGTTCAAGTTCTAATACGATTAAGGTTTTGAAATCTATTAAGATTATTAATAATAATTTATTATTTTAATTAGATTAAAATTAATTTAAATTATTTACAATCCAATAGAAATACATATATGATATATATATAGATACTTTATATTAGATAAACTTTAAATATAAACTAAATTGGATTAAAATTAATTCCTCAATAATCTCAAGTAATATGATGTCATCCAATCTTTCAACTATCAAGGTTTGTTTCGTTGTTTGATGGGCTTGCCAAGCAAGGCATTTACAACTACATAAGTGAGATAGATGGTAATGGTTACCATATGAAATAAGATTGGTTTACTTGACTAAGTTATCAAAACGGTTTTGGACTTAGAGGCATAGGTTGTATAAGACATAAGATGTCGTCTAACAACCAAGAGTTATATATGATATAATTAGCAAAGATGTTGCTTACCTAAATAACTAGACATTCGGGCGATGAGCCAAAGATCACTTGAATTTTAGTGAAATATGGATCTTGGATCATTATATTTATTTTGAGGAAAATTTTACTTTGAATATAATATGAATTTTCTTAATTATTGTATTTCTCAAATACCTGAACATCATATTAACATTTCCTATTCTTTTGATCCAGCTATGTCAAACCCTCACAGCTCATTTTCGCTGCGATCTGTCCTTGAGAAGGACAAGCTGAATGGATCGAACTTCCTCGAATGGTATCGAAACCTGAGAATTGTTCTCAAACAGGAGAAAAAAGAATATGTCCTGGAGAAGAGTCTTCCTCCTGAGAAACCTAAGTCCAATGCTCCACATGCAGAGAGGAATCATTATGAGAAGCATGCCAGTGATATGGTCGATGTGTGTTGTCTCATGTTGGCTACCATGAACTCAGACTTGCAGAAGCAATATGAGAACGTGGAATTGCCAATTGACATGATCACCAGCCTGAAAGGAATGTTTCAGGAGCAAGCACGAACTGAGAGATACCAGACGGTTAAAGCTCTCATTGACTGTAAGCTGCCAAAAGACAGTCCAGTTAGCCCACATGTCATTAAGATGATAGGTTATATTGATAACTTGGCAAAGTTGGACTGTCCTATCAGCCAAGAGTTGGCCACTGACCTCATCCTTCAGTCACTGCCGTCAAGTTATGATCAGTTTGTTATGAACTACACAACATGCATAATTTGACCAAGACTCTGACTGAGCTGCATGGAATGCTCAGATCTGCTGAACCAAACATCAAGAAGGGCACCTCTCACGTCCTTATGGTACAAGGGGGTAAAAAGTTTAAGAAACTTGGTAAGAACAAAGGAAATGGTAAGACAAGCCGGATTGAGAATCCAAGCAAGTCAGACCCTGCTCCAAAGATCAAGCCTGGTCCTTTTGGTGAAGATAAGTGCCATTACTGTAATGGTTCTGGACATTGGAAGAGAAATTGCAAGAAATACTTGGAAGATCTGAAAAAGAAGAAGAAGACTTTTGAGACTTCTTCTCCAGGTTTTTATGTTATAGAAGTAAATGTTGCTACTTCTAGTTCTACCTCTTGGGTATTGGATACCGGTTGTGGTGCTCATATTTGTGTTAATATGCAGGGCCTAAGCAACAATAGAACTTTGGAGAAAGGATAAGTGGACCTGCGAGTTGGAAATGGAGCAAGAGTTGCTGCATTAGCTGTAGGAACATTTAATTTGTCTTTGCCTTCAGGCATGGTTTTAGAACTTAAAAACTGCTACTATGTACCTGCTATAAGCAGAAATATTATTTCTATTTCTTGTTTGGATTTGGAAGGATTTCATTTTTCGATTAAAGACAAGTGTTGTTTATTTGATCGTGGTGATATTTTGTATGGTAGCGGTCCATTAGAGAATGGGCTTTATGTTTTGAACCAAAGTATGTCTGTCTATAACATTAGTACCAAGAGATTTAAGTCAAATGACTCAAATCCAACTTTTCTTTGGCATTGTCGTTTGGGCCACATAAATGAGAAACGCATTCAAAAGCTTCATAGTGATGGACTTTTGAAATCATCTGATTTTGAATCTTATGAAAGATGTGAATCTTGTTTGTTGGGAAAAATGACTAAAGCTCCTTTTACTGGACACAGCGAAAGGACTAACGATTTGTTGGGCCTTATACATACCGATGTATGTGGACCAATGAGTATAAATGCCAGAGGAAACTATCAGTACTTCATCACATTTACTGATGATTTCAGTAGATATGGTTATGTTTATTTAATGAAGCATAAGTCTGAATCTTTTGAAAGTTCAAAGAATTTCAGAATGAAGTACAAAACCAACTTGGCAAAAGAATCAAAGCCCTTCAATCAGATCGAGGAGGCGAATACTTAAGCCAAACTTTTATTGATCATCTGAGAGAATGTGGAATTGTTTCACAGCTCACTCCTCCAGGAACGCCACAATGATCGAGGAGGCGAATACTTAAGCCAAACGCTTATGTCAAACGTTTGATTACCGATAAGCCTGGACCCAAATCTGATAAATGCTACTTCGTTCGTTATCCCAAAGAAACCAAATGTTATTACTTTTACAACCCTACAGAGAACAAAGTGTTTGTTCCTCGAAACTGTGTCTTTTTAGAGAGAGAATTTCTTTCTAAGAGAAATTGTGGGAGTAAAGTACAACTCGAAGAAGTTCGAGAAACACAGGAGGTTGGTGCAACTTCTGAGGAAGAGCATCAATTATATTTACGAAGAGTCGTAGAGTCTACACCTGTGGAACCTGAGGTACGTAGGTCTGAGAGGACTCGTCACGAACCTAATAGATATGGGGTTTGGGTGACAGATGATCATGATCTATTGATTATAGAGAGTGATGAACCTACGTCTTTCGAAGAAGCAATGATGGGCCCTGATTCTGAAAAATGGCTTCAAGCCACAAAATCCGAAATGAGATCCATGTCAGAAAACAAAGTATGGACTTTGGTGGATTTACCTGATGGTGCTAAAGCCATTGAGTGTAAATGGGTTTTCAAGAAGAAAACAGACATGGATGGTAATATATTGATATACAAAGCTAGATTGGTTGCTAAAGGTTACAAACAAATTCATGGTATAGACTATGATGAGACCTATTCTCTAGTCGCAATGCTTAGATCCATTCGGATTCTCCTAGCAACTGCTGCTTATTATAATTATGAGATATGGCAAATGGATGTGAAAACAGCTTTCCTTAATGGAAATCTCGAAGAGGATGTGTACATGACACAACCTGAAGGTTTCACAGTTCCTGAGACTGCTAGGAAGGTATGCAAGCTTCAACGTTCCATTTATGGATTGAAGCAAGCATCTCGGAGTTGGAATCTTCATTTTAATGAGGCAATCAAAGAGTTAGATTTTGTTAGAAACGAAGAAGAACCGTGCGTTTACAAGAAGACTAGTGGGAGCGCAGTTGCATTTTTAGTTTTGTATGTAGATGACATACTTCTCATTGGAAATGACATTCCTTTGCTTCAGTCTGTCAAGACTTGGCTAAGTAGTTGTTTCTCAATGAAAGACATGGGAGAAGCTGCCTATATTCTTGGAATACGAATCTATAGAGATAGATTAAACAAGATTATTGGACTATGTCAAGATACTCATATAGATAAGATTTTGCATAGGTTCAGTATGCATGATTCCAAGAAAGATTTTCTACCAATGTCTCATGGCATTACTCTCAGCAAGACTTAGTGTCCTTCGACACATGATGAGCGAGAGCGCATGAGTAGAATCTTATATGCTTCTGCTATAGGATCTATTATATATGCTATGCTCTGTACTCGTCCAGATGTTGCATGTGCTTTAAGCATGACGAGTAGATACCAATCTGATCTCGGTGAAAGTCATTGGACAGCAGTCAAGAACATTCTTAAGTATTTAAGAAGTACTAAAGATAAATTCTTGATTTATGGAGGAAGTGATGAGCTTGTTGTGAGTGGTTATACTGATGCTAGTTTCCAGACATATAAAGATGATTTTCGATCGCAATCTGGATTCATCTTTTGTCTTAATGGAGGAGCGGTGAGTTGGAAAAGTTCCAAGCAAAGCACCGTAGCAGACTCTACAACCGAAGCTGAATACATCGCTGCTTCTGAAGCAGCAAAGGAGGCTGTTTGGATTAGGAAGTTTATTACTGAACTAGGTGTGGTTCCTAGCATATCTGGTCCGGTGGATCTCTAGTGTGGCAATAATGGAGCCATCGCACAGGCGAAAGAACCTAGATCACACCAGAAATCCAAACATATAGAAAGACGATATCATCTCAATGGTGATATTGTTGATAGAGGAGATGTGAAGATTAGCAGAGTCTCAACGGATGCAAATGTTGCTGATCCTTTGATGAAGCCTCTTCCCCGGCCTAAGTATGAGAGCCATACAGCTGCTATAGGCATTAGCTTCATAAAGATGTAATCTTATTTTTAGTGGAAGATTTTCTATTATGATATGATATTCATGTTTACATACATTTGATTTTATTTTCAAATTAATGAAATTAGTTTCAGTATTATTTTATTATTAGATAATTAAATAATAGTCTCAAAATAATTTATTGTCATTTTTATAGATCATCAAGTAAGTGACTTGATCATGAAACTCTATAAGTGGAAGATGACTTAAATTATTGAGGTCCCTAGTCAAGATTATTAAAATGGGACGTTAGTAACTAAGAATGACTAGTATGTGAGGTGACTGATGACTAAGTTTCGTGAAGTCATTAATATGTTGTATTAAAGTCAATCACATAGATATGTGTTAGAGAACGCAGTATTTGACTGACCCGCTATGAGAAATCTACAAGATTGTTATATGAATGTCATAAGAGTTTTTCATCACAACTATAGAGTGTAGTCCTTTAACCTGAGTTCGTCATGATTTCTTATACATGGACTGGTTCGCTTTGACTCTGTCAAACGGGAGCCGTAAAAGGTGATTATAAAGACAGTGATTGGGCGCATTATGAATTATGTAAGAAACAGGGATGGAACAAGATGGAATTTGTCCCTCTCATATAACGAGAGATAATTATCTCCGGGCCTATCGAAGATTTAATACTGAGAAATGCATGGCCGTGCTCAAACGAGGTGGATGTCAGTCGTTTGCTTGATCAGTATGAATCGGAGTTCGATAAACATGATCTAGCTTAATAAGGATGACACAGTTTCTTGCCTTATGCTCAGATCGAGATATAGAGACAAAAAGGATTATAGGAATAGATGATTCCAGTACAAGTGGGAGATTGTTGGGAATGTCCTAAAATCATCCGTACTTCTCTAGTTGAAGTTGTAACGTCAAGGTTTGACAATTGTATGATATTAGGTGGTTATAATGCTTTGCTAGAAACCGCTTTTAATCTACGGATTATGAATTTGTTGCTAATGTTATACGATACTTCAGGGTCACACACCTAAGCAAACTAGATCGATCATATGTTGGGTTTAGAATAATACATGTTATAATTGTTACGTTACTGACTTTGTTATACGAGTTTGGCCTTTGGCCCATTAAGCATTAATATGCTAGGTCAACGTGGCTTCATTATATAAGGATATAATGAGATGTTTAATTAAGACAACCTCTTACATTAAAACCCTAAACATAATATAGAGACAAAATGTTTTGTCAAGCATTGAGATATGATCTCTACGGTACTAGCATCCCGTCTTGATCTAGTTTGTGTGCGTGTGGATACCGGTAGAGGCACGACGTTTGGAGTGCTATACAACCTTGTTTTTCTATTCATCTTTCCGCTGCATGTATACTCTTAATCTGATGACCTAGATTCAATTTAGTATTTGCTTGAGATCTTGGAACTTAAATTCATAATTAGTTTTATGAATCGTTATAAACCAGTATAAATTCCAACAGGTTGTTGGTGGAGTAATGTTCTGTATGTGTCCACTAGACGCCAACTCCAACGTGAGAGTGTGAGAAGATCGTCGATGACGGTTGTAGAAGGTATCTCGGATCCATCGCCTGATGATGGAGGGAGTCGAGGTTACGGTGACGATCAAATATTCTCCAAAGAAATCGACACAGTATTTTTGGTGAGTAGTGTAACTTGCGAGGGTTCTGATCGTTGGAACCATTGAAGAAGAGAGAAAAAAAATCGGTGCTCTTTAGTGTCGTACTGATCAGAGGAAATTCTCACTGTTAGATCTTTGTGAAATGATATGCATGTAAATTTGAACGGTTTAAGATGCATGCAGGCGCAGGGCTAGCATGTAGGACAATTATCACCGTTTGATCTTTTGTCAAATGCATGCATGTAAATTTGGACGGTTAAAATGCATGTAGACGCAGGGCTAGCCAGCCTAGCCTTTCGCATCGTAGAGGCAGTAAAAATCAGATGAGCTTTTAACTTTTCTCAGTGTCTTTATTGGAAAAGTTCATTCTGTTTTATTCTTCTTCTTTTGTTGGGATTTGTTAGCATTTTATTTTAGTCAATACTCTGCGGATTATTCTGTTAAAGAGCCAATGACTAGAGATGTCAAACGGGTCAATCTGCGTTTAAGTAGCTCAACCTAATGTGGGTTTAATTTTTTTTCGGGTCTAACGGGCTGACCCATCATAAGCTGTGGTCCCAAATTGATATGTCCAAGTCCGACCCGCCTATATTCTACGGTTTTACGGGCTGGCCCGCGGGTTCATACTTTTTTCTTCATCTTAAAGTTCTTATGACATTTAAACTTATAGAACCAGAAAATCTGCAAGAAGAGAATAAAGTTTTGCTCGTAACTGAATCAGAATATGCATAAAAAACAAGAGTTAATTAGGTGAAAATTCTAGTTGGACATCAAAATTAGGAAAGAAGGAAAAACAGTGATTGGAGGGAACGAAACGTTTTGAATAGGTGTAGTATTACAAAAATAAACCGCTGCCAGTTTCTCTCCCCGTAAAGCAAGCTAGGTTTGATGTAATAAAATAATTATAAATTGTGGAGATAATATCAGTGAAATATGTAGCGGTTATAGGTCTGCACATAGGTCGCTGTGAACCACTCGTTTTTACCTCTTCCGACGCGTCATTAATTACCGTATCTGGAAGATATTCTGATGTATGTGACACACACATATATGCATGTATGTGCATGTATTAGGGTTTTTTACCCCCTATATAATAAGGTATCATCCATCCACTTCATTTGTGCTACCAAGAAAGTAAACCAGAGAAAGAAAAAGATAAAATTGTCGTGTAGTTTGAAAAGGCAGAAACACAGTAACTGTTGATGAGGTTAAAGGTAAGTAAAGAATTACTCACGGAACTTCAATTTATTCCTTTTGTAGTATACCCTATCAACCTCATATGCTATAAATGGTTAACACGTTTAATGCGCCATAAATGCTAGTGCTGGAATGTTTGAAACATAAATTTGATAGTAAATCCAACATATATAGTAGATGTATATAGATCTAAGTAACTAATATGTGGATTTATGGTGCAGATGGTAGGAAAACTTGTTATGCTGATTCAAGGAGTTTGGGAGAAGACTGCTGCGGAGACATGGAGCTTCCGAGTTGAAAACAGTGGAGAGCACTACGACATCATGGTGCAGGAGAACGAAAGCTTCGACAGTCTGATGAACAGTGTTCGCGTTCAGTTGGCGGTCGATGGTCAGACCGATGTGAGCTTAACATATCAGTTCCCAGACTGGATGCTGGTCCCAAGCGGTCCAGTGACGCCCCCTGTTGACATAACCTGCAACACCGACATCGAGGTCTTCATGGCGGTGAGGATGGAAGTTGCTGAGTTACCGATGTTTGTGACGGTGGGAAATGAGGCTGTTAATCTCTACAAGTTCCAGAAGCGAGCTAACTTTGATGTTGGAGGTCATTCCAGAACTGTACCCCAGGTGGCGCCGGAGATTCAGTTTGGAAGCCTTGATTACCGCCGTAAGTGTCAGTAAATTTATAGGCGCAAATTTTTTTGGGTATGTCGAGTAAAGTATATACTGGTGTTTTGCAGATGTGTTGTCAAGGGAGTGGATTGCCTGTAGCCAGAGTGTGTTGGAGGAAATTTGTACTGCCGAGGAGCTGGAGATTGTGAAGAAGTCAGCTGCCGAAGCCCAGGAACAACTGGCCCGTGCGGGATAACCCAAGTGGCTGAAGCGCAAGTGTCTGCAGGTTTGAGCAACGTACCAAACACAAACCAACCAGCGAGCGAAGGCACAATAAGGTTAGCCGATGACGAAGACGTCGAGACAAGACCTGAATGCTTTAATGATGCAATGGCGAAATTGGCGCTAATGACCCCAGTGAAAGGTGACGGTTTTTTTGTTTTGTTGTTAGCAAAAAGTTTACAATAAGTTCAAGAATGAGAATGTGAAATGGTTTTAATTTTTGTTGCAGCTACTGCGGTTTGTACGCCTGGGTATCTGACGCCAACAACACTGCGGTTCAGTGGAAGCAAAGAGAAAGGGAAGGAGACATATAAGAGCTGGAAGAGTGGTTCGACACTTGGCCTGACTTTAGCGTGTCCTTCCTCGAGGGACAGTGAAGACATGACGGAGGAAGCCGAAGATGAAGACTTCGTTGAAGAACAACTGTTCGTAGGTAAAGTTACAGATCTATGGTATATAAGTATTTGTTTGTTAACATCTGCGATAACGAGATATTTGTGGGTGTAGCGCGAAACATAAGTTATAGTCCATGGTCATATATGTAGACATAGTGAAGCGAGTTAAGGGTGAGCATCTGTGCACGGTTGACGAGAGGGGTAAATTCCAAAAACATGCAACTTCAAACGTGATAGGGGACATGATGCGGGCCAGATACGCATGTCGAGGTGCAGGACCCAAGCCGAGTGAAGTGCGAGAAACCATGAGAGCAGAGCATGACGTTCCTATATCGTATTGGAAGGTAAGATTTGTTTTACATGATATAGTTTATGTTAGCGAAGTAAATAAGAGTTAGGCCATAAATAATTTAGAATCAGGCATGGCGATCTCGACAGGTGGCGATGGATTACGCTAAAGGAACGAACGGTGGGTCGTACAAGCTATTGCCGTTGTATCTGCAACAATTGGTGATCGCAAACCCTGGATCGTTGATAAGTCTAGAGACCTGTATGGAAGAAGGAGTCGGGCAACGATTCAAATATTTGTTCTATGCCATAAGAGCTTGTGTGGAGGGGTTCAAGTATATGCGGAAGGTGATTGTCATCGACGGAACACATCTGAAAGGAATTACGCAGGTTGTTTGCTAACTGCGAGTGCCCAAGATGGGAACTATCAAATATACCCATTGGCCTTCGCAGTAGTTGATGGCGAGAATGACAATGCTTGGACGTGGTTCTTCAACAACCTGCTGAACATCGTTCCAGATGGAGATGATGTAGTTTTCGTGTCAGATAGGCATAATTCTATTTATGCCGCGCTTACTAAGGTTAGTCGTTATTTTAAGATGTCGTTGTTATAAATATGTAGATATGTTACATTTAATTGTATAGGTGTAACATTATATGTAACTGTGTTATGCAGGTGTATCCAAGATCACGACATGGGGTGTGTGTCGTCCATCTGCAGCGGAATGTTCATGCAATATTCAAGAAGAGGCACCTCGGGTATCTCATTTCAAAAGCCGCGAGGGCTTATCATGTGGCCGATTTCAACAGACATTTCAACAAAATCATTGCAATTGACAGAGAATGTGCAGAGTACCTCGCCGGAGTGGGGTTTGAGCAATGGACACGTTCGCATTTCACCGGTGTTAGGTACAATGTAATGACCAGTAATATTGCTGAATCCTTGAACGCTGCACTGGCGGAAGCCCGTGGGTATCCCATTGTACCCCTTCTGGAGCACATACGGGGAACATTGATGAAATGGTTCGTCAAAAGGAGAAAAGCTGCAAAGAATGAAACAAACAGCCTAACGAAAAGGGTGCAAGGGATTGTGGCTGTGAATTTTGAGATGGGAACCGGTTATGCGGTCAACCGTATCAATGAAAGTGAGTTTGAAGTGACGGACAAAGGAGGTTTTACTTTCCGTGTGGATCTGTGCAAGAGGGCGTGCAGTTGCTGCGAATACCAACTACTATCTATCCCCTGTTCTCATACAGTTACCGCAGCAATCCGATCGAATACCAGCGTTGATAAGCTGGTTGGGGCTGAGCTAACAACTTCATTCTGGCGGATGGCTTACTCTGGAAGCATTTATCCGGTGACCGACTATCAATCTCCTGGTGAAGATGGAGATCCTATTGGTAGGTTTAGTCTCATGCCACCAGCAACAAGGCGCCCCCCAGGTCGCCCTCGCAAGCAAAGGATTTTCTCGCGTGGAGAGTTCAGGGTAAGTAAATAGTTGCCGCGTTATAAAATATGTTATCCTATATATTGACAGTTATCGGTCAAGTTAGTTTTTATAACTAATTTTCATGGTTCCTAAGTTTGTAGGGAAGAGCTGCGAGGCGACTTACGATATGTGGTCGGTGTGGAGGCCAGGGCCACAACCGAACCACCTGTAAGAACCCTATATGAGATCAAGGAGGGAGGCAAGGACTGTTAGTTGAAAAAATCTTTTGTTGGTGAGCCGATGGAAGGGCCGGCCAAATTTTCAAGATGTGGTGTTTGTGAAATAGTATTACTAAGTCCCTTCAAAGACAATATCGACAATGATAGCTGTCTCGGAATTGTCCTTGCCTAAGTATGTTTAATATCTGTTAATGTACTTTCATAAATCTTGAAGTTGTAAGCACCGAACTCGGTTTATGTACTTCTTTCCTTTGCTATGGTAATGTGAAATATTTAAGTAAGAATCTAAATTTCAAATGGAATTCAGATCTAATTAATCCAAGGTGCTGTTAAATCACAAACAAGAATAACAGATGATGGTGTAAGGGTACACTGTTTTGAATAACTAAGATAACGATCGGCAAAATGAATTATTCCACTACTGCAATAAGTAGCGAATATAAATATTTTTACAGTGTAAAAACGTAAGTAATAATGTCATCATCTGTGGCATGAATCTCTGGTGTAACACGAACCTCCAAATATATGTGGTATATATACGACCACGAGTAAAGCTATGATTTTACCTTATAGCTTAGGCAGACCGATTCCGATATCTCGAAAAGTGTGAGCGAAACAGTAATGTTTGTAAAACGAGCAATAATGTCTGATATTAAGGAAGTCTAACAGTGTTATTACAGCGTTACTACGAAAATTAGACATATGGCGTTCAACACGTGCATACAATGACAGCTAACCAAAGCAAATGAGAAGAAGGAGAACTATCAAAAGAAACATAGAGTGCCAATAACTCAATTAGGTCCGAACTCTTCGTAGAACAGAACATCTAACTTATATGCCTCGGTACAAATAACCTCAGGGGTAATGGTCCGGCAATAGTCCAAACCACCAGATGCATGGGCTTGCATTAAATAGAGGGCTGTCACCGCAGAATCCGAATTGATCTCATTTTGGGGAATTCCGGCAGCTCTAACCAGCGTGAATGGCTTCTCATCACGTAATGCCTTTGAGGTAGAAACCCTAAGCAGGTAAGGGAACATGTTGGCAAGCGGTGTGAACTCCTTCTTCAAAGCACTATCGGATCGGAGAGATGCATTGCAATCGAGGACGAGGATGGAAGCAGATGATAGATCGACACAAACACCAACCCAATGGCGCTGGTCGAAATTAAAAGGGAAATACATATATTCCGGCAGAGAACGCATGGGATTTTCTGGCTGGAAGTACGACATTAGACTTGGCTGGAGTTTGAATTTGGACCGATCTTTCACAGCAGTCTTTGTGAACTTGGTGTAGTGAGACTTAATTAGGACAGGAAAGATCGTGTTGAAGAACTCAATCTTCATGTAGTTCGCCGGGTACAGCTGTGGCCCAGTCATGTGGCGCAAATAGTACATTAACCCATCAACAACCTGTAAGCAATTAATGTTACAACCGGCGTGGGATGTGAAATAACCGAAAAGATAACAAATTTGGTTTATGTCTACGGATGACTGACACTGTTAATGAAAATTGTATAGTCAGATTACCGTAGAGTGCAAAACCCGAACTCTCTCACCGATGTCGATAACATCAGAGGTACTGACAGATGCACCTTCATACAGACCCGTGAGTTGACTATGTAAAAAAACAAATAGGAAGTTACCAAATTTATTATATGTCTAAGCATGTCAGAAACTGTTAATGAATAATGTATAGTTAGATTACCGATCTTTCATAAGTTTTGCTTTCAACTCAACGAACTTCTCCCCGTAATTGACCTTAGGGTCACATGGCATTGTGAAAACCATTTTCCTCACAGAGGAACAATTCACGCCGCGATGATAGTCCTTGTAATTTGTGATTCACGTATACTTGAGTCTTTTGCTTTTCCGTGGTGGTTCTTCTTCATGGGCTACTTCTTTTTCGTTAAGGTAATCAGGCTCCTCCTCAGAATCTGGAACTCCTGAATTTTTTTTACCGTCTTGAGTTAATCCAAGCGAAAATGAAGGAGACACGGATAGAAGCAAATCCATCTGGGAAACAATGGCGAGAATCAATCCTAGTCAAGGATCATGAAGAGCAAATAAAATCAGAAACATACCGCCTTTGTGGATCCAGATCCATTAAGAACGGCAGTGGACAATGTGGGTGCAGAAGGTTCACTGGATTCAGCAGCACTCTATCCAAAATAGAAGAAGCAAAATTGTATTATACCTAAACAATAAAATAACGTCTAACTAATACGGTACCTGATATAACTAACCGTATCGTGCGAATTTAGTTCTGATGACATCGGCATCCCCGCAGGTAATAAAGAGTTTGCCCACAAAGGATTGGTCTGAGAGAATAAGGGGGGATTAGTTTGGGTCCCACCAGTAAATGGATTGTGTGAGTCCGCGAATGAATTCTTCATCACTTATTGCTAAGGAAGGTGAAAGCACAAGCTTTGCGGTGATTAACAAGTGAGAGCACGAGCAAATACGATTAAGGAAAGAAGTGAAATTGAGCAAATGACGTGGCGTGATCAAGAAGCGTATATCGTGCAGAGGAAGACAATATCTGTTGAAGGCAAGAAAATATCTGATATTGGAAGGAAGAGATTGTAAGGGGATTAGGTGTACACAGTATAAAAAGGGGATGATGGGAAGAGGTCTAGACACACGAAACAGAAAGAAAAGGAGAGAGTCCAAAAGGATTTCTGTGTGAGCAATTTGTATCACTGAAACTTGAGAGATAGTGAGTTTTTGAGTTGTGTAAGAATCGATCAGTGTCGGGTCAAGAGTTTGACTGCGAGTTAATCTGATCAAACAAGTCTGTAGAAGATTGTTTGAGAGATTCTTAATAAAGTTCAAAGCATTTTGATTTGCATTCTTAAAGCTTTGCCAAAGTCTATATGATATGTTCATAATTTGCATCATTTAGGTTGCATAATTCATTCTAAATCATGTTTTACTCCATGCATTTTAGGTCCTTGGGGTTTGTTTTAGAACTTAGGAGATGCATTAGGTCCCAATGAGTCTTTGCATGTTTTGAGTGTTCATCAGGTGCATTTGGAGCTGAAAATATGAATCCAGGAGGTGGAATGGTGATCAAAGCTTGAAAAGTGGCAAAAATTGGGTCTATGGAGGTTATCGGCCATTCTTGCTGGCCAGGAAGGTTTGGGCTACCATTTTCACGTACCGCGGGTGGACTTTGTCGACCAAAACACGTACCGCGAGTGAAGTGTATCGGCCAAAATCTCCGGGTGCGAACATGTCTCAGATATCGCTTGTCCGGGGAACCTTCCGATCCGATTCAGATGGCTGGTGATTCATAGAAGTTGGAGAGCATTGGATCACGGTCTCATAGCAAGTGGAATCGTGGAATTTGGACGCGTGAGCAGAGAGTTAAGCTCGTCGGAAGGAACCCCAATCTCGCAGGTATTCCGGACCGAGCAGATCAGTTCTGAAGGATGCGAAGGACGGTGCACTTCCAGGCCGATTCAGTTTCCGGGTCCTTCATGAGAATCAGAGACAATTGAGTCGTCTTTCCAGAACGTCCAAGAGCATTCAATTCGGATCTATGATCAGGAAGATACGGTCTCCGGAACGGACACATGTCTAGACGCCTCTCTCTGGTCGTGTACATGCACTACAAAGATGTGCCCTCCAGGAAGCCTTACACTTCCCAAGAACCGAAGCTTCCTTCACTAAAGTTGGAGATAAATGAGTCCTCTGTCTTCTGCAACCGAAATCATTCAATTCGGACAAGTCTCCAGGAAGTTACACTCTCAGGAATGCGAGATGGTCCAGACAGCCCAGAATGACTAAATTAAACATGCCGCGATGGAATGCCACGGTCCACACTTGGCCGTGGCAACTTTTGTGCAACCTCGGCCAATGACACAATCTTCATGCCACGGTCTACACTTGACCGTGGCAAACATACACTTGGCTGAGAAGAACTTTGCAACCATTCGGCGATTGACACGACCTAGATGCCACGGTGTGAGGCTTGACCGTGGCAACTCCTGCAAACCTTCGGCGATTGGCACGAGCTGAATGCCACGGTCTGGGACTTGACCGTGGCAAATGAACAATTGGCTGGAGACAACTTTTACACAGCTTCGGTTTTTGGCACGATTTCAATGCCACGGTCTGAGACTTGACCGTGGCAAACAAATACTTAGCTGGGAAGGATTTCACATACATGCGGGTTTTGACACGATCTGAATGCCACGGTCTAGGAGCTTGACCGTGGCAACCTTTACACATCTTCGGTGTTTGACACGGTGACTTGCCACGGGTTCCAGACGAAGCTTGATCAGACCGTGGCATCAAAAGGAACCAAGAACACAAGTGAAGACTTTGACACGGTCAGGATTGCCACGGTCACACCAAGAACACACCAGACCGTGGCAAACCCATCTTTGCCCACCAAGGCCGGGTCAGTACCCGGTTTGTTTCGGGTTGACCCGGTTCGCCCAAGCCTCCTTTATAAGGTTTTTCGACCTAATTTGTAGAGAACCTTGAATCTACTTTTAGTTTTCTTTCCCCTCTGGTGAAAACCTACTTAATACACTTTGTTTTAGAGAGCTTAAGATCGATTTTGAAGTTTCTTTTTATCCTGTTCCATCATTTCTTATCATCAAATCAAACTTCTAATCATGATTAACAACACATCTTGCAAAGGATTTAGTGTGTTGATCATGATTAGTGAGTAGTCACCTTAATGAGGTTCTAGATGTGTAGGTTAGGGTGCTAAAGTGTTAGATTAGGAGTGCTTAGGGCTAGATTCATTGATTCATTTCTCTAAACAACTGTTCTCTATGCTAGATCCTTGATAATCACATGAGATCTAGATTCTGGGAATTTCATGCACCAAAAGTGTTTGATGAAATTCCTGAAAGAGTTGTATTAGAGGTTTAAGCATTTTTCTGCATGATGATGTATTGTTATTTGCTTGAATGATCATTGAGAACTGTTTATTAATGCATATTGATTCATATTTCACAAATGGGAATTTGGTTTGAAAATGGATTAGTATAGGGGTTAATACCTTCATGAGAGGACTAACCTATATTAGAGCTCTTAATCATTTGAATCATGTCTCATCATTGTCATTAGCATTTCTAGTTTAGCACCAAGCACCCTAACCAACTATCATGTCTAGAATCTCATGCCTCCATCATAATATATTCACATCATTTGTCATTGCTTAGTTCTTGTTTTGTCATTGTCATTAGTCTTTAATCCAATTTATGTTTGTAGTTGTCTCTAGATTAATCAAAATCCACTCTTGTTTGCTTGAATTAAGAACTTGATCACATAGTTTAGTGTCTAACACCACATCTGGATTGATTAACCTCTTTGTGCTACATTGACAAGGGGATTGATAGCCCTGAGACCCTAAAAAGTCTTGTCTATTAATTGGCGCCGTTGCCAAATTGTGGTTGATTAGCATTAAGCTCTGATCTGTTCTTGAGATCAAGTGCTTACTTTCTTGTTTTTACTGATTCCTTTCAAGTTCTGTTTGTGATTTCAGGTGTATGAACACCAGGTCTAGATCAAGAAGCTGTGGTCCTCCTTTCCCTCTCAACGACAACATCAACCTTTTGGTACCAAGGAGGAGAAGGGACAGACGTGGTAGACAGATTGATCAGGCTTACATGGAAGAACAAAGAGATCACGTGGTAGATATAGAACAACCGGTTCAGGAGCAACAGGCTCAGGGTAATGGAGCTGGTAATGGAGTTGGTCAAGGGCTTCATCAGGGTAATGTTCATCAGGAACAGGTGCACCATCAACAAGCTTATGTCCACCAAGGACAAGCTCAAGCTCATCAACAGAGGCATCAAGCCAATGTTCAACAAAGACAACAAGTGCACCACCAACCCCACCCTTTCCCACCACAGCAAAGAAGATATGAGCAACCCCAAGTCTATGTTGGAGAGAATGACAGGGCCAATGCTCATCAGTATGGAGCTGGTATTCAGGCACCTCCTGTGCAAAACAACAACTTTGAAGTGAAGGCATCATTGTTGAATATGGTCCAGAACTCAAAGTTCCATGGGTTAGCAAAGGAAGACCCCTTGGAACACTTGGACCAGTTTGATAAGGTGTGTGATCTGACAAAGATAAATGGAATTTCAGAAGACAGCTTTAAGCTAAGACTATTCCCATTCAGTCTTGGTGATAAAGCTCATCAATGGGAGAAGAATCTTCCAAGAGGCTCCATTCAAACCTGGGAGCAATGCAAGCAAGCTTTCTTATCTAAGTTCTTCTCAACTTCAAGAACTGCAAAACTGAGGAACCAAATCTCTAGCTTCACTCAACACAGCAATGAGAGTTTTGGTGAAGCATATGAGAGATTCAGGAGCTACACAAACCAATGCCCACACCATGGGTTTAGTGAAGCTTCTCTCCTCAGCACACTCTATAGAGGAGCTCTTCCCAAGATTAGAAACCAACTGGATACTGCTTCAAATGGGAACTTCCTGGGTAAAGAGATTCATGCTGCTTTAGAGCTAGTGGAGAACTTAGCATTGAGCAATGATACCTATGGTGAAGACTATGACAGGTCAAATAGGAATGAAGGTTCAAGCTCAGAACAGAGGCTCACCAGAGAAATTAAGGAGTTGAGAAGTGAATTAGACAAGTTGAAGCTGGTAACTCACAAGCCAATGCATTTTGTTGGATAGTATGAGGAACCATCTCAAATCTTTGAGAACATCAGTGAAGAAGGTCTAACCCAAGAGGAACTAAACTACATTGGGAATCAGAGGTTCCAGAGGTATCAGTATGGTAATGCCAATCCAAACCTCTCTTACAGGAACACCAATGTAGCTAACCCACAAGACCAGGTGTATCCCAATCCTCAAGCTCCACAGAACTTTGTTCTCCAGAACAACTTTCAAGGATCTTTTCAACCAAATAATCAGTTTGGTCAGAATCAAGGTTTTGGTCAGCAACAGCAACCATTTCAGGGTCCTAGTTTCAATACACAGCAGCAAATGGCACCACCTGGGTTTGGTCCTCCACAGTTCCAACAGCAAGCACCGGTTCAACATCAGTTTCAGCCACCAACTGTTCAACAAAGTCCTGTTTTCAATGTTCTTCTCCAACAGCTCTTACTAGGACAACAAAAGATGGTATCTGACATGGAGACACTGGACGCAGAACTAAAGTCTATTAAAAAGAACAAGGGCATCTGCACTTCTGAACCACAAGTCTCTCTTCCTGGTAAAGCTCTTCAAAACCCAAAGGATTATTGCAATGCCATCTACTCCAATGATGACCACTCAGCTGTTGTGCAAGAAATAGAAGACCTTATCAATGGTCAAGTCTCTAGTGAACCTGCACAAACCCATGTGGATGAGAATGCCATTATAGAGGATTTCATGGGCTTCATACATGAACTCAATGAGGACATTGAGAATAAAAGTGTGGGGGCAGCCGGTTCAGTTCTTTCTGTTCAGCAAGGGAATGATTCCGTGTCTATTGAAACAAAGGAGCTGCCAACTGGTCAAGCAAAGCTAACAGATTGTGCCTCCACCTCTGAATCAACTCAGATGAAGCCCACCTCCCTCCCAAAGCTAGGCAACCCAGGGAAGTTCACCATCTTTTGCACTCTTGGAAACTTTAGAGTTGAGAATGCTTTGTGTGATTCAGGCTCAAGTGTGAGTATAATGTCTAAAGATATGATGGAGAAGCTAAAGGTCAAGTCTATAACGTCCTACCCCTCTTCTATCACCTTTGGTGATTCCTACTCCAAGAAACCATATGGATTTTTAGAAGACTATCCACTTCAAGTTGGTGAATGCATAATTCCCACTGATTTTGTGATCATGAAGATGAAGAAGACCAAAGAGCTCCCCCTATTGCTTGGAACTGCATTTCTCAACACCACTGGTGCAATGATTGACTTTGATACTCAAAGAGTGGTGCTTACAAAGGTGGATAAGGATGCCTTTTACCCTGTTCAACCACCTTTAGCTGAATTTTGTGGATCAGTTGTTCAAGAGATAGAACCCCCTAAGGTACTTGAGATGAAGTATGTAGGAAGTGCTGGGATTTTAGGTGGATCCCAATCTCTCTCAGCTGTGGAAATGGAAAAAGAACCTCACACCAACTCTGTTTACAAGGATGGGACTGAACAGCCATTGATCAGAGAAGAAGACATCTTGCTCTCATGGTCTCCTACACTTAGTGATCTAAGGATGATTAACACCAAAAGTGATGGCTCAGCATCAGAAGACAAGAGTATTAAACCTGATCTTTCTTCTCAAGACTTTGATCTCACTCCTTGGGTTGATGATGATGGTTCTCTGAAGTATAAGCTGGATTGCAATGGGAAGCCAGGTCTGTTTGCTGAAGTGAGGGCATGTCTCACAAGGGCCATCTTTGATAAAGACCCAGATGGTATTCAAGAGCTGGTGGACAAAGGTCTCAAGGTGGGATCTCAAGGACAAGGGTCTAATGGTTCCCAAAGGCAGCAAACCAACTCAACTTCCTTGCTCAGGACCATTGAAGTGCTGAAGAGCATCAGTGCTCAACCTCACCCCAACTAAAAACAGGTTTTCCAAAGTCAAACTTAGAGACTTTAAACAAAGTGCTCTTGGGAGACACCCCAAGCTTATCCTTTGTAAATATGCTTTTGATCTTTTGATTTCTTTCTTTTTATGTTTTAGGATGTTTTGATGGGTTTGTTTAGTGTCTACAGGTGTTAGGTGTGAGTCTGAACCCTTGGAAAGTGAATGCAAAATGAAAAGAGATGAAGGAATGGAGACAAGCTTGTGCTCTGCCTTTGACATGGGCACTGGCCACGGTCAAGAACAAGGCGTGGCAAGCCTCTTTGTGTTGCCACGGGGAGACAATCACGGTCTCAAGGCCAGGCCGTGGCAAAAGAAAAAGAGGAATGGACAAGGCTCGGGGATTGCCACGGTTTAGATTGCCACGGAAAGGAGCCAGACCGTGGCAAAGTACACAGAAATCCCGTTTGTTCGGTGATTGACACGGGCCACAAGACACGGTTAAGGAACTTGGCCGTGGCAAAGGAAACGGAGCATAACTTCGATTCGGATTTTGCCACGAGAAGTTTGCCACGGGAAGACAAGGTGACCGCGGCAAAGAAATGAAGACTGAGTATCCATTTGGTGCATGACACGGCTGGAAGGCACGGGTTCAAGACCAGGCCGTGGCAACATGAAAATGGAGTGTCCAACATTCGGGGTTTGCCACGATGAGTTTTCACGAGGAAGAGATGTGGTCGTGGCAAAATTATGGTGGTATGTCCAATATTCAGGGTTTGACACGAGGTATTGCCACGGGAAGAAACCAGGCCGTGGCAAAATCAAGGTGGAAGGACCAATATTCGGAGAATGCCACGGTCTACAAGACACGGGCTAAAGGTTTGACCGTGGCAAAGATTTGGAGGGTTTGACCGAGGAATGAGCACTGCCACGAGGAGTTTGACACGGGGAAACAACCAGACCGTGGCAAGAGAAAGGAAAGGAGAAATAGTTCGGGGTCAGACCTCAGCGATTGAGGTAAACACTCAAAACCTTGTAAATAGCATGTAGACTTTCTTTTTCTTTTGCATTTTACTTGTTTGCTTTGATTTCACTTCTTTCTCATGCTTTTATAACACAAGGGACTGTGTTATTTAAGTGTGGGGGAGGAGTTTCATCCTTTACTAATCATGTTTTCTATTTTCTTATCTTACACTTTGAGTCTTGAGTCACATTCTAGTTGCATATTCATGTAGTCTCATCTAAGTGCATATAAAAAGCAAAAAAAAAAATGGATAAATCTGAAAAATTTACACAAAAAAATGATCATGTAGTTGCATTCTCATTTTTAGGATTGAGTCTAGATTGCATATGCATGTAGGTTGCATCTTGCAGAGAGTAATGATAGGTTTTCTAGAGAGTACATCACTTTGAGAACTTGAATTGAATATGCTTGTGAATCTTTTTCTGTGTTTGCAAAGTCTGAAATGATCTGAATCTGAGAAGCAAGTTTGAATTGAACTCAACTCTGATTAAGTGGGAACCTTGAACTTGACTTGAAAATATCTTGTGATGCATTGTTTGAAAAAGCTTGTGGATACCGATATACATACTTGAGCTAGAACCATTGTTTTTACCACTCTTTTTCCTTAGCTCAAGTAGCTGAATCCACATCATGGATCAGTTCCCTCACCTTGAACCCATCCTTCTTTCAAGCCAATGTTTGTGTGTGAATTGAAAGGCCACCTTGGATCAAACTTAGCAGAAAGTGTTAGGTTTAGGGCGACAAGGGCAAGTCTCATTGAGTGCTAAGTTCCATCATCAAGGAGCTGAGAGATTTGGCAAGAACTAAGTGTGGGGGAATATATACATGTTGGTGAGTGGAAAAAGGAGAGATGAGTGGAAATGAAAGGAGAATGGTGAGAACTAGGGGAATGGAAAAGAAAAGAAATCAGTCTTGGAGTTTTGAGTCAAAGAAAGTGAGCTCTAGTGTTTTGAAAAGAAAGAGTCTAGCCTCTAAGTGAAAAGAAAAGAAGCCAAAGAGCTCAAATGTTTTTTAAAAAAAAGAAAGAAAAAAAGAAGAGGTTAGAGGTTACAAAAAAAAGTGAAAAAGAGCTATGTAAAGTTTGAACTCCGAGACTTGTGTATGAAAAAGAAAAGAGAGTCCCCTAGTGAGAGAAGAATGAGTGTGAAAAGTGAGCAAGTGAGGAAACTTTGAGTAGAGTGTGGGGTGGGATGAGTCTTTGCCCTTGTATGCATAGGTTGCCTTTTACCTTTAGCATTCTGCCAAAGTTTGGTCATTCATTGAGAGATCCTTTTGCTGCATTGAACCCACTCAAGCATTGATGAGATCATTTTAGTCTCATAACCTCACCCTAGCCAAACTATGTTTGTTTAAACAATGCACCATTTGATCCACTTGTTAAAAAGCTTAATGAATGTTAAAGAGTTGAGAGAGAGAAGAACTTGTGGAGATTCCTTGTTGAGTTGACATATATCTGAGTATGGCTTTGCATTGCATAATTGAGCATGAACTTGAATTCTCATTGTGATCACTTCTCTCAAAAAGGAAATGTGAACTCCCAATGCATCCAACCTCTTTCTCTCATTTGTTCTTGTTTGCTTGAGGACAAGCAAAGGACAAGTGTGGGGGAGTTGATATGCTCATAATTTGCATCATTTAGGTTGCATAATTCATTCTAAATCATGTTTTACTCCATGCATTTTAGGTCCTTGAGGTTGGTTTTAGAACTTAGGAGATGCATTAGGTCCCAATGAGTCTTTGCATGTTTTGAGTGTTCATCATGTGCATTTGGAGCTGAAAAGATGAATCCAGGAGGTGGAATGGTGATCAAAGCTTGAAAAGTGGCAAAAATTGGGTCTATGGAGGTTATCGGCCATTCTTGCTGGCCAGGAAGGTTTGGGCTACCATTTTCACGTACCGCGGGTGGACTTTGTCGACCAAAACACGTACCGCGAGTGAAGTGTATCGGCCAAAATCTCCGGGTGCGAACATGTCTCAGATATCGCTTGTCCGGGGAACCTTCCGATCCGATTCAGATGGCGGGTGATTCAAAGAAGTTGGAGAGCATTGGATCACGGTCTCATAGCAAGTGGAATCGTGGAATTTGGACGCGTGAGCAGAGAGTTAAGCTCGTCGGAAGGAACCCCAATCTCGCAGGTATTCCGGACCGAGCAGATCAGTTCTGAAGGATGCGAAGGACGGTGCACTTCCAGGCCGATTCAGTTTCCGGGTCCTTCATGAGAATCAGAGACAATTGAGTCGTCTTTCCAGAACGTCCAAGAGCATTCAATTCGGATCTATGATCAGGAAGATACGGTCTCCGGAACGGACACATGTCTAGACGCCTCTCTCTGGTCGTGTACATGCACTACAAAGATGTGCCCTCCAGGAAGCCTTACACTTCCCAAGAACCGAAGCTTCCTTCACTAAAGTTGGAGATAAATGAGTCCTCTGTCTTCTGCAACCGAAATCATTCAATTCGGACAAGTCTCCAGGAAGTTACACTCTCAGGAATGCGAGATGGTCCAGACAGCCCAGAATGACTAAATTAAACATGCCGCGATGGAATGCCACGGTCCACACTTGGCCGTGGCAACTTTTGTGCACCCTCGGCCAATGACACGATCTTCATGCCACGGTCTACACTTGACCGTGGCAAACATACACTTGGCTGAGAAGAACTTTGCAACCATTCGGCGATTGACACAGCCTAGATGCCACGGTCTGAGGCTTGACCGTGGCAACTCCTGCAAACCTTCGGCGATTGGCACGAGCTGAATGCCACGGTCTGGGATTTGACCGTGGCAAATGAACAATTGGCTGGAGACAACTTTTACACAGCTTCGGGTTTTGGCACGGTTTCAATGCCACGGTCTGAGACTTGACCGTGGCAAACAAATACTTGGCTGGGAAGGATTTCACATACATGCGGGTTTTGACACGATCTGAATGCCACGGTCTAGGAGCTTGACCGTGGCAACCTTTACACATCTTCGGCGTTTGACACGGTGACTTGCCACGGGTTCCAGACGAAGCTTGATCAGACCGTGGCATCAAAAGGAACCAAGAACACAAGTGAAGACTTTGACACGGTTGATATGTCTGTATTTTACATCATTTAGAGAGCATTTTAAAGTCCTCATCATGTGTTTTCCCATGTAAATTGTGTCTTTAGGCATGAAAATAGGATTTAGGGCTTGCTTTTGGTCCCAAAGAGTTTTGCATGTTTTGACGTCTTTATCAGGTGCTTTGGGAGTCGTTTGGAGCTTAAGAAGAGGAGCAGAGGAGAAAACGATGAAGAAAAGGGTCAAAAATGGTGAACACCGCTTGGAGGAATTTCTCGGCCAAATCGCGTACCGGACGGACAGAAACCTCGGTCAAAATCCTTACCGATCGCTCATTACCGGCCAAAATCCTTACCGATCGTTCAACCTCGACCAAAAAGCTTACCGATCGCTCAGCACCGACCAAAATCCGTACCGATCGACCAAAGTCAGCCTGGGTCGAAGATCAGGTGCAAATACCATGGGTTGAGTTTTTGGCCGAGGCGAAGGAATTTTTACGACCAAAAAGCTTACCGCGGTACACAGCCCTCGGCCATTTTCCTTACCGCGGGAAGCTTTTCTCGACCAAAATTTGTCCTTGTCCGCGCGTTTCAAAGATCAGCAATCCGGGGAACCTTCCGGTCCGAACCAGTTGGCGGGGTCTTCAGCAAAGTTGGAGATAATCCAACAAAGATCCCAGAACAGTTGGAATCATCCAATTCGGACCCGTGGGGAGAAAGATACAGCTTCCGGAAGATGCACCAACATTACGCGCATCCGAGAACCGAACGGCGGAGCACAAAGATCACGGCGGACGGAGCCTTTCCAGACCAAATCAGCTTGCCCGGTCTTCATCAAAGTTTGAGATCTGTGAAAGACCTTTTCAGAACAGTTGGGATCGCTAAATTCGGAGCAGTGGTTTGAAAGATAAAGTCTCCGGAGTTCACATCGGTCTAAAAAGCTTATTTTCTGGTGATTCCAATACGGTTCAAAGATGTGAAATCCAGGAAGCCCTCCACTTCCCAAGCTCCGACGGTTTCTTCACCAAAGTTCGAGCTTATTGAGTCATCTTGACTATGGAACTGGTCTCAGAGCATTTGGAGTCGTGGGATGAAAGTTACTGCTTCCGGAAGGTGACATGGTCAATACGAGCCCAAATATGTTGCGATACACGCTAAGTGTTTTCTCAGGGCTCGGCATCATTACCTCGACATCGGCCAAGTCAAGGCTCATATTTTGGGAGTATTCTGAACTAGGCCTCGTGCTGACACCTCGGCACGTTGGAATCAAGGCATGCACACGTAAGAAATGAAGCTGGAAACGACTAAGTGTTGAACGTGCACCTCGGTGCAATGACCTCGGCGTGCATGCCGGACCCTGTTCGCCCAAACCCCTCAACTACCAAGCGCCTCGGCATTTCATGCCGAGGTCCATTGTCACAAACCCAGAATCAAGAACAAAGCCGCCCAAGAACACACACGTGAAGATGGATCAAAGACTAGGATTCATGCATGTTCTTGACGTGTTCTTCACGAGATCTTCATTTGGATCTGGACTCACGTGCACTCCTCGACATGAAGACCTCGGCTTCACTCTCCGACACACCGTGGCACTCACCCATCAACCCAAGAACGCGGTTCAGTACCCGGTTTGTTCCGGGCTGACCCGCGACACTTTACCTTTGCTATATATACATTTTGAGACTAAAAACCTAATCATCTGATCTCTTATCTGTTTTTAGCTTTAAGAACTTGCCTTTTTGGTGAAACTTGATGATTTGAATCCGATATCTTGTTGTTGCATGAGAAATCTTGTTCTTTATTTATTTCTTTTATCATCTAACATTAAACTCCTCATCATGACCAGCTACACGTCTTGCAAAGGACTGAGTGAGCTCGTTATGATTAGTGAGTAGTCGTTTAAGCGGCTTTAGATGAGTAGATTAGGGTGCTTTCAAGGTAGATTAATGGGTTTAGGTGTCTAGTCTTGCATGTTTCATTCTTTAACCGACGAGATCTCTAGGCTGGATCCAAGCACATCACTTGAGGTTCAGATCTGAGACATATCTCGCATCAAAAGTGTTTGTAGAAATGTCTGAACCACTCGGTTAAGGGTTTAAGCGTCTTTCATCGCGAGAGTGATAGTTTGTTCTCTTAAATGGCATTTTTGAACTGATTCTTATTGCTGATTGATTCGATGCTTCTCAAAAGACATTTTTGGTATGAAGGAGGATCAATTTAGATGCTTAATACTTTCATGAGAAGATTAACATGCCTTGAGTTCAAAGTTAAATGAAACCGCTTGATGTTTTGATTCATTAACCCACTAGTTGAACTTGGAAGCACCCGAGTCAAGTATCTCGTCTAAAGTCTCTTGCTTTATTACATATTATCACCATCTGAATCGCTTAGTTATCATTTGCATCTTTAATTGTTTGATTCTCATCATTTACTTTACTTACATGCTTAATCGTTGTTATTTAGCTTAGTAAAACCTTCATGCCATTTTTATCTTGACTTAAATGAACAAACAACATAAACTAGTGTCTCGTTGACAAGTCTGGATTGACACCTCTTAGTACTACTTCGACAAAGGGGATTGATAGCCCTGAGACCTAAAAACTCCTATCTATCAATTGGCGCCATTGCCAACTTGTCGGAGCATTAGTCTTTTGTTTGTTCTTGAGCTCAAGATTTTAACTTTCTTTGTTTTACTAACTTTCTTTGCAAGTTCTTGTGTTGCTTTCAGGTGCATGAAAACCAGGTCTCGGAGCACAGAACCGCCTCTACCGTACGACGACAACATCAACCGGATTGAGAGGCGAGCTCGCGAGAGGGAACGGCATTTTGAACGACTTGGAATGGCAGAACAGCAAAGGATCGAGCAACAGGCTCAAGAAGCCGAACACCAGGCTCATGCTAATCAGGCGCAGGCAGGCAGGAATGAACAACAGGCCTATGTTAACCAACAACAAGCTCAAAGGAACGAGAGGCTTGCTCAGCAAAACCAACAACAAGCTAATAGGAACGAGCAACAAGCCCACCATGTTCATCCGCCACCGCCACAAGCTCAGAGACAACCTCATCCGGTCTTTGTTGGAGAGAACGACCGAGCTAATGCGCACCAATACCGAGCTGGGATTCAAGCTCCACCGGTTCAAAACAACAACTTTGAGGTTAAAGCTTCCCTGCTCAATATGGTGCAGAATTCAAAGTTCCACGGTCTAGCCGGAGAAGACCCTCTTGAGCATCTAGATCAGTTTGATCGGGTTTGCGACCTAACTAAGATCAATGGTGTCTCGGAAGATAGCTTCAAGCTACGCTTGTTCCCATTCAGCCTCGGTGATAAAGCTCACCAGTGGGAAAAGAACCTCCCGAGGGGTTCTATACAAACCTGGGAGCAATGTAAACTGGCGTTCCTATCAAAGTTCTTTTCCACATCACGCACGGCTAAGCTCAGAAACCAGATCTCCAGCTTCACGCAGCACAACAATGAGAGCTTTAGCGAAGCTTGGGAACGGTTTAGAAGCTACACTAACCAATGCCCCCACCACGGCTTCTCAGAGGCATCCCTCTTGAGTACTTTATACCGAGGTGCACTCCCCAAGATCAGAAACCAACTCGATACAGCTTCAAATGGAAATTTTCTTGGGAAAAAGATCAATGCGGCAATGGAACTAGTCGAGAACCTATCCATGTCTAATGATACTTATGGCGAAGACTTTGATAGAGTAAACCGTACAGAGAGCTCCAATGAAGAACAGCGTATGAAAAAGGATATCAGAGAGCTTCAGAGCAAGCTTGACAAGGTTCTGATGGCGACACAAAAGCCAATCCACTTTGTAGGCGAGTTTGATGAGAAAGGGCCAAGTTTTGACAATGTTAATGAAGATGGTCTAACTCAAGAGGAGCTGAACTACATAGGGAATCAGCAGAGGTATCAGCGGTTTAACAACTACAACAGTAACCCAAACCTCTCATACCGAAACCCGAATGTAGCTAACCCTCAAGACCAAGTGTACCCTGCTCAGCAACAACAACAAAGCTATGCTCCAAAAGCTCCTTTTCGGAATACCTTCCAGCCCAAACAACAGTTCAGTGGGCAACAGCACGGCTACACTCATCAGAATCAAGCGGCTCAGGGTAACAACTTCACCAGCCAACCGCAACATCACAAGTTTCCACCAGGGTTCAATCCGCAACCGATGGGTAATCAGCAACAGAATCAGGGAACGGGTCCGAATCAGATGGGAAACGATGTCTGTGGGATCCTACAGCAACTGTTACAGGGTCAGCAGAGAGTTGAGAGCCAGCACGCGACAATGCAGCAAGATATCAGGGAGCTTAAGCAGAATCAAGCCTCTACATCATCCCGAGGCCCGGCTTTACCAGGTAAACCGGAGCCCAATCCCAAGGAGTACGTGAACGCCATCACATTGAGGAGTGGCAAAGAACTACAAGCTCCGAACCCTAAGACTACGCTCATTGAGGCCAATGAGCAATTAGAGGGGGAGGCAGCCTCAGGTGATGCGTGTAAAGAAGCGGATTTTGAGAAAGAACCGATCAAGGACAAAGGAAAAGAGGTGGAAAAGACAACTGAGCTTGAAAAGCCATACGTTCCACCACCACCTTACCAACCCAAGATACCGTTCCCAGGGCGTTTCAAGAAGAAAATCTTAGACAAAGCCAAAGCGGTCTTTGAGAAACACTTGGAGAACACGCAACTCACCTTACCCATTATAGATGCTTTCTTAGCTATACCACAGCTTGGGAAGTTTCTAAAGGATGCGATCCTCAACAAGACAAAGGAGCTCCAGGGTATGGTAATACTGAGCCATGAATGCAGCGCCATAATACAAAGGAGGTCTATACCAAGGAAGCTATCCGATCCGGGCAGCTTTACCTTACCGTGTGCTTTAGGTCACTTGAAGTTCTCAAACTGCTTGTGTGATCTGGGAGCTTCTGTGAGCCTAATGCCATACACGGTGGCGAAGAGATTGGGATACAAGAGTTACAAGCCGGCCAAGATCTCTCTTATACTAGCTGATAGATCGGTTCGCTTACCGGTGGGTTTGCTTGAGGATTTGCCTTTAAGGATCGGTGAGATAGAAATCCCCACGGACTTCATAGTTCTTGAGATGGACGAGGAACCATTGGACCCTATCATCTTGGGTCGACCGTTCCTAGCGACCGCAGGAGCCATTATAGATGTGAGAGGAGGAATGATTGAACTACACATCGGTTCCGAGCATATGAAGTTCAATGTGAAAGAGATGATGAAGAAACCGACCATTGGAGGTCAGGTTTTCTATGTGGAAGTGATGGAGGAGCTAGCTGATGAGCTCCTGGAAGAGTTGAACGCAGAGGATCCGTTACAAGTGGTCCTTACACGTGAACAAAGCGAGCACGGGTACTTGAATGAGGAAAGCGAGGTATACAAGCAACTTTTGGACCAACCGAAGGAACTTGGAGCTGAGGCTAGGTTTTTGGAGCTCAGGAAGAGTGGCCTCGACATCTTAGACAGCGAGGGGTCCATGGGAACAGAGGAGACACCTCGGGATATCATGGCTGTGGCAACTCATACCGAGGCCGATGGTAATCCGCGCGAGAACAAGGAAAAGGCCGAGGAAGCTGTTCCGGGCCAATGTAGCTTTGATACCGATTGGAATGAGGCAGACGCTCCCCCTGTTGAGCTCAAGCCTCTACCAACAGGGCTCAGGTATGCGTTCTTAGGCTTGAACTCCACTTTCCCTGTGATCATAAACGATAGTTTGCTTGAACATGAAGAACGTGCATTGCTTAATGAAATCAAGAAATTCAGGAGAGCAATAGGGTATTCCTTGGCCGACATAAGAGGAATCTCTCCTGATATATGCACTCATCGGATCCACCTGGAGGACCAAGCCATGTCCTCTATTGAGCACCAACGTCGCCTTAACCCGAACCTCAAAGAGGTGGTTAAGAAGGAGATACTAAAGCTCCTTGAGGCGGGGATCATATATCCAATCTCTGACTCTCGGTGGGTATCTCCTGTGCACGTTGTGCCCAAGAAAGGTGGTATCACGGTGGTAAAAAATGATAAGGATGAACTCATAGCCCAAAGAACTATAACCGGCCATCGCATGTGCATTGACTATAGGAAATTGAATTCTGCATCAAGGAAAGATCATTTCCCTTTACCATTCATTGATCAAATGCTTGAACGGTTAGCCAATCATCCTTATTTCTGTTTTCTCGATGGATACTCTGGATTCTTCCAAATACCAATAGATCCAAGAGACCAAGAGAAAACGACATTCACTTGCCCTTATGGCACTTATGCTTATAGGAGAATGCCTTTCGGTTTGTGTAATGCACCAGCCACTTTTCAAAGATGTATGATGCACATTTTCTCTGATCTGATTGAAGAGAAAGTCGAGGTGTTTATGGATGATTTCTCCGTATACGGCTCCTCTTTCTCCGAATGTCTTGCTAATCTTTCTCAGGTTCTAAAGAGATGTGAGGAGCATAGGCTTGTATTGAACTGGGAGAAGTGTCATTTCATGGTACAAGAAGGCATTGTCTTGGGGCACAAGGTATCAGAGAAGGGAATTGAGGTGGACAAGGCCAAAATCGAGGTGATGGTGAACCTACAAGCTCCGAATTCTGTAAAAGGGATAAGAAGTTTTCTTGGGCACGCTGGGTTCTATAGGCGGTTCATTAAGGATTTCTCCAAGATAGCTAGGCCTTTAACTAGGCTATTGTGCAAAGAGGTGGAGTTTATCTTTGATGAAGAGTGTGAGGAAGCGTTTAAGAGGATCAAGGAGGCTTTGATCAGTGCACCAATTGTACAAGCTCCCGATTGGTCTTTACCATTCGAAGTGATGACTGATGCATCTGACTATGCCGTGGGAGCTGTCTTGGGGCAGAAGAAAGATAAGAAACTCCATGTGATTTACTATGCCAGCCGCACCTTGGACTCAGCTCAAGAAAAGTATGCAACCACCGAGAAGGAAATGCTTGCCATTGTGTTTGCATTTGACTAATTCAGGAGTTATCTAGTGGGATCAAAGGTCACGGTTTACACAGATCACGCGGCCTTGAGGTACTTGATGTCTAAGAAGGACGCTAAGCCGAGGCTTTTGAGATGGGTCCTATTGCTCCAAGAATTTGACATGGAAATACTTGACAAGAAGGGCATTGAAAACGGGGCCGCAGATCATCTCTCAAGGCTGAGGATTGAAGAAAAGGTCCCCATAGACGATGCTTTACCTGAGGAACATCTCATGCGGGTACGGTCTTACTTAGAAGTGGAAGAGGCTAACACGATCAAGGAAAGAAGCCTCCCCTGGTTCGCGGATCTTGTGAACTACCTGTCTTGCGGTTTAGAGCCACCGGACCTTGATGCCTATCAGAGGAAAAAGTTCTTTAGAGATGTGATGAGATATCATTGGGATGAGCCGTATCTTTACGTGCTTAACAAAGATCATCTCTATAGGCGATGCTTGGCCGAAGAAGAGATCCATCCGGTGCTACAAGAATGCCACGGTTCAGCGTACGGTGGTCACTTAGGTGCATTCAAGACGGTTGCCAAGGTTTTGCAAAGCGGCTTCTGGTGGCCGACTATGTTCAAGGACGCTCAAGATGTGGTATCGAGATGCGAGGCTTGTCAAAGGCACGGTAACATATCCAAGAGGAATGAGATGCCCCAAAACCCAATCTTTGAGGTCGAGGTCTTCGACTGTTGGGGCATTGACTTCATGGGTCCCTTTGTGAATTCATACGGACATCAGTACATCCTTGTCGCAGTGGACTATGTGAGTAAGTGGGTCGAGGCTGTTGCATCCCCAACCAACGATTCAAAAGTGGTGGTAAAGCTTTTTAAAAGTATCATTTTCCCACGGTTTGGAGTTCCAAGAGTAGTAATCAGTGATGGGGGAAGCCATTTTATCAATAAGACTCTTGAGAGTCTTTTAAGGAAGCATGGGGTAAAGCACAAGGTGGCCACAGCTTATCATCCGCAGACTAGTGGTCAAGTGGAGGTCTCTAACCGACAGATAAAGGCTATTTTAGAAAGAACCGTGAGCTCATCTAGGAAGGATTGGAGCAAGAAACTTGATGATGCTTTGTGGGCTTACAGAACCGCGTACAAGACCCCCATTGGAACCTCACCGTTTAACTTGCTCTATGGGAAAAGCTGTCATCTACCGGTTGAGTTGGAATACAAAGCATTGTGGGCAGTGAAACTTCTTAACTTTGACATCAAGACTGCACAAGAGAAGAGGGTTTTACAGCTTCATGAGCTTGAGGAAATCAGGTTAGATGCTTTTGAAAGCTCTAAGATCTACAAGGAAAGGACCAAGGCGCTTCATGACAAGAAGATACACAAGAGAGAGTTCAAAGAAGGAGACCAAGTTCTGCTATTTAACTCGAAACTCAAGCTATTCCCTGGGAAGTTGAGATCCAGATGGTCCGGTCCATTCAAAATTCTTGATGTAAGGCCTTATGGAGCGGTTGTTTTGAAAGGAAAAGATGGACAAGGCTTTGTGGTAAACGGTCAGAGGGTAAAGCACTACCTGGCATCAGAAACAAGAGAGGGAGCTACCTCAGTTCCTCTTCTTGAACCAGAATCAGCCTGAAAAGGTATGAAAAGTCAAACTTAGTGACGTTAAACAAAGTGCTCTTGGGAGACACCCCAAGCTTATCCTTGTACATATTTCGCTTTTCATCTTCTTTTTCTTTTTACTTGAAGCTTTTTGAAGGGTTTGTTAAGTGTTTCAGGAGTTAGATGGTGAATCTTGATGATGAGAGTAAGAAAAAGCTTGGAAATGACACGGCCTGATGAATTAAGTCCTAGAGTGTTCGTAGCCTCGGTATCGACCCTTGGTATATGCATACCGCGGTCACCTTTTACCGAGTAAAGCCTGAGAACCTCGGCTAGACTCCTCGACTCGATTTCATCATAGCCGTGTCCGAGAAGTGTCATAGTAAAATGACTAAGTGTGGGGGAGGGCCACGGTGTAAATACCTCGGTATAACTATACCGAGGGGCAAAGTTCACCTAAAACGGTCTAAAACCTCGATTCGAGACCGCGACCAGTTTACACCAGGGCCGGACCGTTTAAACTCCCTGCACCAAGTGATTCTTTGTTAAAACAAGTGACCTCGGCATGATACCCTCGTGGTGGAGCATACCGAGGTGACCAGTTTCAAGAATGATCAAAAACATAAACACTTGGGACACTTGAGTCAAAGAAGAAGGTTTGCGCGGACTAAGGAAAAGATTTGAAGGCCGCGAGGAAATTCTTGTTAACTTGAGCTTAGCCCACTCGGCTTGGTGCCCTCGGGGTAGAACAAGTCGAGGCCGCTCAAGAGAACACGAGACAAACCACTCTAGTCCGTACGGCCCACGTCATTCCAAAGTCGCGCCATTTGGAAGCTTTGCGCGGTAATTTGAATTTAAACGACCGGTCAAAGCTGTTTTGGCGCGGGTCAACGGTCGCAGTTGGAGGAGAAGGGGGGACCAGTCCCACTACAGTCCAAACGCCAGCTGGAAAGCGCGACACCGCCCATACCAGCCTCCATCCCGAGCCAAAACCGAGAGTTCGCCTTCTTCTCTCTTTTCTCTGCATTTCACGAGCACATCTCTCTCATTTCTCATCCATTTCTTGTGATTCCAAGCGTTCTAGACTCGTTAGGGTGTTGTATATTCATCATAAGCATTCCACTACGCTTGAATCTCGGATTCCCAAAGGTATTTGCATCTTACAGAACTCACCCTTTTCCTTCATTCTTTGCGAGCTTCATTGTTTGTGAAATGTGGAATCGATTCTTTTGGAACATGTCGGCCTTTGGGAACAATTTTAAAAATTCCATCAAGATAGATAACATAAGAAAAACCGGTCTTTGCTCTGAAAATCACTTGTTCTTGAGTTTTTAAAAATTCTTGAGAAAATGCGCTTGGAATCGATCTTAATGATGCTTTGAGATGTTGAGCTGAACTGTCTAGATATCGTGTCTTTCTTTGCTTGTTCTGGCTTGTTCTTACTTCCTTTGATGTTTGGAAAAAGCTATAACTCTGGTCTTGTTAGAGAAACAGCTCTGTTCTTGTTATCTTTAGAGACATGTGCTTGTTGATGTACATGATTCTAACGGTCTCTTTGAGGATCTGCCTTGCAGATGACCGGCGACCGAGCTGTTCCCACTCATGAGACAAACAAAAACGAGGTCCAGAGGAGGAGTACAAAAGGGAAAGCCGTGGCCGTGGCACGCAATGGTGGAACAAGCAAGAAACCCACCGTGAGATCCGATGGTGAGCCAGCCGCCAAGCGAGCAAGGAACGCCGAGCTCACTCTGGTTCCAACCCTTGAACCAAAAAGGAATGGGAAGCAGGCAGCCACTGAGAACGATGAAGACGAGCTGAGAGCCATAGTCCCTCATGAACCCGATTGTGGCAAGAAGGCCAAGAAGGAACCAAAGCCCGAGCCCGAGGAGGAACATTTCCCGACTACTGAGGAGTACTTGGACCACTTTAACTCTATAAGAGTAGCTCAAGGTCGGTTCCCTGATATGGAGCTGTTGAGGAAGCTTGAGATACTCGATGATGTTACACTCATCTTTCAAAACATGGGCTTGGCCGAGTTCTTCATGATGAGCGATGTTGCTTACGAGGGGATCACACAACAGTTTCTTGCCACTTTGGAGGTTGTCATCTACCCCAAGAGAGATCCCAAGCGTCTACATGGCAAAGGGTTCGGACACATTGAGTTTGACATAGAAGGCGTGCACTACAAGGTCAGTTTCAAGGAGCTTGATGAGATATTTGGATTTGAAAGGAATGGAAGCTCGCTTGACAAGTTTGTGTACCCTCGTGATGAGTTGGCCGCGTTGTGGGAAACGATATCTTTTGGGCCTTACTTGGGAGGCAAGAGCAAGACAAGCTGCATCAGGAACCCTGCGATCAGATACACCAACCGGGTCCTGGCCTCTACGTTCTTCTCTACATACAACCCTGGTGTCATTCACACGGCAGAGCTTGAACTGTTAGGACTTGGACTTAAGCCGCTCATCACTCAAATGAAGAACAAAAAGGAGTTCCAAGGGCCAATGCATGTACCGTCTTTAGGAGCGTTCTTTGCGATCCAAATGCTCACCTATAGACACAATGTGTGGTGTGACCGGAAGAAAAAGGGAGCAAGGAGGCTTCAGAACGGTTGGATTGTCACTACAATTTTGAGAGCTCAAGGGTTCATATTCCCTGATTCACCATCGAGGCCGAATCTCATTAATGAGCAATACCTAAGTAAAAGTGGTTTCTTTGGAGGCAAGTCAGGGGATAGATGGGTTTACAACTTCACGCTGATGCACAGGGACGGTACACAAGTTCTACTGCCTAACCGAGGCCTCACCATGCTTGATAAGCAGTGTAACATCTCCTTCTATGTCCTCAAGGATCAGTTGTACAACCCATCTCTCGGCCCACCAATGCGCAAGTGCACCAAGGCCATACCTAACAAGCCTCAGAACGAGAACGGCCCGGCCGGAGGTGAGAATGAAGAAGAACGGCACGCTGAGAGAAGGATGGGAGCAGGCCGATATCATTTTGATCCATACGTGTGGGGTGAGCCTGAATACCACACCAAGAAACTGTATTTGCGAGTGAACACTCTCCAAAAGTGGTGTAAGTGGCAAGACAAGACCATTCATGCCTTGGTGGACTGTGTAAGACACCTGAAGAAGAAGGTCAAGCAGCTCACACGGCCATCTTCTCCGGACAAGAACTCGGGGACCTCAACCGCACCAGTTACACAAGAGGAGGTTGGGGAAAGCTCAAACGCAAGGAACCCGGAGTTTCCACCAGGCAAAGAAGATTGGATCGACCCTGCCTTGGCATTCTTACCTGAACCCTCGGATAGCAGCCCACCACGTCAATCCACACCCTCCTGCTCAACATCAAATCCCTCGTACTACTTGGGATCAGACCTCTCCGACTAAGGTATCGACTTCAAACTCTTGTACATATGCATCTTGTGTATATCATCCTGCATTCGTTTAGTTTGTCTTTTTACTTCTCTCACACGCTTTGATAACACACGGGACTGTGTTATTCAAGTGTGGGGGAGGAGCTTTGTGTTTTCTGATCTTGTTTTCTTTGTTCTTATTTGACTTTTGCATTCTTGAGTCTCATCTAGCTTTGTACATATGGTAAAACCGCATCATTCTAGTTGCATCTCGCATTCTAAGATCGAGTCTAGTTGCATCATTTAGGATTGCATCAGTGCAAGGGGCAATGATAGATTTTTTCCTAGAGAGTAAATCACTTGAGAACTTGAACTAAATATGCTTGTGAAACTCATTCTGTGCTTGTAAAGCTTGAAACGATTTGAATCTGAGAAGCAAGTCTAAATTACACTCAACTCTAGTTAAGTGATAACCCTAAACTTGAATTGTAAATATCTTTTGATGCATTGCTTGAATTGGCTTGTGGATACCGATATACATACTTGAGCTAGAATCATTGTTTTCACCACCCTCTTTTCCTTAGCTCAAGTAGCTGAATCCGCATCATGGATCAGTTCCCTCACCTTGAACCCAACTTTCTTTTCGAGCCAATGTTTGTGTGTGAATTGTAAGGCCACCTTGGACTGAACTTAGCAGAAAGTGTTAGGTTTAGAGCGACAAGGGCATGTCTCATTGAGTGCTACGTTCCAACATCAAGGAACCAAGAGTATTGGTGAGAAATAAGTGTGGGGGAAAAGACTTGTTGGTGAGTGGAAAAAGGTGAGCTGAGTGGAAAAGTGAGAGTGGAAATAGCTAGGGGAATGAATGAAAATGAATTAAGTCTTGGATGTGAAAAGATAAGCTCTGAAATGAAAAGAAGCCAAAGGCTCAAGTGTCAAAAAGAGGCTATATGCTATGAAAGAAAAGAGATGTGTGAATAAGTGAAAACCAAGGCTTGAAAATGAAAGAAAAAGGCGAGTCCCCTAGTGAAAAGAAAACGATTGTGAAGAGTGAGGATTCTGAGAGGGTGAGCAAGTGAGAAAAGCTTTGAGTAGAGTGTGGGGTGTGATGAGTCTTGCCCTTGTATGCATCGGTTGCTTTTTACCTTTAGCATTCTGCCAAAGTTTGGTCGTTCATTGAGTGATCCCATTGTTGCATTGCACCCGCCTGAATATTGATGAGATCATTTTTATCTCATGACCTTACCCTAGCCAAGCCGGCCTATTTGAACATTGCATCATTTGATTCACCGGTTACGAGCTTAATGAATGTGAAAGAGTTGAATGTGATAATGACTTGTGGAGATTCTGTGCTTTAGTTGTAAAATATCTGAGTATAGCTTTGCATTGCATATTTGAGCATGAATCCGAGTTCTCTTTGTGATCACTTCTCTCTAAAAAGGAAATATGAGCTCCATCTGCATTACAACCTCTTTCTCTCATTTGTTCTCTTCGCTTGAGGACAAGCAAAGGACAAGTGTGGGGGAGTTGATATGTCTGTATTTTACATCATTTAGAGAGCATTTTAAAGTCCTCATCATGTGTTTTCCCATGTAAATTGTGTCTTTAGGCATGAAAATAGGATTTAGGGCTTGCATTAGGTCCCAAAGAGTTTTGCATGTTTTGAAGTCTTTATCAGGTGCTTTGGGAGTCGTTTGGAGCTTAAGAAGAGGAGCAGAGGAGAAAACGATGAAGAAAAGGGTCAAAAATGGTGAAAACCGCTTGGAGGAATTTCTCGGCCAAATCGCGTACCGGACGGACAGAAACCTCGGTCAAAATCCTTACCGATCGCTCATTACCGGCCAAAATCCTTACCGATCGTTCAACCTCGACCAAAAAGCTTACCGATCGCTCAGCACCGACCAAAATCCGTACCGATCGACCAAAGTCAGCCTGGGTTGAAGATCAGGTGCAAATACCATGGGTTGAGTTTTTGGCCGAGGCGAAGGAATTTTTACGACCAAAAAGCTTACCGCGGTACACAGCCCTCGGCCATTTTCCTTACCGCGGGAAGCTTTTCTCGACCAAAATTTGTCCTTGTCCGCGCGTTTCAAAGATCAGCAATCCGGGGAACCTTCCGGTCCGAACCAGTTGGCGGGGTCTTCAGCAAAGTTGGAGATAATCAAACAAAGATCCCAGAACAGTTGGAATCATCCAATTCGGACCCGTGGGGAGAAAGATACAGCTTCCGGAAGATGCACCAACATTACGCGCATCCGAGAACCGAACGGCGGAGCACAAAGATCACGGCGGACGGAGCCTTTCCGGACCAAATCAGCTTGCCCGGTCTTCATCAAAGTTTGAGATCTGTGAAAGACCTTTTCAGAACAGTTTGGATCGCTAAATTCGGAGCAGTGGTTTGAAAGATAAAGTCTCCGGAGTTCACATCGGTCTAAAAAGCTTATTTTCTGGTGATTCCAATACGGTTCAAAGATGTGAAATCCAGGAAGCCCTCCACTTCCCAAGCTCCGACGGTTTCTTCACCAAAGTTCGAGCTTATTGAGTCATCTTGACTATGGAACTGGTCTCAGAGCATTTGGAGTCGTGGGATGAAAGTTACTGCTTCCGGAAGGTGACATGGTCAATACGAGCCCAAATATGTTGCGATACACGCTAAGTGTTTTCTCAGGGCTCGGCATCATTACCTCGACATCGGCCAAGTCAAGGCTCATATTTTGGGAGTATTCTGAACTAGGCCTCATGTTGACACCTCGGCACGTTGGAATCAAGGCATGCACACGTAATAAATGAAGTTGGAAACAACTAAGTGTTGAACGTGCACCTCGGTGCAATGACCTCGGCGTGCATGCCGGACCCTGTTCGATCAAACCCCTCGACTACCAACCATTGTCACAAACCATGCCGAGGTCCATTGTCACAAACCCAGAATCAAGAACAAAGCCGCCCAAGAACACACACGTGAAGATGGATCAAAGACTAGGATTCATGCATGTTCTTGACGTGTTCTTCACGAGATCTTCATTTGGATCTGGACTCACGTCCACTCCTCGACATGAAGACCTCGGCTTCACTCTCCGACACACCGTGGCACTCACCCATCAACCCAAGAACGCGGTTCAGTACCCGGTTTGTTCCGGGCTGACCCGCGACACTTTACCTTTGCTATATATACATTTTGAGACTAAAAACCTAATCATCTGATCTCTTATCTGTTTTTAGCTTTAAGAACTTGCCTTTTTGGTGAAACTTGATGATTTGAATCCGATATCTTGTTGTTGCATGAGAAATCTTGTTCTTTATTTATTTCTTTTATCATCTAACATTAAACTCCTCATCATGACCAGCTACACGTCTTGCAAAGGACTGAGTGAGCTCGTTATGATTAGTGAGTAGTCGTTTAAGCGGCTTTAGATGAGTAGATTAGGGTGCTTTCAAGGTAGATTAATGGGTTTAGGTGTCTAGTCTTGCATGTTTCATTCTTTAACCGACGAGATCTCTAGGCTGGATCCAAGCACATCACTTGAGGTTCAGATCTGAGACATATCTCGCATCAAAAGTGTTTGTAGAAATGTCTGAACCACTCGGTTAAGGGTTTAAGCGTCTTTCATCGCGAGAGTGATAGTTTGTTCTCTTAAATGGCATTTTTGAACTGATTCTTATTGCTGATTGATTCGATGCTTCTCAAAAGACATTTTTGGTATGAAGGAGGATCAATTTAGATGCTTAATACTTTCATGAGAAGATTAACATGCCTTGAGTTCAAAGTTAAATGAAACCGCTTGATGTTTTGATTCATTAACCCACTAGTTGAACTTGGAAGCACCCGAGTCAAGTATCTCGTCTAAAGTCTCTTGCTTTATTACATATTATCACCATCTGAATCGCTTAGTTATCATTTGCATCTTTAATTGTTTGATTCTCATCATTTACTTTACTTACATGCTTAATCGTTGTTATTTAGCTTAGTAAAACCTTCATGCCATTTTTATCTTGACTTAAATGAACAAACAACATAAACTAGTGTCTCGTTGACAAGTCTGGATTGACACCTCTTAGTACTACTTCGACAAAGGGGATTGATAGCCCTGAGACCTAAAAACTCCTATCTATCAATTGGCGCCGTTGCCAACTTGTCGGAGCATTAGTCTTTTGTTTGTTCTTGAGCTCAAGATTTTAACTTTCTTTTTGAGGATCTGCCTTGCAGATGACCGGCGACCGAGCTGTTCCCACTCATGAGACGAACAAAAACGAGGTCCAGAGGAGGAGTACAAAAGGGAAAGCCGTAGCCGTGGCACGCAATGGTGGAACAAGCAAGAAACCCTCCGTGAGATCCAATGGTGAACCAGCCGCCAAGCGAGCAAGGAACGCCGAGCTCACTGTGGTTCCAACCCGTGAACCAAAAAGGAATGGGGAGCAGGCAGCCTCTGAGATCGATGGGGACGAGCTGAGAGCCATAGTCCGTCATGAACCCGATTGTGGCAAGAAGGCCAAGAAGGAACCAAAGCCCGAGCCCGAGGAAGAACATTTCCCGACTACTGAGGAGTACTTGGACCACTTTAACTCTATAAGAGTAGCTCAAGGTCGGTTCCCTGATATGGAGCTGTTGAGGAAGCTTGAGATACTCGATGATGTTACACTCATCTTTCAAAACATGGGCTTGGCCGAGTTCTTCATGATGAGCGATGTTGCTTACGAGGGGATCACACAACAGTTTCTTGCCACTTTGGAGGTTGTCATCTACCCCAAGAGAGATCCCAAGCGTCTACATGGCAAAGGATTCGGACACATTGAGTTTGACATAGAAGGCGTGCACTACAAGGTCAGTTTCAAGGAGCTTGATGAGATATTTGGATTTGAAAGGAATGGAAGCTCGCTTGACAAGTTTGTGTACCCTCGTGATGAGTTGGCCGCGTTGTGGGAAACGATATCTTTTGGGCCTTACTTGGGAGGCAAGAGCAAGACAAGCTGCATCAGGAACCCTGCGATCAGATACACCAACCGGGTCCTGGCCTCTACGTTCTTCTCTACATACAACCCTGGTGTCATTCACACGGCAGAGCTTGAACTGTTAGGACTTGGACTTAAGCCGCTCATCACTCAAATGAAGAACAAAAAGGAGTTCCAAGGGCCAATGCATGTACCGTCTTTAGGAGCGTTCTTTGCGATCCAAATGCTCACCTATAGACACAATGTGTGGTGTGACCGAAAGAAGAAGGGAGCAAGGAGGCTTCAGAACGGTTGGATTGTCACTAAAATCTTGAGAGCTCAAGGGTTCATATTCCCTGATTCACCATCGAGGCCGAGTCTCATTAATGAGCAATACCTAAGTAAAAGTGGTTTCTTTGGAGGCAAGTCAGGGGATAGATGGGTTTACAACTTCACGCTGATGCACAGGGACGGTACACAAGTTCTACTGCCTAACCGAGGCCTCACCATGCTTGATAAGCAGTGTAACATCTCCTTCTATGTCCTCAAGGATCAGTTGTACAACCCATCTCTCGGCCCACCAATGCGCAAGTGCACCAAGGCCATACCTAACAAGCCTCAGAACGAGAACGGCCCGGCCGGAGGTGAGAATGAAGAAGAACGGCACGCTGAGAGAAGGATGGGAGCAGGCCGATATCATTTTGATCCATACGTGTGGGGTGAGCCTGAATACCACACCAAGAAACTGTATTTGCGAGTGAACACTCTCCAAAAGTGGTGTAAGTGGCAAGACAAGACCATTCATGCCTTGGTGGACTGTGTAAGACACCTGAAGAAGAAGGTCAAGCAGCTCACACGGCCATCTTCTCCGGACAAGAACTCGGGGACCTCAACCGCACCAGTTACACAAGAGGAGGTTGGGGAAAGCTCAAACGCAAGGAACCCGGAGTTTCCACCAGGCAAAGAAGATTGGATCGACCCTGCCTTGTCATTCTTACCTGAACCCTCGGATAGCAGCCCACCACGTCAATCCACACCCTCCTGCTCAACATCAAATCCCTCGTACTACTTGGGATCAGACCTCTCCGACTAAGGTATCGACTTCAAACTCTTGTACATATGCATCTTGTGTATATCATCCTGCATTCGTTTAGTTTGTCTTTTTACTTCTCTCACACGCTTTGATAACACACGGGACTGTGTTATTCAAGTGTGGGGGAGGAGCTTTGTGTTTTCTGATCTTGTTTTCTTTGTTCTTATTTGACTTTTGCATTCTTGAGTCTCATCTAGCTTTGTACATATGGTAAAACCGCATCATTCTAGTTGCATCTCGCATTTTAAGATCGAGTCTAGTTGCATCATTTAGGATTGCATCAGTGCAAGGGGCAATGATAGATTTTTTCCTAGAGAGTAAATCACTTGAGAACTTGAACTAAATATGCTTGTGAAACTCATTCTGTGCTTGTAAAGCTTGAAACGATTTGAATCTGAGAAGCAAGTCTAAATTACACTCAACTCTAGTTAAGTGATAACCCTAAACTTGAATTGTAAATATCTTTTGATGCATTGCTTGAATTGGCTTGTGGATACCGATATACATACTTGAGCTAGAATCATTGTTTTCACCACCCTCTTTTCCTTAGCTCAAGTAGCTGAATCCGCATCATGGATCAGTTCCCTCACCTTGAACCCAACTTTCTTTTCGAGCCAATGTTTGTGTGTGAATTGTAAGGCCACCTTGGACTGAACTTAGCAGAAAGTGTTAGGTTTAGAGCGACAAGGGCATGTCTCATTGAGTGATATGTTCCAACATCAAGGAACTGAGAGTATTGGCGAGAAATAAGTGTGGGGGAAAAGATCTATTGGTGAGTGGAAAAAGGTGAGCTGAGAGAAAAAAAGAGAGAGTGGGAATAGCTAGGGGAATGAAAGAAAAAGAATCGAGTCTTGAATTTGAAAAGAAGAGCTCTGTTGTTCTAAAAGAAAAGTATAGTCTCTGAAATGAAAAGAAGCCAAAAAGGCTCAAGTGTTCTAAAAAAAAAAGAAAAGAAAAGAGGCTAATCGCTGTAAAAGAAAAGAGCTGTTTGAATAAGTAAACACCAAAGGCTTGAAAATCAAAACAAAAATGAGTCCCCTAGTGAAAAAAAAAAAGAAAGCGATTGAGAGAGTGAGGATCTTGAGAGGGTGAGCAAGTGAGAAAAGCTTTGAGTGGAGTGTGGGGTGTGATGAGTCTTGCCCTTGTATGCATCGGTTGCTTTTTACCTTTAGCATTCTGCCAAAGTTTGGTCGTTCATTGAGTGATCCCATTGTTGCATTGCACCCGCTTGAATATTGATGAGATCATTTTTATCTCATGACCTTACCCTAGCCAAGCCAGCCTATTTGAACATTGCATCATTGGATTCACCGGTTACGAGCTTAATGAATGTGAAAGAGTTGAATGTGGTAATGACTTGTGGAGATTCTGTGCTTTAGTTGTAAAATATCTGAGTATGGCTTTGCATTGCATATTTGAGCATGAATCCAAGTTCTCTTTGTGATCACTTCTCTCTAAAAAGGAAATATGAGCTCCATCTGCATTACAACCTCTTTCTCTCATTTGTTCTCTTCGCTTGAGGACAAGCAAAGGACAAGTGTGGGGGAGTTGATATGTCTGTATTTTACATCATTTAGAGAGCATTTTAAAGTCCTCATCATGTGTTTTCCCATGTAAATTGTGTCTTTAGGCATGAAAATAGGATTTAGGGCTTGCATTAGGTCCCAAAGAGTTTTGCATGTTTTGAAGTCTTTATCAGGTGCTTTGGGAGTCGTTTGGAGCTTAAGAAGAGGAGCAGAGGAGAAAACGATGAAGAAAAGGGTCAAAAATGGTGAAAACCGCTTGGAGGAATTTCTCGGCCAAATCGCGTACCGGACGGACAGAAACCTCGGTCAAAATCCTTACCGATCGCTCATTACCGGCCAAAATCCTTACCGATCGTTCAACCTCGACCAAAAAGCTTACCAATCGCTCAGCACCGACCAAAATCCGTACCGATCGACCAAAGTCAGCCTGGGTTGAAGATCAGGTGCAAATACCATGGGTTGAGTTTTTGGCCGAGGCGAAGGAATTTTTACGACCAAAAAGCTTACCGCGGTACACAGCCCTCGGCCATTTTCCTTACCGCGGGAAGCTTTTCTCGACCAAAATTTGTCCTTGTCCGCGCGTTTCAAAGATCAGCAATCCGGGGAACCTTCCGGTCCGAACCAGTTGGCGGGGTCTTCAGCAAAGTTGGAGATAATCAAACAAAGATCCCAGAACAGTTGGAATCATCCAATTCGGACCCGTGGGGAGAAAGATACAGCTTCCGGAAGATGCACCAACATTACGCGCATCCGAGAACCGAACGGCGGAGCACAAAGATCACGGCGGACGGAGCCTTTCCGGACCAAATCAGCTTGCCCGGTCTTCATCAAAGTTTGAGATCTGTGAAAGACCTTTTCAGAACAGTTTGGATCGCTAAATTCGGAGCAGTGGTTTGAAAGATAAAGTCTCCGGAGTTCACATCGGTCTAAAAAGCTTATTTTCTGGTGATTCCAATACGGTTCAAAGATGTGAAATCCAGGAAGCCCTCCACTTCCCAAGCTCCGACGGTTTCTTCACCAAAGTTCGAGCTTATTGAGTCATCTTGACTATGGAACTGGTCTCAGAGCATTTGGAGTCGTGGGATGAAAGTTACTGCTTCCGGAAGGTGACATGGTCAATACGAGCCCAAATATGTTGCGATACACGCTAAGTGTTTTCTCAGGGCTCGGCATCATTACCTCGACATCGGCCAAGTCAAGGCTCATATTTTGGGAGTATTCTGAACTAGGCCTCGTGCTGACACCTCGGCACGTTGGAATCAAGGCATGCACACGTAAGAAATGAAGCTGGAAACGACTAAGTGTTGAACGTGCACCTCGGTGCAATGACCTCGGCGTGCATGCCGGACCCTGTTCGCCCAAACCCCTCGACTACCAAGCGCCTCGGCATTTCATGCCGAGGTCCATTGTCACAAACCATGCCGAGGTCCATTGTCACAAACCCAGAATCAAGAACAAAGCCGCCCAAGAACACACACGTGAAGATGGATCAAAGACTAGGATTCATGCATGTTCTTGACGTGTTCTTCACGAGATCTTCATTTGGATCTGGACTCACGTCCACTCCTCGACATGAAGACCTCGGCTTCACTCTCCGACACACCGTGGCACTCACCCATCAACCCAAGAACGCGGTTCAGTACCCGGTTCCTTTGCTATATATACATTTTGAGACTAAAAACCTAAGGATCTGATCTCTTATCTGTTTTTAACTTTAAGACCTTGCCTTTTTGGTGAAACTTGATGATTTGAATCCGATATCTTGTTGTTGCATGAGAAATCTTGTTCTTTATCTATTTCTTCTATCATCTAACATTAAACTCCTCATCATGACCAGCTACACGTCTTGCAAAGGACTTAGTGAGCTCGTTATGATTAGTGAGTAGTCGTTTAAGCGGCTTTAGATGGGTAGACTAGGGTGCTTTCAAGGTAGATTAATGGGTTTAGGTGTCTAGTCTTGCATGTTTCATTCTTTAACCGACGAGATCTCTAGGCTGGATCCGAGCACATCACTTGAGGTTCAGATCTGAGACATATCTCGCATCAAAAGTGTTTGTAGAAATGTCTGAACCACTCGGTTAAGGGTTTAAGCGTCTTTCATCACGAGAGTGATAGTTTGTTCTCTTAAATGACATTTTTGAACTGATTCTTATTGCTGATTGATTCGATGCTTCTCAAAAGACATTTTTGGTATGAAGGAGGATCAATTTAGATGCTTAATACTTTCATGAGAAGATTAACATGCCTTGAGTTCAAAGTTAAATGAAACCGCTTGATGTTTTGGTTCATTAACCCACTAGTTGAACTTGGAAGCACCCGAGTCAAGTATCTGGTCTAAAGTCTCTTGCTTTATTACATATTATCATCATCTGAATCGCTTAGTTATCATTTGCATCTTTAATTGTTTGATTCTCATCATTTACTTTACTTACATGCTTAATCGTTGTTATTTAGCTTAGTAAAACCTTCATGCCATTTTTATCTTGACTTAAATGAACAAACAACATAAACTAGTGTCTCGTTGACAAGTCTGGATTGACACCTCTTAGTACTACTTCGACAAAGGGGATTGATAGCCCTGAGACCTAAAAACTCCTATCTATCAACGGTCAGGATTGCCACGGTCACACCAAGAACACACCAGACCGTGGCAAACCCATCTTTGCCCACCAAGGCCGGGTCAGTACCCGGTTTGTTCCGGGTTGACCCGGTTCGCCCAAGCCTCCTTTATAAGGTTTTTAGACCTAATTTGTAGAGAACCTTGAATCTACTTTTAGTTTTCTTTCCCCTTTGGTGAAAATCTACTTAATACACTTTGTTTTAGAGAGCTTAAGATCGATTTTGAAGTTTCTTTTTATCCTGTTCCATCATTTCTTATCATCAAATCAAACTTCTAATCATGATTAACAACACATCTTGCAAAGGATTTAGTGTGTTGATCATGATTAGTGAGTAGTCACCTTAATGAGGTTCTAGATGTGTAGGTTAGGGTGCTAAAGTGTTAGATTAGGAGTGCTTAGGGCTAGATTCATTGATTCATTTCTCTAAACAACTGTTCTCTATGCTAGATCCTTGATAATCACTTGAGATCTAGATTCTGGGAATTTCATGCACCAAAAGTGTTTGATGAAATTCCTGAAAGAGTTGTATTAGAGGTTTAAGCATTTTTCTGCATGATGATGTATTGTTATTTGCTTGAATGATCATTGAGAACTGTTTATTAATGCATATTGATTCATATTTCACAAATGGGAATTTGGTTTGAAAATGGATTAGTATAGGGGTTAATACATTCATGAGAGGACTAACCTAGATTAGAGCTCTTAATCATTTGAATCATGTCTCATCATTGTCATTAGCATTTCTAGTTTAGCACCAAGCACCCTAACCAACTATCATGTCTAGTATCTCATGCCTCCATCATAATATATTCACATCATTTGTCATTGCTTAGTTCTTGTTTTGTCATTGTCATTAGTCTTTAATCCAGTTTATGTTTGTAGTTGTCTCTAGATTAATCAAAACCCACTCTTGTTTGCTTGAATTAAGAACTTGATCACATAGTTTAGTGTCTAACACCACATCTGGATTGATTAACCTCTTTGTGCTACATTGACAAGGGGATTGATAGCCCTGAGACCCTAAAAAGTCTTGTCTATTACTATATTCCTTGTTTTTTCATTTGGTATCAGAGCGGGTGACCTTGAGAGGTTGTCACTCCATTTTCAGGTCAAAGATCCTGAGACTGAATATGGACATGGCAAAAGATTTAATTGTGGTTCACAAACCGCTAATGCTTGATCCAACTAATTATGGATACTGGAAGGTCCGAATGATGGCAAATATCAGAGGCATCGACGAAGATGCTTGGACCGCAGTCCAAAGTGGGTGGAGGGAACCTACCATGACGAATAAAAAAGGTGCTGAGGTCACCAAACCTAAGTCACTATGGACTGATGACGACAAAAATCTCTCAAAATTCAACTCCAAGGCCTTGAATGCTATCTTCTGTGGTGTGGATCTAACACAGTTCCAATTGATTCAAGGATGTACTTCTGCAAAGGAAGCATGGGATACACTGCAAAATGTGTTTGAGGGAACCTCATCAGTGAAGAGAAAAAGACTGGACACCTTAGTTTCTCAATTCGAGAATTTAAGGATGAGTGATGAAGACACCATTGCAGGGTTTAGTGCTAGAATCTCTTCTATTGCGAATGAGGCTCAAGTTCTTGGGAAGAAATACAAGAATGCTAAACTGGTTAAGAAATTGATTCGATGTCTCCCTCCAAAATTTGCAGCACAGAAAGCTATCATGAATGTCGCGCTGAACTCGGATGAGATGAAATATGAGGAACTTGTTGGTACTTTGCAGGCTGAGGAAATGGACACCATGACCGAGAAACCGATGACATCCAAAGGTGTTGCATTCACAGCTGAGAAAGAATTAGACAAGTTCCAAGAGATCAAAGACAGCATGGCGTTGATGGCTAAAAATTTTGGCAGAGCTCTCAAGCGTGTGGAAAAAGGCCAAAATCCAGCTATAAATCGGTTTCAAAAGAGCGACGGTGAGAGAACTGGAAGCAAAGGATTCAAGACTGACTCTGAAAAATTCACAAAAAGGAAGGACTTTCAATGTTTTGAGTGTGATGGTTATGGTCATCTGAAGTCAGATTGCCCCCTGACCAAACGCAAGGAGCTGAAGTGTCAAGAATGCAGAGGAATCAGTCATACAAGAGCTGAATGTCCAAATCTTCTTAAAAACAAGGAGAAATCATTTATAAGCTTCAATGAAAGTGGATCCGATGATGATGATGAAGGAGAGGATTTTCTGAACTTTGTAGCCTTCATTGGCGCAGGCGAAGAAATTCAAGATGAAAATAGCTCAGATTCTGATGACGAGACATAAATTGATCCTAAGGAGGAGTTTAAGAAGTTGTATGATAGCTGGATCGTTCTCAGTAATGAAAAACTACAGCTTACGAAGGATAAGCTCATGTTGGAGGCAAAAGTCAATATCTTAGAGATCGAGAGTCAACAAGAAACGAAGTCAGAGACCTTGAATCCGAATGAGAAACAGAAGCTTGAGGACAGGATCAGGGAGCTTGAGGAAGCACTTAACCATACCAGGGACCAAAAACAAAATCTGAAACACGCTTTTGAATATAACAAGAAGGCAAGTACAACAAATAGTGGAACAGAAGCCTTGAATGTCATGTTGTCAAGTGGTAGATCGAAGAAAAACCATTGGGGCTTAGGTTATCAAGGTGAAACATCTAACAAGTCCGCAACAGGTGAAAATCTCATCAACTTTGTGAGAGGATCGGTCATGATACCCGAGGAACCAAGAAAAGAAAGAATTCAATTATACACTGAACCAAAACCAACAGATGGGCAAGGTATTTCTGCTTCTAAAAATATGCAGACAGGAATTCTACATGATGGCTTTAGAGCACATAATAGGAAATCCGGCTGTTACTTCTGTGGAAAGCGTGGTCACATCAAAGCCTTCTGCTATAAACTTCAGAGGAAAGTCTTCCAGGCTTGGTCTGCAAGGAAATGTTACATCGAGCCATCTCAATATCTCAAAGTGTGGATTGAGAAGAGGTTTCTGTATGATGACTTCAAAAGGGTGGCAGCTCAAGAAAGTATCAATCAGCCCACAGACATAGCTGCAGTTGTCTCGGAACCTGAACTCGTGTGTTCATTAGCTATGGTCGATGTTGAAGACACTCAATAAACGAGTATGGTTGCATTCACATCAGCTGAGAGTCACAACAGCGAGGCATGGTTTTTCGATAGTGGATGCTCTAGACATATGACAGGGAAGAAAGATGTTTTAGTCAAAATAGATGAGGATGTTGGTGGCAAAGTTACATTTGGAGATGGGGGAAAAGGGAAGATCAGATGTAAGGGAACACTTGAGGGTGATAATCAACCTAGTCTCATAAATGTTTATTATGTTGAAGGTCTGAAGGCGAATCTGATTAGCATCAGCCAACTGTGTGATGAAGGTTTGAGTGTAACGTTCACAAAAACAGATTGCAAGGCGGTTAATACAGCAGGATTGGTAGTTCTGTGTGGGGTTCGAGCTCAAAATAATTGCTACATGTGGAAGGCTGAAGAAGTATGCTTCTCTGCTGTGACTTCAGACTTAGATCTTTGGCACAAAAGACTGGGTCACATGAACATTGATAGCTTGACTAGACTGGTGAGATCAAAAGTAGTAAGAGGAGTACCGAGGCTTGAAAGCAAAACTCACACTGTATGTGGTGCGTGTGCTAAAGGCAAACAGATCAAGGTTCAACACAAGAAAGTCACCGATGTTGGCACTAGAAAGATTTTGGAATTGGTACACATTGATCTTATGGGACCAGTCCAAACTGAAAGTATAACAGGGAAACGCTACATTTTTGTTCTGGTTGATGATTTCTCAAGGTTTACATGGGTAAGATTTCTTAGAGAAAAATCGGAAGCAGCAGAAAGCTTTAAAATTCTGGCACTGCAACTAAGGAACAGCAAGGGTGGAATAATTGAAATATGTAGTGATCATGGAGGTGAGTTTAAGAGTGATGTGTTTGAAAAATTCTGTCAAGCTCAAGGTATAAGGCATCAGTACTCAGCTCCAAGAACACCTCAACAAAATGGAATTGTTGAGAGAAAGAATAGAACTCTACAAGAAATGGCAAGGGCAATGATGCAGGGTAATAATGTTGCAAATTGGTTCTGGGCAGAGGCTATCAGCACAGCATGCTACATTATTAATAGAGTCTATGTGAGATCAGGAACTAACACTACTCCGTATGAAATATGGAAAGGAAAAACTCCAAACTTGAGTTATTTCCATGTCTTTGGATGCATCTGTTACATACTAGATGACAAAGCAAACCTTGGAAAGTTTGATGCTCGAAGTGATGAAGGAATTTTTATGGGCTATTCCTTGCATAGTATGGCGTATAGAGTGTACAACAAGAGAACCCGGACCATAGGTGAATCAGTGAATGTTGTCTTTGACGACAGAGGTAGTCCGACTGTGAGCGAGGTTCAAGATGAGGTTTTTCAGAGTGAGAATACAAAGACAAACACGTCTGACGTTAATCACATAGATGAACCTGCAGACAGTACCAAAATAGAACAAGTAGAATCTCAGAGGATCCAAGTTCATCGGAATCACTCTGCTGACGATGTGATTTGGGAACTCAATGATGTTAGAAGAACAAGAGGGAAACAGATTAACTTCAGAGAAATGCTGATGTATGCTTGTTTTGTCTCTATCATAGAACCAAAGAGCATTCATGAAGCTGTAGAAGATGAGTTTTGGGTCAATGCTATGCACGAAGAGCTAGAGCAGTTTGTAAGAAATGAAGTCTGTGATTTAGTTGCCAAGCCAGTTGGTGTGAACATTGTGGGTACCAAGTGGATATATAAAAATAAGATAGACGATGAAGGAAACATTGTCAGAAACAAGGCGAGACTGGTGGCTCAGGGATACTCTCAATTAGAAGGAGTAGATTTCGAAGAAACCTTTGCACCAGTGGCTAGACTAGAATCTATACGGCTTTTACTTGGAATTGCCTGCATATTGAAGATTAAATTGTTTCAAATGGATGTGAAAAGTGCATTTCTAAATGGATTTCTTCAGGAGGAGGTCTATGTGGCTCAACCAAAGGGCTTCGAGGATCCAAACTATCCTGATCATGTGTATAAGTTGAAAAAGGCGTTTTATGGTTTGAAACAAGCACCTAGAGCTTGGTATGAAAGACTCACTATCTTCTTGATAAACAAAGGGTTTAAGAGAGGGAGTGTGGATCAGACTTTATTCATCTATGAAGAAAAGAACCACATCCTTGTGATTCAAGACTATGTGGATGATATTATCTTTGGAGGTACCAAGGAGACGCTGGTTGAAAAATTCGTGAAGACCATGTCTCAGGAATTCGAGATGAGTATGGTGGGTGAGTTAAACTACTTTTTGGGTATGCAAATCAAGCAGTCATTGGATGGCATAACTGTGTCTCAAAGTACTTATGCTAAAAACTTGATCAAAAAGTTTGAGATGCAGAAAAGTAAAACGGCCAGAACACCCATGAGTACAACTGTTAAACTCGGAAAAGATGAAGATGGCATTAAAGTCAGTGAACAACTCTACAGAGCTATGATTGGGAGTCTACTCTATCTCACTGCAAGCAGGCCAGACATATCATTGAGTGTAGGGCTGTGTGCCCGATATCAGGCTAATCCAAAGCAATCACATCTAAATGCAGTCAAAAGAATCATTAAATATGTAAAAGGAACATTAGATTATGGTTTGTGCTATACCAAAGATACTAATGCAAATTTGGCTGGTTTTTGTGATGCAGATTGGGCAGGATCGGTTGATGATCGAAAAAGTACATCTGGTGGATGTTTCTATCTCGGTAACAACATGATAGCCTGGCATAGCAAAAAGCAAAATTGTGTAACACTATCAACAGCTGAAGCTGAATATATTGCACTGGGAAGTTGCTGCACTCAACTTCTTTGGATGAAACAGATGCTGAGTGATTATGGTATGTCCTCTGGTCCATTATTAGTCCAATGCGATAACATGAGTGCTATTAATATATCTAAAAATCCAGTTTAACACTCTCGAATCAAACACATTGACATTAGACATCATTTTGTTTGAGAGCTTGTAGAAGAGAAAACTGTTGAGATTAGACATGTGTCCTCTGAAAATCAACTAGCAGATATTTTTACTAAGCCATTAGATTTAAATACCTTTCTTCGTTTAAGAAAGTCACTTGGTATATGTGAATGCTAATCACTTGTGCTCTTGAGATAGTGGTTCAACGGAGATAGAAACTTGAATTACACTGCTATTGTCTATATATATGTATAAGTATACATTATACTTAAAACCTCATGTCCAATGTACACAGCAAGGTATGTAAGCTCTTTCTAGCCGTATATTCTCTGACGCAGTTAGTCCGAAGGGATAGACACTCAGTTTGGATTTGGCGTAAACCCGTCAACTCTGAACTTGATCACTGTCTGGATTGGATACAAAGATATCTGAGTGCGTGACCGAGAGAAAATTCACGGGCTGACACTCGTTTCGGACTTGGCGTAGACCCGTCACTTTTGAATTCGATCATTGTCATGCTTTCAAGTCATTTCTATTCTATAGTTTAGTTTAATACAAAAAAAATGGGAATACATAATACTCTTTGTACAACTTCTGTTATCAAACTAGACATCCGTTTCGGACTTGGCTTAGACCCGTCACCTCTGATTTCGTTCTTTGTCTAAGTGGTACTAGTATTGAATCCAGTCTCAGAAAGAATGATAATGTGGAATAAATGACTTGAACTTTCTCTCGGTTTGCCTCATTCATCTTGAAATATACTGTGACTTAAGGATGTGCAGGGGATGAAGTGTCTTGTTACCCGGCTGTGATCATTTGATGTGTTGATTATTTTTTTTGTTAACTATTGCAGTGTAGATTGAGGGGTCAACGTTGTTGCATTGTCTTGAGAGTACACACAACCGTGTTCGACATAATCTTTAGCTTATTTCCTTTGTCCATCATTCATTTTAGTAGTTCATCGTTCATTTTAATAGTTCTTTCGGTTGTGCTATTGTCTCTTCTCCAGTCAGAGGTTTCTCGCAGCTCTCGAACACGCAAGAATGATTGCTCTGGTTCAATTGGGTTAGATGGTTCTTAGGTGTTGAACCGATTTCTATTTTTTTTTTCATACCCGTGTGTCTACTTATATTAATTTCTTCCTTATTAACTCTTTCCTTATTTTTGTGAGGCGGTTTATTTTTTCGTGAGCAGAATCTAGGTAAGGGCTTCCAACATCGACTTGGCCCATTAAGATTTCTGTATAAGAGAATCGTCTGGTAAAGTCTCCAGTTGACCTAATCCTACAAGTTTTTCTTAACAACTCTTTTGTGCAGCCATTAGTTATGTCCTCGCATCAGACTCCCGCCGCAAAGATGTTTGCTGAGTTGGCTCAGATGCGTGCCATGACCTCCAGTGCGTTCCCTTGATGACAGAGCCAGCATGTGGCATCTCGATTACGGGCATGTGCCTTCCGAGGTAATCTCTGTTGACTCGATTGATGAATCGGCTCACTCTACTGTTGCTCCTCGTGACGTGACTGTCACGCAACTTGGAAACCGACAGGTGGAAACCGGGAATGTTAGCTCTCGCTATGTGATGCTGCTAGGGTTGACTTCGCTGCTTCATGTTTTAAATTTATAACCCTAGATATCTGTAAGTGCACAGCAGTGCGTTGTAGTACTTAGGGTGTCGATCCACAGAGAATCCACGCTTTACCTACAGAACCTTAGAACCAGAATTAGTAAACGAAGTCTAAGACAAAAAACGGGTTTTGGATAGGTTTTGCGATTTCTATATATGTATTTTAAAAAGGGATTTGAAAAGGATTTTGAAAATTAGAAGTGAATAAATCAATAATAAATCTAAAGGATGAACAAAGCTCTTAATATTGATTCTAGTAAATTCTTAGAACTCGAGTCACGGACGTATGAATACGCCACTGTCATGATCATAAACAACTATCTCTCGCAACCTTGACCAGTAGGTTTCCACTCTGGCCCTGGAAGGGAAAAGATGCATTATGTTTAAGACTCGTCAACATTCACAGCTCGCCCATAGGTAGGTTTCCACTCATATGGTTGATCTGCTCTTCTCAAAATATATCCAGCCCCGGATGAATACTTTCGCAACACCAAGGACCTAGATCAGTCTCTAGTTTGCGATGCTAGATCCATGCCTTAAGTATAAGTTTAGAAGAAAGATTTCTAGAATTCGGCTTTGGTTTATCTCGCGAAGATCCTTATCGAACATAGTCGATTCCCTTCGATCGAGCCTTTAAACTCATACCTCATCATTCCAAAACGTGCATAAAGTAAATAGAAGAGACATGCATAGACTAATAAGAAGAAAGAAGTAGAGAAAAACAGACAAGAAGAAGAAGAAGAAGCATCTCGATTTCAAGAGCTCGGCTCGGAGAAAACTTCTCTTCAATCCTTTAAACAACTAATCTAATATGAAGAAGATGAAAATGAAATTGAAAGATGCATAGAAGTAAAAACCGAATTGAAATAAAGGTAGAACATAAAGAGGGTTCAAGAGAAATCTCTATCTCCCTAAACTAAGAACTAAGAACATAAAAGCATAAAAACCCTAGAAAACTAAATTTGGTGGCTCCCAAAAGGGATTCTTCTGAGGCCCCACGAAAATAGGTCTTCTTAGACACATATTTATAGGTCTTGAACTCTCTCCAGTCATACTTAGGGTTTCCAATGAAGAAAAGACGAATTGGGCTTGAAACGGTGTCATGGGCCTGTCTTTTAGTCGGCCTTGGTCGCGAGGCTTCTGACCGCGGTGAATTGGGGTTTGGCCGCAGCCAGAGACTCGTAACCTCGGTCGAGAGTGTGTTCCCCGCGGTCGTGGCTCCTGGACCCGCGGAGATTGGTCTTTGAGGTTGAATCTTCATTCTGTGCTTGCTTCATTCGCGAGACTGCAGAACATGTCTTCCGTGCATCAAGGATATCTGGAGATCTAACTATTGGATTGCCTCCAAACCAATTGCATTTGAAATCTAGTTGTCTCCTTTATATTATGTCCAATTTTGGGGTTGATCTGACGGTGAGAAAGTCTCCATCGGATGTGAAACGTCTGACAGCTTGAATTTATCCAAAATGATCTTTTGCTCCAAAATGTACACTTTTTGCCTTAATAACCTGAAAAGAGTTTTGGAACTACAAATACTAGAAAATAATAGTTAAAACACTTAAAATAAATATAAAACATTTGAAAATCATTTAAAATCGATCCACAAAAGTGGTCAAAATACAGTGTTATCACTATGAAACTCATCGTCGCATTAAACTGCACAAAGACAGCACCCATCCTGAACTGATGATGCCACTGAGGCGTCCGCACTGTCATCGGTTCCTCACTGCCGAAGGTTCTCACAGGTATGCCTTGTTTGCAAGCCGTGAATTTCTGGATCAACTAGTTGTTCCAGTCGGAAGTCGTCAGTTTCGTGAACTCGAGGCTGTCATCATGGGGGCTGTCATCATGGGAGCTGGTCTACTTAATACTGTGACAGATGTTCAGCCCTATGTTCTTCAAGTGGTTTTTGAGTTCTATGCTAATATGGATGACATGATTCGTCGAGATGGGATCACCTATGTGTATGTTCGACGCCAGATGTTTGAGTTCTCTCCCAACATGATAAACAGTATGTTGGGAATTGTCTCTTTGGATCCGTTGCTTCGCTTTCCTAAAGTCCTTGATGATGGTACACTTGATTCTGCCTCGGAGATTCTATCTGGTGGTCGGATTACCTCGTGGGGTGACTTGGAGATTCCTGCTTTCACTCCTCCAATGAAGCAATTGTACAAGGTGTGCCTTGCCAACTGGATGCCCACATCCGATGCTGTCAATCTTGCTACTCATCGGGTAAAATTTCTCGCTGGAGTGGCTCAAGGACTAAAATTTCACTTTGGCCACATGGTATTTCACCAAATCCTCAGTGTTGCACGTTCTCCGGGTTCGTTGAGTCGTCCGTTACCATTTCCAAACTTCATCTATCAAGTCCTCAGCTTTCAGCGTCCTGTGTTCTGGTTTCCTGATGATGAAGAGTCTGCCTATCCTGTGGTACTTGCTCCACCAATTCGGCCTCATGCTGTTCAGTCTCACAACCTGGTGGATGACCTTCAGCAATTGAGTGCCTGGGTCACTGCGATACAACTTCGTCTTCAAGGTAATTAAGTTATATCTCCTCTCACCTCCTTGTATTTGCTTGTGAACTGTTTTTTATTTGAATGTGCTCTCAAGCAGGGGGAGAGTATGACAAGGCGGTTGCGTTTGAAGATCAGGTTAATCAACGGCATGAGTAGTTGGCTACATCTGAGGGGGAGCTATTTACAATTCCAAGGCGTTTTTGTTTTTTTTTTAAGTTTTTGTTTGAAGCTCATCTCTTATTTTATTTGTTTTATGTTAGAGTATAATGATTAATTCTGGTTGTTACTCTATGTCGAACCGTGTCTCCCCATAAGTTTGCCTTAATGGAATTGAATAATTTTTATGAGAGCTTACTCGTTGTATTCTGGTAGCTTGGTTGTGTTGTGTTTGTCTGTCAGGTTTGTGGAGAAGCTTGGAAGAACACATTCAGATAAAAAGGGGGAGATTGAAAGCACAAGCTTTGCGGTGATTAACAAGTGAGAGCACGAGAAAATACGATTAAGGAAAGAAGTGAAATTGAGCAAATGACGTGGCGTGATCAAGAAGCGTATATCGTGCAGAGGAAGACAATATCTGTTGAAGGCAAGAAAATATCTGATAATGGAAGGAAGAGATTGTAAGGGGATTCGGTGTACACAGTATAAAAAGGGGATGATGGGAAGAGGTCTAGACACACGAAACAGAGAGAAAAGGAGAGAGTCCAAAAGGGTTTCTGTGTGAGCAATTTGTATCACTGAAACTTGAGAGATAGTGAGTTTTTGAGTTGTGTAAGAATCGATCAGTGTCGGGTCAAGAGTTTGACTGCGAGTTAATCTGATCAAACAAGTCTGTAGAAGATTGTTTGAGAGATTCTTAATAAAGTTCAAAGCAATTTGATTTGCATTCTTAAAGCTTTGCCAAAGTCTATATTCCTTGTTTTTTCAGAAGGCGCCTTGGAATACTGAGTCAGATTGATCGTAGCTGGGGCTGACTGTGATTGGCGAGAATCAATTTGTTGGGGGTAAACAGCTTCGGACGGCGCTCCCGTAAATTCATGCATTTCACGTCGGGTCTGAGTCTGGGACGGACAAGTGGGGAAGACGGGTGTGACCTCTGGTTCTGAAAATCGCTTTCATGCCTGGTTTCGAAGACGGAAGGTGCTTTCGTCGAGGTGCTGCCGATTGAATCAGTGATGGCTCGTACTATGGATGCCTCCATAGATTTGAAAAACCCAGAAATAACTTGGGAGAGCTTTCCTTCATGCAACAGTACTGCAGCTTCGACATCCCTGAGCCTATTGTTCAAACTCTGCAAGTTGGGTTTTAATATTCCAGCAACAAACTCGGCAACAGTTTCCGGGTCGTCGGTCCCAGAGAGTGAGGATCCATCGCTGATTTTATCTTTCTTCTTCTTGTCTCTGATTTCTTTTTCCTTCAAAGCTTTTTCACTGCGCATACGGGCCAAATCAGCAGAAGTTAGACCGCCGATAAACATATCTTTGCTGAAACAGAAGCCTTCCTCAATCAATTTAACCATAACATCCACCGTGCCGTCTTAGACTTCGTCATCCCACCGCAAATCCATGCCTTCTATTGCACAGTCCTCAACATCCGGAATGATGCAATGAACAAGAACCTGTAGAAAAATACAAATATTAATATACGTCACTCAGAGTCCGTGTCATATAACAATTATGTTAACAGGCAATAAATTAAATAACCGACTGCAAATCAATGAACAAACCTTGCAGTCTTCATCGAGCTCGCGGGCATGACCGGGACTAAGGGTCATCTTCACGCCTCCAGGTCCAGTATCGTCGCCAACAGAGCCAGGCTCTCGTTCGTGGAGAAGATCAGCCGGAGCCTCAGACTCATCTTCGCCTTCACTTTCAGACTCTCCGGACGGTGATTGAACTACTTCGGTAAGAGTGGGCACAGCGGTCATCATCACCAACTGAATAGCGTAAAAAAAGCCTTTAACGGCTATTGTTTTCTGTGAGAGTTCCACTTCATCCTTGGACTTAATACTGGATACTAACAAATCAAATCCAATTCTGCCCCACGGATAGCAAAGAAACTCGTCGATATCTCGAATCAACTCAACATGTTCCGGAACAATTTTCGTGATATGAGAAGTAGGCACAAGAACAGCAGCGGTAAGCGCCAGACAAGCGCATTTGAATCTCTTCTCTGGGTCGGTGATTTTTTTCTTGGCTAGCATGGTGATAACAGATTCGATGGTGCAGGACTTCAGGAGGCCGAATAACTCCGGCCAGTACGGTTTCTGAGTCACCGGATTTTTTTTCTTCTTCTTCTTCTGTACAACCTTTCCACATTCAAGCCCAGTTACGAGCGCAAATTCACGCAGAGAGACACGGATAGGTGACCCGGCAAACAAAAACCATAACTCATGTTTCTTTTTTACTCGGAGAAGCCTCGCTAACATGTAGTACCCAAAACTACCAGAGAATTACGGCATCTCCATCACCGTTAAAAGCTTCCCCAATTGAGACGCACGGAGACGGATAACTTCGGATTCATCGAGCGCGTTTACGATTGCCTGTATGGTTTTCGATTTCTGATACGAATTGACCCTTTCTCCAACTGGTTCTTGGCCGGCGGCGAAAACTCTCTCTGGAAGACTCAGATTAGACATCTGCAGAAGACATAAAATCGTAACTTACAATATTTTAATTAGATCTGTAAGATCGAAATTAGATGGAGAACTACTTACGGAAACAGAAACAACCAACTATATTGTCTGAATGAAGATGGAATGAGTTGCACGGTGAAGAAATTACGCATGCCGAGTCGGCGATCAAATCGGAAACTGAAAGACACCGGATTTCACTCTAACTTTGAATTTAACCTAGAAAGAAATAGTTAGAGTTTTGGAACTGTAGACTTTGAAATTATCGACAGAAGACAGAAATAAGGAATAAAGCTATTTCAAATTTTAAAATCATGCCAATACATATATACTGATATACCTCTTATACAATAATTGTATAATAAAATTAATATTTAATAGGAAGTTATATCGGCGATAACGTAGGGGTAGTGTGGTATTTAAAAAAATGCACAGTTCATCTTTCTAGTTGCCTAAATATGAATAGTGTTGAGGTTATGTGGCATATTTTCTTAAAAAACAAAACTAAAGAAAATTTTTGTCTAAGTAAATTCGATGAACAAACAAATGAATTTGATAAACCTCTTATACAAAACTCCTAACCTTAAAATGCCATAAGATTTGAAAAATCAATTTAACGGTAAAAATAGACACTTAGTTTTGAAAAGCAAATAAATGAATTACAAATAATGATACACATCAAAACTAGTAATTTAAGCTAGATAACCATCAAGATACAAGCAACAAGACATTCACATATAAAATCAAAAAAAAAAAAAAGATGAACAAAGCTTATTTGTTTGTCCAGCGTATAAACAATGTGATTCTCAAGCAAACTTATTATTGTCAATTCAAGATTTAAACGATATATTCTAAATTACCTTTGCATCGCTGTGGACAAAATAAAAATCACGTCCGTGATATAGTCGATGAACAAAACCAACAAAAAAAAGCAAACTTATGACATTAAACTGAAATTAAAACTCTAAAAAAAATACTAGTTTTTAGCTGGGAAGACAATGACCAAATTTTCTTCCTAATTTAAAAATCCAATCACAGAATCTGAATCAAATATAAAACACATACCAGTTTGATTCCTTGATCTCATTGAAATGAAGCTATCACAAAGCCCAATAGCTGAATTGTATGATTCCACTAAGTTTCGATTCACTCCATGAAACTACTACTTCGAAATACACTAATCAAAAATAACAAAATACTTCACTTTTCGAACTTTACAAGAAAACATCAAATTCTACGGGTTGGTCCGCAAACCCGCGGATCCGCTCTGACCGACCCGCAAAAACCCAACTTCCACGCGGGTTTGGACCGTGTAACCCGCTTTTTATTTGGACAAATTTTATGGAGCCCAAACCCGCATCGCTGCAATTTTATTTGGGCCAAACCCACAGGTCAGAGCCTAATTTGACACCTCTACCAATGACATTTGAATCGAATGTAATAGCATTGAACCATGAAACAATTTTTGGTATGCATTTTGGTATATATCCTGTTTTTGTGGAACATCATATTGGTGAATTGATCAAATCGAAATACACTGTTTGTTCGGTTAAAGCCCGTGATAATTTAAAAAAAAATTTGATTTTGATTTGTTCAAAAAAATTTGATGAAGATATGGCTTTGAATCGTTTTTAACAAATCAAAATCAAAGGTTTTTAAAATAATCACTAAGCTCTTAGGCATTGTCACACACTAATTCTGTAACGAGTTTTTTTTTTGTTTTCCCACTTGAACGAACACCTTATCTATCGGCCATAATTCTGTAAAGCTTAACAATACTGTCATTTTAAAATGTTTTGATTTTGATCTGTTCAAAAGTTTTAATGAAGATATATGAATCTTTTTTTTTATGTCAACAAGGGAAATTAAATCAAAATGATATTTTGATATATATTTTTTAGATTGAATTCTCGTTTTGTACTTACACGAAGATTTTACCGTTGATCTCTGGAGGTATTTGTGCAGTTAAAATCTGACGGTTGAGATCCATGTACTGTCACATTGTCAGGTTCTTTATTATGCGATCGAATGTATGACATGCAAAACACCTCTCACGTATCTACTTCTTCAAAATTTGATTTTGATTGTGTTCAAAAATATTTGATGAAAATATGGCAAATTAAATCAATTTAAGTAATTTCGACCAAAAAAATCAATTTAAGTGATATTTGTTGACTTTTTGTTCTCCATTCATTAGCTTGATAAAATTTGTTATCTTCATAGAAATTAGCTTATATAATAAAAAAAAAAATGAAGAAGAAAACTGTAAGGATATTCGTTTTGTAAAATACGCTTCGATCATATTAATCAACTTTAACTTACATAGTAGTGAGTAAAAATTTAAATGTGTTTTAGCAAAAAAGTAAAAATAATTGTGAACTACACAATAAAATGAAAAAGCGAACCTACATAATGCTCTTTTCGATAATCCTTACTCCAAACAGATATATAAATATGTTATTTTAATTCTTTATTTATACAAGATAATCCCACAAGTCTCCGGGAACTTTTCATGCTGAAACTGTGTTTAGGATTCGACAGCCAAGGAACCATTCAGAGCAGGGAAACAAAACTTTAGACAGTGGAAGTCCAAAATGAAGATGGCCAATATACACAAGAAAGATTAAAAAAACAACATTTTCCATTGCCCAAAAGCCTAACAAGAGAAGATAAGATTGAAGATTCGGAACATTATTAGATTCCTTTTGAAAGTTTATTCTTCAGACTTCCCAAAGACGAGCGGAAACACCGAGCTTAAAGCAAACAAAAGCATCAAGTGATGCCTGAAGTATCTGACCAAGGCAAAGGTTATCAACACTCCAATCACTCTTGCTTATCTGCCGATCTAGCCTTACTCCTTGATAACCCATGCATGTCTCAACAATCTTCTCAAACGAACGACCCCTCAGACTCTTACATTCTGAATCGATAACATACCTCTTTACGTCCAAAAGTTGTCCTATCTCTAACTGATGCCTACATCTTTTCAGTATTTTCGCGTCGTGATGGTTCCAAACACCGACAAAAGTTGATTCCGAGTTCCTGAGGAATCTCCGGAGGAGATCGGGGACACGGCCGCAGTGAGACAGCTGGATGATGATACATCGTGTCCTCACGCATAACTGGAGTGTATCTGCCGTGGTGGCCAGTAATTTTTTGGCCGCGGAGAATAGTGTCCTGCATGTGTCCACTGGACGCCGACTCCTACGACGAGAGGGTGATAAGATGACGAACGACGGTGTATGAAGACAACATCTCGAATCCATCGCTTGATAACGGAGGGAGTTGAGGTTACGGTGACGATCAACTCGTCTCCAAAGAAATCGACAAAAAAAATTTCGTGAGTATAGTATCTTGGGATGGCTCTGATACTTGGAGGAGCCATTGAATTTTAAATTTGAAAGAGTATAAAAGAGTATAAAACGTTTCTTCACTTATTTTTCTTTTTTTTCTTGTTATAGTAGTCGCTACATATTCGGTGTTCTTTAGTGTCGTAATGAGAGGAAATTATAACCGTTAGATCTTTGTGAATGAGATGCATGTAAAATTTTAACGGTTTAAAATGCATGCATGCGCAGGGCTAACATGTAGGTCAATTGTCACCGTTCGATCTTCGTCAAATGCATGCATGTAAATTTGGACGGTTAAGATGCATGTAGGCGCAGGGCTAGCCTTTCTCATCGTCGGGTCTGTATGATGACGTGAATAACACGCGTTTATTGACTCTAAACCCAAAGAATGACTGATGATTGATTGATTTTTGAATTTGATATTTTTTTTTGGTGTCGGCCATTGTTGTTTGAATTCATTCCTTTAAAATTTACCCTTTCAGTATATTTATCAGATTATGTTTGTCGTCAACGGATTAGTTTGTTAGGATTCTTCCAAAGTCTAGCTAATTAGATTGTTTGGTTCGAATATCCAAACAAATTGCTGATAAGATTAAACCAAAAAAATGCGATAAGATTTGTATTATTAAAAATTATGTGTATAGCCGTAAAATTTTGGTACCTATTTTTAGTGTTTTGTTTGGAATAACAAGGATAAAACTAAAATAGCCACATAAAAAATGGAGAGTTTTAGATTTAACGTATATTTTAAAGTCAAACACTAAAGTAGTTTTTTTTTTCTTTTTCCCATTTTTGCCATTTTGTCACAATTTTATTTTTCCCACCTAAACTATTAACGAAAATGTCATTATACATCTATTATTTCGATTTTTCCTTAATTTGGGTAAAGTCTCATTGGTCCTCTTAAAAACCATTTAATTACAAAAATGCCATATTTTTCAATTCCTTTAACCACCATGAACAATCACGAAATGAGAATAAATGCTTCTCAACCAATTTTAAAGCTGTAATAAGTAAATATGTGAGTTCATTCACTCATAACCTTGCTCATTCTTTCATAATTTCTTCTCAAAAACATCTGGGCTAAGTTACAATGCGTCGGACCATGCATTTTTGGTGATTTCTGGTTACTCGACACCTGGGTTGTTTATTTTCGGTGAAATCCTGAGTTCTGGGTGTTTAAGAGAAACTTAGGCAAGCTCAATTTTGTTAAAGGTAATCCTCGCACTTCAATTTCTCCACATTTCAGTTTTCATATCGCGAAAGTAGACTTCTCGTGAAGTATACTGAAGTTTACTAGTCAACATAAAGGTATTTTTGCAATTGACTTCTTAAAAGTAGACTTCATTAAACTTCACGAGAAGTCTACTCGACATCCTTTAAAAACAAAAAAAAGCCTAGTAGACTTCGTTTGAAAGCTTAAGAAGTCTACTAAAGAAAAGAGGTTATTTTTGTAGTTGACCGTATTTTGACTTTTGAATATAGACTTCCGTATGAAGTCTACTGTTTACGTCTGCAGAAGAAGTCTACCTTAAAGTTACTTTTGTAGTTTGACCAAAAACGTATAGGTCATTTTAGTGTTTGACAACGGTTTTTTAAAAATTAAAAAATTAAAAAATTCTTAAAAACTTTAGTAGACTTCCCAAAGAAGTCTAAAAATTGTAGACTTCCCAAAGAAGTCTACTTATATTTTTCGGTCAAACTTAGAAAGAATCTTTTTTCCGAGTAGACTTCATTGTGAAGTCTACTCAAAAAATTCAATTGCAAAAATAACCTATTTTTTCCGTAGACTTCTATTAAAAAAAGTAGACTTCAAAAGTAGACTGTCAGAGAAGTCTACTCTTACATGAAGTCTACAATAGAAGTCTACTTTGTTAGTCAATACATCGGTCAAATGCTAAAATAACCTTTTTGGCCGGAAGTCTACTTCTGAAGTCTATTGAAGAAAAAGTCAACAGATTGGTCAATTGCAAAAATGACCTCTTTTTTAGTAGACTTCATTAGTAGACTTCTCTATGAAAAAGTAGACTTCTCCTCCAGTCTACATTTGAAGTCTGCTGTAGAAGTCTATTTTTTGGCGTTTTTTTTTAAAATGCGTTTTAGGCAAATTTATAAAGTATTTTTCAAATTTTTTGGACTAGAACTGCTTCTTAGTACGTTATTGAACTACCCAGTAAATTTCATTTCCTTTCATTCGATATTTATTGTTGAATCAGAAGTTTTGATTTTTAAGCTACTTAGCTTATCAAAGTAGACATCGTCGTGTAGTCTACTAATGTTCTTTTCAGGAGAAGTCTACTATTGATACAAAAGTCTTTATGCAGTGTTTGCTAATATGGTTTATATGGTTATTTTTTCAGAGAATGGCTCAAATTCCAGTTGTGTACGGGGAATGGAAGATTGAGGAGAATTCATGGCATTTTGTTGTTGACATGGGCAAAGGTGGAAGAATGTGGTTTTTGAACGATGGTTGTACCTTGGGGGAGCTTACTGAGATGGCGCGAGATGATTATAACTTGGGCAAGAAGACTGAGCTCATCGAGTTAACCTACTCACTACCAGTCTCAATGTTGCAAACTATGGCTTCAGATACACCTCCAGTGCATGTCACCAATGATAGACAAATTTCAAGCTTGATTGCGTTAAGCAGAGTGCATATGGTACGTCTTTGTGTGTCCAGTCGAGTGGAGATGGATACTGAGGAGAACCAGGAAGGATCAGATGAAGATTTAGGTAAGGAGTCTGAGAAAAATTCAGAACATTCTACCGATGATGATGCAGCCAGTTCTGATGTGAACGAGGATGGAGAAGATGTCGACGATGCAACTTACTCTGACGGAGAACATTACAGGTGTCTACGGTAAAGTGAAAGATGAAGATGATGATGAAGATGAAGTCTGTATTGAAAATGTCAGAAACATATATGGTGAAACAGGAAGCACGCCCATCTCATGGTCTGATAATATATATGTTAGGGCAAGTTTCCCTACAAAGGAGAAGCTGTTATCAGAGGTTAGATTGAATGCGATAATGTTAAAATTTGCTTTTAAAACAAAGAAGTCTACGAAGACCCTGTTTGTGGCTAAATGTCGAGTGGAAGGATGTGCTTGGATGGTTAGAGCGAGCGTGAAGAATGATTCATTTTGTTGGAGACATATACAATATTAAGACTAGCAATGTCGCAGAGTTTATAAATGCTGCACTTAAGAAGGCTCGTGGCTATCCCATTTCATTCCTCTTGGACTTCATACGAGAGAACCTCAGTCGGTGGTTTTTAAAACGCAGAGAGGATGCTTTGAGTCTCACAACACATAATACTTGGGGAGTGGAGTATTTGCTGGCGATTCGTGGACATTATGCAGATGCAATGGAGGTGGACCGAATTGACACTTGGAGATACTATGTGAAAGGAGGAACTAGGAATTGTATTGTTGATTTGGAACATGGAATGTGTGAATGTGGTGTGTTTTATATCGAGAAAATTCCATGTTCACATGCTATTGCAGCTGCATTAGCTGGTGGGATAGCTGTGGATTCCCTTGTATGTCCTACTTACTCAAAAAACTACTTGTTTGCTGCATACTCCACCAACATATATCCCCAAATTTCAGAGGTCCAAGAAGTCCAACCATTAATATGTCTGCCACCAGACATTCGCCGCAAACCATGCAGACGGAAGAAGTCTCGGTGGCAATCATGGCTAGAAATTGCTAGGAGGAAAAGCAAGAAGCCAAGGAATCTGCACAAACTATATAGCTGCTCACAATGCAAACAACCTGGTCATACCCTACCGAATTGTGTAAGTTGAGCTAAACTCATCTAATAATGTCCTATACAATATTAACAGATTTATTTACTAAAATTTATGTCTCTCACTTAGACGTCGAAGATTCACCAGGACAATAACAAGAAGGCTCCGGAATAGACAAAGCTGCTATTGTTGTCCAGAAGTCTACTGTGGAAGTCTACTATCGAAATCTACTATGTATGTGATATTTTGTTTACGGTTAGATTTGAAACGACTTCATTTAAGTAACTGCTTTAACGAATTTAACGGTGCGTATAACCGTTGTACCTGTTTGTCTACGGTATTTCTGCCTATAAATTCTCGATGAAGACGAATTATAGTTTCATTTCAGACCCTAGAAGATGTCGAACCTGATAAACTTCAACCCTATCCCTTCCGACATTCTGTGGGATATCCTCTTAAAAATCATATCTCGTTCCTACGCTGTGCTCTGTAAAGCAAGGGTTTTTTCCAAAAATCTAAATGAGATTTCTAATGAAGAGGGGTTTTTAAGAGCCGTTGATCTAATAACCTTGAACATTCCATGGGTCTGTGATCAACATGGGAGGGTTGACACATTCTTTAGGCGCTGTTTGGAGTGTAGAAATCCTACATCGCAATTTCTACGAGGCGTTTCTCTAATCTTCTATGAAGACAGCATCCAAGTAGGGTTTGATTTAATAAAGGTGTCATCAAATGGAGGATGCGTCATGGCTACTTACTCCATGGTTATGTTCTCTTTAACCATGGATGGCAGCCATGATGTATTTAACCACATTTGTGGCCTACTTCCGGCAGAGGCAACAAAAATGAGGAAGACTATGCAGCACATCAACAGGTGTCCATGTACTTATAAGAAGCCTGATGAGTTTCACGAACCGTCTTCCATGTTTTTGCTAAGGTACAATCAAGAGTTGTGCTTGTATGAATCTGCCAAACCAGCGCTGGATGGATGATGAAAGCCTTGTCGACTCATATGGTGACAAACTTTGCAGTCCGTGCTTTTGGAAGTTGGAATGTGCCATATTCTAGAAAACAATTCCTGGATTTGCAAATGAATGACCGCGTTGAAATTAGTTGACTCCATTTTTTTTATGTTTTTGTGTTTACTTATATGTTTAATTGACATTAGTAGACTTATGTAGTAGACTTCGTTTGTAGACTTATATTTATTGTAAGCAACATATTTATGAGTTCTACTAAATAGTCCATATCAGTAGTCCATATTCAATAATATTTCACAGAATTCAGTGTTACGTAGAAATCAAAAGTTATAAATACAAACATGTTAATTACTTAGTAGACTTCAGTACAAATACAATTACAACTTAGTAGACTTCAGTCATAGACTTCAGTTTAATTACAATATCCTAAACGAAATTACAACATATTTGGCATTTTAATTATATGATAGGTGGCCAAAAAACTTCCACACCTATCATTTACCAATTACTAAAATGACCTGCAATCCTATTGAAGGTCATTTATGCAAGTAGCCCAAAAGTTTCCATAAAATCAAATTTAGTTTTAAATACGGATACCCTAAACTTTCCTATCATAGAGATCCAGCCCGGTTGCATCTAGCTTATCATGGCCCCTAGCACCTATTTCGTCAAATATCTCTGCAGCCATTTTCTCCCTGATTTGTCGAGTGTTTTTATCACAAAGTTATGGAGGAAATGGAAAATCCAAAGCATGACAATCAATGTATTTCAAGCAGTAGACTCCGCAATCACCACTCTGATAGTTTTAAGGTATCTCCGTACCTGGTACTCGCGAATGTGTGAATGGCGTGTAGGGAAATCTTCACTTGTCTTCAGTAGGTGCACAGGTCTGAAGAAGGTAGGGTATCATAACAGCGAGAGGCTCCACAGCTTCGTCAATTTGGGCGTCAGATGCATGTTTGGTTCCCGCATGACTACCCCATGTCGTGATATGCCTCGTCACAAATGAAACCCAAATAGGTACCCAATGGTCCTCCGTGATGTGCAACATTGAGTACAAATGGTCGACTTCATAGGCCCACGTCTTTTTAGTCAGTAGATAGGTAATTCGCCTGTGTAGTACGAATACGCTCCAGGTGGTAGAAGTTTGCCAGAACCATCTTCATTCGGCTCAGAGTTTTTGAAGTCATTGTAGTCACGCCTCCAAACCGTAGCAAACATGGAGTTGAGGAAGCAAATCCGGTCGGATATAAACCACTCCGGATGCTTGGATAATCGCAGCCTGAGTACGTTAATATAAGCTTCTATGTGCTGCACATTGATGAAAATAAGACACGAGTGAAGTCTGCATACGAAGTCTACTAAAGAAGTCTACATATTAGGTCTACGTATGAAGTCTATCTATGAAGTCTAATATGAAATAGTAAAACACTAACCATATCAGCTAGCCATTTCTTCGGTGTCCGGAGAATGTAATACCAGTCGATCGAAGAGTTTTTTGGACGTCTTGGATAGGCACTGTATAAGTGAAAAAGTCAGACAGGAAAATAATAATATGATGAAATCTACTTACATAAGTATAGAAGTCTACTTATGGGTTTGCTTTCACAAAGTTCATTAGAGTAGTATGCTTCGTCTTAACACCGGTTTGATCGAAAGGATCATATCCAGGGACACGGCCGGAGTGAGATGCCGACGTTGGAATGATCGCTTTTGTGGTGCTATTTCCTAAGAAATGACTCTTCTGTGTCGCAGCCAGCTGTCGGTTTCTGGCACTCGTTGCTCGGGCAATTATCTGAGCCGCTGCTTTGGCTTTGGCATTTTTGGCTAGAGCAACTGCGTCGAAGTCAACATCACACGTCTTCGGGCTCGGGGGCCTCTTCTTCCTTCAAGGCAGCCTTCTTTCCTTTTGCATCCCCGGGGGCATTAACACTCTCACTCGCACCAACGTTGACATTATCTTTCATTGGAGCATCTTCTTTCTCTGAATTACTCTGCAGTTTATTGTCATAAACAGGCATGAATATAAAAATAACACCACCATTGCTATAATTTAGTAACATGTTTCATCATAGTCTGGAAATTGAAAACACAATTTTTTAAAATATAAGTAAATAATCTCACACGGTACATAGCATTATTCAACATGTTCGAATTCAAATGACATTAGTATTAAGTGTTCCTATCTTTGCGTGATCTTGTTCGCATGAAATGTTTTTGTATAGGCGGAGGGTTTTTGGTACTAACCCCTTCATGCTTCTTGGATCCAGTGACCTGCTGCTGGGTTGGCTCTACATTGTCCTTAACCTCTTTCTCAGTGTGCTTCGCCGACCCTGTAGTTAACTCCTCTACCGCGCGCTCTACAGATTCAACTTTGTCGGTGAGAAGTTTAATCTGCTTTTCACAGCTACCAAGACCATTCAGCATCTTGGTTGAAAAGCTTTTGAAGCATTGGTCGAAGTGCGCTTTCATAGTAGCGACAACTCTGACCCCTTCATCACCAACGAAAGAGGCGGCAGAGGCAGAGGCTGTGAAGGTTCTCTTGCGACTTGATTCATCTGAGGGAAGGCTCCTCTTTCCTGCTTCTGCCTTGACGATGTGTGCACCCAGAACACCTTCCAAAGGCCAGTTGTTTTTTGAGAACTTGAATTGGGGGTCATGGATTGCATTGACAATCTCGACAATATCCGGATCCTGTTCCTCATCATCCCAAACTGGAAACATATCCGCCAAGTCCTTAACCACGCAGCACTGTATGCGAGCCTGGAAAAACACAATAAGTAAATGAATTACTATATAATAATCTACGTTTGAAGTCTACCACTGAAGTCTACCACTGAAGTCTACAACTGAAGTCTTCTTCTAACAAGATTTTTTATATATAAGTCTACACATGAAGTCTAATCCTGAAGTCTACTTTGTAAATTAATTACTATATAGAAGTCTACTACAGAACAAGACTTCTAAATGAGAATGACTAGACTAATACAGTACCTGTTTTAGCATGTTGGCTTTGACGTTCTTTCGTCCTCTTGATCCTTTGTAAGCCAGAGAAGAGGTGTAGGATCATTTGGCAATGGTTCGCTAAATTCAGCAGCAAAATCCGGCAGAGCATAGTACACCCACACTTGAAGAGCTTGCACAAATCCTTCTATATGAATGTTTTTGCTGAGATCTTTCTCCTTAACAGACTTGATCAAATGCTGAAAAGCAATTCTTCCCCATGGGAACTCCTTCAAACCTTCGAGATCTATCACTAGTCTGGCATGGTTGACATTTGTGGATAAGCCTGGTCTTGTTGCCACTATGAAACCAGCGTAGATCCCAAGATAACCCAACCGCAGCCTATCATCTTGAGACCATGATGAGCAGTTGAAACAGGCTTCAATAATTTCGATAGAGCTTGGGCCCGACTCGACATCAACCCCCATTAGCTCCCAAAATGCCCGCATCTCATCGGAAAGCTCAAGATCAGCAAGAGCCAAGTCATCCACGTACCCGCAGTTGAGTCCGGTGATCTCTTCAAACTCATGCAATGAAAACCGAACTGGAGTGGTACCAATCAGGCTCCATATCTCGTACCTCTGCTTGCAAACTATCTGAAAGGTCAGCATGTGGTGCACCAGCCTAGAAGCCCAACCAAAATCCAAGTCGTGGAACTTTAAGAAGACACCCAACGGTGACTCGTAAATCTCTTCCCATTCATCCTCTTGTAGAGCTGACCGTAGTGCAGGTACCAGCCTATTATCATCAGCATAATAGCCGATGCTTTTATCCGGGGCTGGCTCACCGCCTTTGGTGTACAGTCTTCTAAGGAATTCAGAGGCCACCATTATCTAACACAGATTTGTGCATCAACGGTAACAAAGCTCTAATGAGAAAAACTAGTTATAACTAACGGTTTGAAACTATACACAAATGAAGTCTACTTTTACAAAATGAAGTCTACTTTTACAAAATGAAGTATACTTTTACAAAATGAATTCTACTTTTACAAAATGAAGTATACTTTTACAAAATGAAGTCTACTTTTGCAACATGAAGTATACTTTTGCAACATGAAGTCTACTTTGCAACATGAAATCTACTTTTGCAACATGAAGTCTACTTTTGCAACATGAAGTCTACTTTTGCAACATGAAGTCTACTTTTACAAAATGAACTCTACTTTTTTGCAAAATGAAGTCTACTTTTGTCAAAGGAAGTCTACTTTCACCTTCTAAGTACAATCCGAGTCGAGAAGTCTACGGAAGCCAACCGAAGCAATCAAAACATCAAAAAACAGTATATGAAGTCTACAGAAGCCACATGAAGCAATCAAAACATCATAAATACTGCATATGCAGGTCTACTGAAGCCAACCGAAGCAATCAATACATCATAATACACTGTATATGAAGTCTACTAAAACCAATCATCCAAATGGGATCTAAAAGTTAGTAGTGTTTACAGCCGTGATTAGATAAAGCCGGCGTCGAGAAATGCACCAGATCTGGGGAGAAAAGCTATGTACTCAAACCCGACAGACAAATTACAGGAAATATGAAGAATAGTGGAATAGCTAAGTATATATCTTCGGAAGGACATCTACTAATCGTTTTGAGGCAGGAAATGACGTTAACCCCCAGTGGCGAAAGCAGATCTGCAAAAAAAAAAACCCTAATTTCAGATCCGGACACTAGTGGATATGAAAACAGAAAGGTGATGAATACGGAGGAGTAAGGAAACATGGGGGTGAGGCTGGAGGAAGAAAACTTTCCTGAACGGGTTTATCGGTGGCGGTTCTGTAAGTCGGCGGCGCCGGAGAAGAGAAACAGAAATCGCCTTCGTTTTTTTTAAACAGGAACTTTTGATGGTTTTTTTTTTACGAGATCTGTAAAATTCCTTTATATAGTCTGGTAATTCCGTTCGGTTCGTGTAAGTTTTTTTCGGTTAGGGTTAATAAATTTACGGGGACTAGGTAAATTTACCCGGTTACGGGCAGTTTTTCTTGGTTAGGGGAAGTTATTCCTGGTTTAATTTCGGTTATGTTAATTTATTCGGTTTAGCAGACTTCAATATAGAAGTCTACAACTTTAAAAACGTAAATAATAAATTTTCTTCTACTTAATTTAAAAACATAAATTTCCATTTAGCAATATGAACAAATAATTTATGTACATTTGGGTTACAATTCCGGAATTTATGAATGTAAATTTGATACCAAAGTAATTCTTTCTAAATTTTAAAATTAAATTTCCAGATTTAATTACTTAGTAGACTTCATTTCGATAAAAGATGTGTACTATTATACTTCTTTCTCTCTTTAGTAGACTTCGTCAGGGTGTAAACGGTAATTAGGACATCCGTTTTTTGTTTACTCATACAGAATTAAATGGTCTTTTCACTACCCATTTAGGTTATTTCTGCTAAATATTTTTTCAGGGGTCTACTTTTGTATTCAAAGTCAAGTTTTAGGTCATTTTTAGCAAAACCCCTATAAAAAATTAGCTATAAAGATATAATCACAATTTTTGTCTTTCTTTAATTATTGAAAATTCCATTAAACTAAATTTAAGACACAAAACTTATTATCCACACATATCCAAATCTTATATATAAAAGAGGATCAACTCTCTCCAATTTTTTGACACATCAGCAGTGGAGAGAGTGACACATGTCCACTTAAATTTTAATTAATAAATTTTAATGTTAAGTTTTACTATTTAAAATTACTTAAAAATGAAAAGTTTTGTTTGTTAATTAATAAAACCTGCATGTTACGTGACGGTATTCACCTAATTTTAGTAAATCGGAAAAAGATTGGGTAAAAGCAAAGTTTTAATTGATTGTATGAGAGATATTCTTATAAGAGCTGAAATTAAAATCACAGAAAATATGATTGAAAAAACAAAAACGATGTAAACGAATACCAAAACGAGTGGAAGCGAGATAATGAATTTCTTTCTGTAATTTTTTTGAATCATCCCCAGTGTGACGAGATTTTCCAATTCAAGTACTGCAAAATACAACCACTCTAATCCGTTTTTACATGTACTAGAAAACATGGTTTTTATACGAACTTAACTCTACGATACTTTCAAAATACTTATTTTAAAATTAACAAAGAGAGATTGCTGGATTTCTTAGATATGAAGTTTTTGTGTTTCTAGGTGAAGAAGACGACATAACATTGTGTATATATATAGAGATTTCTGGATAAAATTGATTTTGAAATCAAAGAGATTTTTTTAACGCAAATCTCACATTTGTTCTTTCCACGTTTATTCTTTCCATGTTTGGTGATGGTGTTTTAATAAGTTTAATTTGAACGCAAATCTCACATTTTTCTTTACTTATTATTTTGTTTAGGAATCATATTCATGTTCATCAATCTACTTATAGTTTTGAAGTTAACATGTCTTAAATGTTCATGCCATAAACTAAAAGACTCAGATAAATAAACAACTGATTTCTTATTCTCATTCATCTTTGAGGTGGAATCCTCAATGACAACATTGCTGCAAATAACAGTTTCAAGAGACATCTTAAGAAGACCATCACTAACAAATCCCTTTCCCAAATACATCTCATGTTTGGATAGCACCAGCTTATCCGCATCTAACTTAACAGTGAATCCATGCTTACTCAGGAGAGATCCAGAGATCAGATTCTTGCTCATGTCTGACATGTAGACCACATTCGTAACGGTGAGCTCACGTCCAGAGATAAGCTTCAAAACAACCTTTACATAACCTTTGATCTTTGAGGTGGTAAAGTTTCCCATGAAGGATTTTTTGTCACTCTTGTTCTTCGTGTAGGCAGAGAACATTGACCTGTCCAAGCAAATATGCTTGGTTGCACCAGTATCGAACCACCAAATCTTTGGGTGGCTTTCAGCGACGTTAGCTTCAGTGACCATTGCGCACATGTGTGGTTAAGCGAGATTGGCTTCGTTCTTGCCTTCATTTTTCTTTGGAGCTTTTTTGTTGCAGCACTCAAAGGAGTTACGGCCTGTTTTGCCACAGTTGTGACATGTTCCAATGAACTTCTGCGAGCTCTCACAACCAGATTTTTTCTTCTTGAACTTCTGTGAGTTCTGTTGTGGGACTTTTCCTTTCCTTTTGTCTTGGCATCCTTTGTTATGGCGCCCCTTGTTTTGGAGTTCCATCACATTCGCATTGGGTTCACGAATTTCAACACCTACTCCAATGTTTTTCTGGTTTGTTGACTCCATACAGAGCTCCATGGTTAAGTCTTCGAGACTCATCTACTTCTTCTTCAGCTTCAGGTAGTTTTTTGAAGGCTGTCCAGTTAGGTGGGAGCTTCTCAATGATGCATGCAGCCTGATAGATCTCACACAGCCTCATACCCTCAGGAGGAGAGTTTGTAGCTCTCTGAATTGAACCATTATTGGCTGCGAGTCCACCATTTTGTAGTCTTGAAATTTTTTCACAGCGTATTTCTAAGATCCATCATCTTCTGTGTGATACTTCTTGTCTAGAGAATCCCACAATTCTTTAGATGTTTCAACATTGCTATACACATTGAACTGTGAATCAGCAAGGCGACTTTGGTTGTATCCTTTCCACAGAAATCTCTGTGTTCTCAAGCTAACATGCTCGCAAGCGCGTAAGCATCATCATTATCCGCTGGAAGAGAGGTCTCTCTTCATGGGTGTACTTTCCAGTTTAAGTGTGGCTAGATAGAAAAACATCTTCTTCTGCCACATTTTAAAATTGGTCCAGTAGAACTTTCTGAGAAGGACACCTACTGAATTCACAGTTGGCATTTGAACCGATTGATACTGTCCAGTGACCACAGTTTGAACAGTAGCAGGGATCAAAGAAGGGATGGCAATAATCACTGGTGGGAGTCCCAAACTGGATCTGTTCAGTCCTGATTGCAACAGTGGAGGTGTTAGCTTCCGTCACTCCAATGTTAAAGGTGAAGATCTCGGCCTCAGGCACGAAAACGTTGTTGTTGTTTTTGTTTTCTATTCTAAAAAACAGAGCAACCACCAAAAACGATTAGAAAATATTTTAGTGGAGGATGTGTATTAAATTTAGTAACCCAAGACAAAGTAATAATACAATCTAAAATTTTCAATTATTATCAAAAGATCAAATGATTAGACAAAATTTTAATCACACATCTCAGTAACAAAATACGCTCTCGATAATTAAAAGAGAACATGCTCAAACCAAACTACACCAAGTGTTGGTCTGCGAAATCCAAACAAAAAATGTGAGGTTTCAAATGAAATGAAAATCGCAGGTTTCATTGAAATAAAAAATGGGAGAATTGCTTTTATAATGCCAATTCAATTGATATTTGTCTCCTTAATGTTTTCTATTTTTTCATAGTTGCCCTTTTAAATCAGTTATGGCAATTATAATAAAAAAATAAATTCAAAACTAATTTCTAAAAATTTCAAAAAATACCTAAAAAGGAAATAAAAATATTTTCGGTATCATTTAAGGAAAACAAATATTTTAAAAATTTGTTCTACGCATAGTAGAATGCGCGTTCTACGTCCACGTAGAATCCCATTTCTATAGTTCTTTATATATTCTACCAGCCTGTAGAATTTGTTTTCTATAGCTGTTTTTATATTCTACGAAGTGGTAGAAAACATATTCTATATATTTTTTATATTCTACATTACGGTAAATTATAAAATCTACTGGATAGACTATATTCTACATATTGGTAGAATACAACTTCTACTTATTAGACCAGGTTTTACGTTATTCTAAAACAGTTTTTCTACATATGGTCTTCATTCTACTTTAACGTAGAATACAACTTCCACCAAAATCTGAGAAAATATAGGAAAATTAGTGAACTCTCAGATCTGAATATTTTTGAAAATTGTTTTTTCCATTTTTATTATCTGTTTTTTGACGTTTTTTTTCTTTTTTTTGCTGTCATTGTATCGTTTTCTTCTTCTTCTTTGATTTGAGCGATTTTTTTTTCACTGAATTTTTTTTTGTTTTCAACTAAATCCATCTTCTTTAAAATTTCTTTTTTTCCGTTATAAGTTCTTATTGAACAGATTTTGCTTGTATTTCATGTTTTTCTTCTCCTTTCATCATATTACTTATTTATTGTTTTTTTTTTGTTCTATATTCTTCTGTTTGATTTCTCAAGAGAGATCCGACAATGTCGAACCTTTACGAAATTGAAGTTTTAATCGATCCATCCAACCCGATTTCATGGCGAGGAACAGATCTCTGCAGCTAATGAGTCATCGAAAATGGAAGAGTCGAAGTTTTTTTTTCAAAAATGGAAGAGTCTCGATGCTTTGTTATGTCTATATAAACAATACTTGGTAAACATATGTTAATAGGTTTGGCTAGCTCAGTGGATACGCGCGTGAATATAGACCTTGTGGTAAAGGGTTCGATTTGTAGCAGTTGGAGATTTTTTTAAAAAACTTAAACTTATCAAAACGACATAGTTTTAATTTATAATGCCACCTCAGATTTCTAGTGCCAACTCAGATTTTCTGTTAACACTTAAACAGAGTGACTAACGAAAATTAAGTCAAAGTATGTTTTGGCCAAAAAAAAATTGTTTAGGTATTGATATTCAAATTTTTAAATGTTCGGGTATTTATTAGTTCACCCAAATTGTTTGGATACTAATCGGTACCAGTTATCTGTGTTGAGGTACTATTTGGCCTTTTTCCCTATCTATATCACTTGTAGTTTATGGAAATCAAAGACAGATCGATAAAGAGTATCTTTTTGTGGCTGATGAAGAAAAACGAGTTAGGTTAATTGCTGTTGAATTGAAATAAATGGACTAAGGTTGCCTAATAATTACTTCTTCATAATATTAACATATCAAAACTTAATTTGTCTTTATACGAACTCGAGTACTTCTCTGCATAATCTAAAATATGGTTCTCTATGGGGCCAGTCCAATCAAAATTTCGTATATATTTTTTATCATAATTTATTGAATTTAAAATTTTGACAAAGTGAATAACATTTCAAATTGATAATTTGTAATTCCTCATACGTAATTGCATCATAAAGATATATTCAGTTAAAGAAAATAACTTATTGGGGCAACCGATAGATTTGGTCTCGGCGACATAATGGCATAATACAATAAACACATGGACGATTCCTTGTACATGAACCTAACTCTAATAATGTAATAATGTTTAGTAAAATTTAATAAATTGATAATCAAAGGGTAAAACAGGGTTAATATTAATTTAAACATTAAGGATACAATTTTAAAAAAAAAAAACATTAAAGGATCCAATCTAAATTGAATTGGCATTATAAAAGTAATTTTCTCGTAGAAAATTGCAGGTTTCATTGCAGCATTTAAAATGAGACTTCCAATAGCAAGTAAATAAAAAAGTTACGATACAATAGAATCTCAATTCAAGTCTGTATCAAAATTCAAATTTTGTAAAACCAGAAATCAAAACTTTGTATCAGTTTTTATAATCGATCACTTTTTCCTGTTTGGAGTAGAATAGAAAAAAAATTGTAGAGAAATTACAGGTCTCGTTTCAGACTTCTAAATCACAATTTCACATCTGAGATCAAACCACAAAGTATCATTCACTCTAATGAGAGTTCAACGGAATCACTCACTACACAATTTTGAGACTCGCAAGCTCTCGTATTGTATTCAAAGTTTAATTAATCACAACTGGTAAACTAAATCATACGTTTATGAAAACTCAGAACTGCAACTTAAATCGCCATCGAATTCGAAAGGCACCACGACCGTGCGTTGTAAGTTTGAGCCTCCAATGAGAATTTGATCGCAGGTGGGTAAACAATTTGAGAAAACGTTTATATTCTCGTAAATCAATCTGTTAGATGTTTATAGAACACCAACGGATTCAAAGAGTTATGTGTAGGAGCTGAAAATTAGCACTACGAAAAATGTGATTAAAAAAATGAGAACGATATAAACCATATTATGGTAAGAGAAACGAGTGGAGGCGAAATAAATAAATCTCTTTCCATAACTCTTTGAATCACCCGCAGTACGACAAAATTCTCCGATTCCAGAGCCGCGGGATACAACCACTTTAACCCCTTTTTACAAGCACTAGAAAACAAGGATTCTATACAAACTTAACTCTACAATACTCTCAAAATACTTACTTAAAAAACAGAGAGAGATGGCTGGATTTTCTTAGTTATGATGAAGCTTTGTTTTGCGGTGAAGAAGACGACATAACACTGTGTGTTTATATAGAAATTTCTGGATAATGTTGATTCTGAAATCAAAGAGATTTCTTGAACGCAGATCCAGGAGGTAGGCAACATAATCTTATGCGACGATCTCTCCATGAAACCGATTCTCTGAGAATTGTGAAAACAAAGAGACCAAGTCTCATGGAAGCACAAGATTAGGCTTGAGTTTTGTTTTTTTTTTCCTATTCAACCCGACCTGACCACGACCAGAGCTCCGACTTGAGCTTATTTCTCATCACACCATTTGATTTTACTAAGCCCAGTTGGCTTTAAGTAAAAAAATCGGTCCAACAGCCAAAAAGTGAAGATTTTTCCGAGAAGGAAAATTGGGAGGTTCTGGATATTAAGTTTCAGTGGTTTTGAGTCACCAGCGGCAATTTGAAAGGGTGCTTTCAACGGTAGGGTTTCTGTTAGAGACGAGCATGACGACAGAGATGGCGAGAGAGAAGAAACGAGGAGTCATTGAAAGGAGATGGAAAATTTATTGGGGAAGAAATAAAGAAGAAAGAAGAAAAATTTCATTAAAATTTTCTGTCCAATGCAAATTTGACACATAGGGTTTAAGAACTGGTTCTTAAAAATCTTAAATAAGAGTCGGCCTTTAGCTTAACTATAATTTATTGTTTTACCTGCTGCTGAAGTGATAACGCCAAATGATTCCTGTCCATAAAATATAAGCTCAAGACATCTTCGTAAGAGTTTGCAGAGGTAGTAGGAGCCAAAGGAAAGTTGTTACTCGATGGAGCGCCACTGCCAAACCCGTAGGCAGAAGGAGGCAGAACAGGAGGAGCGGTTTCCTGATTCTTGTACTGCAGATGCATAGCAGCTAGAGTCTGATGGTTACTAGTGGGAAACGCTTGTTGAAAAGCCAAAGGCATGTAAGGGTTGTAACTTTGTGGCATGAATGGGTAGCTTATCAAGTTACCATAATGACCTACAGGCATCCCAGGCTGATGAACGTATGTGTTTAAGGCAAGGTGTTGAGCAAGTGCTGCTGCTTGTTGTCCTGCACCGGGCATTGCGTTTTGACTAGACATACTCGCGGCTCTTATTGCCTGCAAAAGAAAATTGTGTACGCAATGATATTAAGAGGAAATATAGGAGTATGTTTATGCTAAAGAGAATGCAGTTTACTACCTCTGCCATGGATATTGCTGGACCGCTGGGTGAAGAGAGAGTGGCAGTGTTGTATTTTGTTTGGAAAGGCGAGTAGTGAATATCAGGTTCTCTTGTATCTTGAATGCCTGATGGTAGCAGATTGTTAGGTAATGAACTTGTATATCCTTGCTGCTGAACATTATGGAAAAAAAGAGACATTGTTAGATCTTTGGAACGAACTTTTGATAGATTTCTATAAAAGCTAAATAGCATTTTTTTTTTTACCATTACGTTGGGAAAGGCATCCAAATTCTGCATCTGAGGATTTGTTTCAGATGGAGGATTCAATTGTTGCCTGTTTTCAAATCCATAATCGGCAGGAGATGAAAACTTGTACTGATGATCTTCTTGATGAGGTTCTTGTTGCGCCGCTTCTGTCCAGAATCAGAGGAAGCATGGTAATTCCGGGCCGTTGAATTGATTTGATAGGATGTTTGTTCATTTTCAGTAGTAACATTCCTGAGTTGTTGTCCCTCTTCCTCTCCATAGTAATCAGTGTCGGGGTGTCTGAATGATGACTCATCTTGTGTTTCCTCCAAGGTTTCATTCAAGCCACTAGCTTGGCCAGATCCTATCCGGGAGCTAAAACTACCAAACATTAGGTGCGAGCATTCTGAGGTATTGACTTGCAGGTGATTGGGGATTATCACTGCAGGTTTGTCATCTTTCGGTAATGTTTCATGCTCTTCATCATTGTCTATAGTAAGTTGCTGAAAACCGGTAGCAACAGATGCAGAAACATTTTCCGCTGAAAATAGAGCAAACAAAACTCAGAAAACATGAACAAAGAGGAAGAAAAGAGCTAAAAAAAAAAAGCAAGACTCACACAGAGAATTAAAAAGAATAATCTAACCTCCATTTTCCTCAAAAGCATGTCGCTCCGCGTTGTTGCTTTCGTCGTCATATACCGAGGACTCTCTAGAATCACCATCAACCAAGTTTCTGCTGGATACTGAAGCAGGCGGAAGAACCTGCTCCCCATTAGGAGGATAAGCAATAGGATTTTCGTCATCCAAATGAGTCTTGTTCAGATGTTGAGACTCGCTGAATTGGTTGGTGGATAAACTAGATTCAGCAGATGGCTTCACAAGAGATGATAATGGATCTTGCTTCTCAATTGAAGGCCATTCATCCTTTAAAGGAGCTTTACTTCCACTCTCTTGAGTCTCTAATGAACGAGACGCAGTGACGTTCTTCTGGTAGAGAGGCCTACCCATTTTCACAATATCAGCCATGGTTCTCTGTCCAAGGTTGGCATTGGCCCAAGCGGATTGATATGCAGGAGATGGCAGCGAAGACGAGGTAATTTCATCACTCAAACCCGTTGGTGCTTTCTTAACTTCAACGTTTGTAGGATCACTGCAAAAGCAAAGGAGATACACTAAGAAAACCACAAAACAACTACATTTTTTGACTAAGTTAGATAAGAAACGATCACGTGAAGAAATAAAACCTGTTCGATAGAGGTTGGCGCCCGAGGACACCAGATGAAGAAGAAGAAGAGACAGCCCAATGATTATGTGTTCTGTTTTCTCTTCTGTTTGCAGGTACTCCTTGAACACTTCCCGACTCTGAACAAGTTTTTAAACAGTTTTTATTAGATTATCAAACCACAACCATCAGAAGAAAAATATAAACACACTCTCTCTAGATATTTGTTACCATTCGAGTTATATCTGTTTCCGCCACCTCGAGCGGTGTTGTAGCTGTCATTACCGCTGCTTCTAGCTCTACGATTTGGGGTGCTACGTGTCCAGGATTCTGCTGGATTTTTGGTCTGACCAAACAGACAAAGTAAGTGAGAATTAGACAAAAAAGGAACTCATCTTCTGATACTATAATGTGTTAGATTAAACAAATTTGTACAACTAACCTTTTTCTTCTTGTCTCGTTTGCTCTTCACCTTGTGAAAAGTATCTGAAAGTTTTTTAAAACAAAGCAGCATTATACAAAACTGAATGAACAAGCCAAGAATATAAAAATCACATAATCAGTACCATAGAACAAACATAGGAGAAGGCAAAAAAAAGGACAAAAACTGATTTTTATGTTCTTTCGAGAAACAGGTAACAATGATAATTCAACCAAATCGTAAAAGTATTACTATTTCAAGTAACATAAGGAAAACAAATAAAGTTCTGACATTCTCTTACACGAATCTCAATATGATAGACAAATTCTTCAAAAGCTTAAGTTAAGAATTGTTTTAAAGTTTGTTTTTTTTCATTTCTTTTGGTTCTGTTCTACTTCCACAAACAAATTCAAAGCTAAAACCAAGAAAAAAACAAATAGAAAAAAGTTATGGAAGCTTGAAGTATAAAAGATGAAAAAAACCTTGGGAAAGGAGACGATTAACTGTTTCGTCAGGATCCATATCGCACTCAACAAGCATCGCATAGATCTCTAAGTCAGAGCAGTTCACGATCTCTTTCAAACTCTGAACCACCTTTCTCGAAGATGCCGAAACACCCGTGTTCACGTTACTGACGCCGCTGTCGCCGCCACTGCCTAGACCGCCCATTTTTTCCCTTCTCTCTCCGGATTACCAGGGGAAAAAATAAATCAGATCTGAAACGGAAATTTCTCAGAATCGCGATTCCTTCTCTCGAACTCCCACAATCGCGATTCTACAAAATAAAAGGATCTCGATGTTTCTCTCTATCTCTCTATCGCTCAAGTATCAGAGAGAAAAAACCTCAATTTATGCTTTTGCACTCTGGGTTTGGGGCTAATGGTTTTGGGAAAATGGAGAAAGATTCAAATTTTTGGAAACTATGTAATGAGAAATGGTAATTTGGAGATAAATACTGTTAATTAAGAAATTTCTCTTTTGGTAGATTAATTAGCTAGAAGAACCTTTTAAAAGGTATTTCAATTATTTCTATATATTTTTCCAGTAGTTGTCTGAGATTCGATTAGAAAAATATTAATAATTGAGATTTGAATTTAAGATTTGAGAAAATCAGTCCACACGCCAATAAACACGTGGAGAGGGAATCTAAGATTTTTGATTTGTTTTTTTTAATAATTGAATAATAGGAATAATGGATAAGGACGTCGTTGTGGGACTAGTTAGAAAACCTCCTTTATATAAAAGGGATTACTTTCCTGGCTTCTCAGCTATGCCACATATGCCAAAATATTCAGGGAAATAATCAGCCAATCAAAACATCAATTCATTACACGTCACTTAAAACATTAAACATTCAGCCAATAAAAACATACTCACATCCCTGCAGCCCAATAATCAAGCCCATTATAGTTCAACAACCACTCACAAACAAAAAACACCAACGAAAGAAGAATAGAGGGCAGCCAAATAATGAAGCCTATTATAGTTCAACAACTCAGCCCAAACACAAAACCTAAATCAGTCTGCTACGCTTCTTTGTTGTCTACGCATCTGTGACCAAAAATTACAGAAATAAAAAAGCCAGTAATGATTCTCCTTCCTCCCATTTGAAATTCAACATCTCCATGAACGGCTCGTTTTCCTACCCACAAAGCCACGTTCTCTTGCTGTAAATACCCACAATGTGGAATCTGCAACATCAGCCCATTCTAATAAATTTGGAAACATCACCGCAACTCCTTCCCCTTTATATAGTCTTCGATCATAGCAGATAAACAATACGAAAATTGGGCGCACACAATATATATACACTATCACAGCTATGGCAGCCTCTGCTTCAAAGGCCCTCGCACCAGTCCACTGACAGCTACTCTTCAATGAAGTCGAATCCGGACTAAGCAAGGAAGAATTGGCTTTTAGACTCATCCACCTCTGGGAAGCAAGGAACCCTACGAAAGGTAGCTTACTCATTAGGCTTGAGTTACTCTTCATTGATGAACACTGCATTTAAAAGACTCATCAATAGATAACACTGCATTATACTCCCTTCGTATGATTAGTTCTAGCTTCGTCTCCAACTTTGATTTTGTAGGCTCCATCTCCTATTGTCATTTTATTGACAAATTATGGCTAATCAAACAATGCTACTTCGATCTACATATACTAACTTATAATTGTAATTTTCTAAACCGACACAGGGAACCCTTATTCAAGGTCTCATTGCACCCAACAGAATTGCACGTTATAAAAGCAGACTCAAACCAAACTTCATCTACAGGCTCACCAATTTCTTTGCAACCCATAACAAAACCATGTTCAGAGTTACCGACCACAAATTCCCAATCTGCTTCACCGACTTAAGACAGTCTCTTTAAATAGTCTCTGATGGGTCCTAAGATACAATTTATAACTTTGCTCCACCTCATTTCCTAGCACAGCCATGGCGTGTCCAATCTCAATTGCTCTCGCTCAAATCCAAAGACACATGTTCTTCAATAAGGTTGAATCTATATTTAAGAGGTCTTTGTTTTGAGGCTACTCCTTCTAAAAGGTATTCATTATGCTTTCAAACGGTGTAAAAATTCTAACGCTGATTCTTTTTCACTCCCATGACTTAAATTGACAAAGTATGTTTTAAATGTTTTAGATTTATCGAGAATACATTAAATCCATTCATTTTTATATTGATTTTCTGTTGTCTGTTGATTGGGTTATGAATGTGAAGTATCAAGCTCTACGTAACTGTTGCTGTCAGGTTCACATGGTGTTCTTATCAACAGTGCAAGTCTTCTTGGGAATACTTTTAAAGCATAACCATATGTCCCATTGGAAATGTAAGGATTTGTCTTTTTGCATATGTTTTTGCATATCTTTACCGGGTACTGCAAATCTGCAACAAATAGAAAATGCAAGCAATCAGTTCTAAAATGTCTACGGCTTTACAGGTTTTGAAGTAGCTCTTTCATAGAGTAATCTTATATTCTATACCCGAATATGCCAGCCTCAACTTGAAAGTGACTGCAGCAACTATGACTACTTGCTCTACTTCATGCCTAAGTATGTAACTAAATTTGGAGGGTGAATTACAAAGCCGTTATGATGCTTCAGATGATGGAAACATTTCTTCAGAGTAAATTCTATTATATGCCATTAGTTTCCAGATATAATTTCTGCATTGCAATATATACTCTAGATAGTTCATATATATGAAGGACTGATGAGATACGTCTTCTTCTTTTTGAAATTTTTGTTTCAGTTACATGTTAAAAAAAGAAAGTACAGGTGATGTTGGTACCCAAATTTTTGCAGGTATGTATATTTGATTCTTGGTTCACTGGTGTATTAGAATGGGCTGACGTTGCAGATTCTACATCGTGGAGAACGTGGCTTTGTGGGTAGGAAGACGAGCCGTTCATGGAGATGTTGAATTTCAAATGGGAGGAAGGAGAATCGTTACTGGGTTTTTTTATTTCTGTAATTTCGGTCACAGATGCGTAGACAACAAAGAAGCATAGCAGACTGATTTAGGTTTTGTGTTTTGGCTGAGTTGTTGAACTATATTGGGCTTCATTATTGGGCTGCCCTCTATTCTTCTTTTGTTTTCAGGGGTCTACTTTTGTATTCAAAGTCAAGTTTTAGGTTATTTTTAGCAAAAAAACCCTATAAAAAATTAGCCATAAAGCTATAATCACAATTTTTGTCTTTCTTTAATTATTGAAAATTCCATTAAACAAAATTTAAGACACAAAACTTATTATCCACACATATCCAAATCTTATATATAAAAGAGGATCAACTCTCTCCAATTTTTTGACACATCAGCAGTGGAGAGAGTGACACATATCCACTTAAATTTTAATTAATAAATTTTAATGTTAAGTTTTACTATTTAAAATTACTTAAAAATGAAAAGTTGTGTTTGTTAATTAATAAAACCTGCATGTTACGTGAGGGTATTCACCTAATTTTAGTAAATCGGAAAAAGATTGGGTAAAAGCAAAGTTTTAATTGATTGTATGAGAGATATTCTTATAAGAGCTGAAATTAAAATCACAGAAAATATGATTGAAAAAACAAAAACGATATAAACGAATACCAAAACGAGTGGAAGCGAGATAATAAATTTCTTTCTGTAATTTTTTTGAATCATCCCCAGTGTGACGAGATTTTCCAATTCAAGTACTGCAAAATACAACCACTCTAATCCGTTTTTACATGTACTAGAAAACAAGGTTTTTATACGAACTTAACTCTACGATACTTTCAAAATACTTATTTTAAAATTAACAAAGAGAGATTGCTGGATTTCTTAGATATGAAGTTTTTGTGTTTCTAGGTGAAGAAGACGACATAACATTGTGTATATATATAGAGATTTCTGGATAGAATTGATTTTGAAATCAAATAGATTTTTTTAACGCAAATCTCACATTTGTTCTTTCCACGTTTATTCTTTCCATGTTTGGTGATGGTGTTTTAATAAGTTTAATTTGAACGCAAATCTCACATTTTTCTTTAATTATTTTTTTGTTTAGGAATCATATTCATGTTCATCAATCTACTTATAGTTTTGAAGTTAACATGTCTTAAATGTTCATGTGATAAACTAAAAGACTCAGATAAATAAACAACTGATTTCTTATTCTCATTCATCTTTGAGGTGGAAGCCTCAATGACAACATTGCTGCAAATAACAGTTTCAAGAGACATCTTAAAAAGACCATCACTAACAAATCCCTTTCCCATATACATCTCATGTTTGGATAGCACCAGCTTATCCGCATCTAACTTAACAGTGAATCCATGCTTACTCAGGAGAGATCCAGAGATCAGATTCTTGCTCATGTCTGACATGTAGACCACATTCGTAACGGTGAGCTCACGTCCAGAGATAAGCTTCAAAACAACCTTTACATAACCTTCGATCTTTGAGGTGGTAAAGTTTCCCATGAAGGATTTTTTGTCACTCTTGTTCTTCGTGTAGGCAGAGAACATTGACCTGTCCAAGCAAATATGCTTGGTTGCACCAGTATCGAACCACCAAATCTTTGGGTGGCTTTCAGCGACGTTAGCTTCAGTGACCATCGCGCATATGTGTGGTTCAGCGAGATTGGCTTCGTTCTTGCCTTCATTTTTCTTTGGAGCTTTTTTGTTGCAGCACTCATAGGAGTTACGGCCTGTTTTGCCACAGTTGTGACATGTTCCAATGAACTTCTGCGAGCTCTCACAACCAGATTTTTTCTTCTTGAACTTCTGTGAGTTCTGTTGTGGGACTTTGCCTTTTCTTTTGTCTTGGGCATCCTTTGTTATGGCGCCCCTTGTTTGGAATTCCACCACATTCGCATTGGGTTCACGAATTTCAACACCTACTCCAATGTTTTTCTGGTTTGTCGACTCCATACAGAGCTCCATGGTTAAGTCTTCGAGACTCATCCACTTCTTCTTCAGCTTCAGGTAGTTTTTTGAAGGCTGTCCAGTTAGGTGGGAGCTTCTCAATGATGCATGCGGCCTGATAGATCTCACACAGCCTCATACCCTCAGGAGGAGAGTTTGTAGCTCTCTGAATTGAACCATTATTGGCTGCGAGTCCACCATTTTGTAGTCTTGAAATTTTGTCACAGCGTATTTCTAAGATCCATCATCTTCTGTGTGATACTTCTTGTCTAGAGAATCCCACAATTCTTTAGATGTTTCAACATTGCTATACACATTGAACAGTGAATCAGCAAGGCGACTTTGGTTGTATCCTTTCCACAGAAATCTCTGTGTTCTCAAGCTAACATGCTCGCAAGCGCGTAAGCATCATCATTATCCGCTGGAAGAGAGGTCTCTCTTCATGGGTGTACTTTCCAGTTTAAGTGCGGCTAGATAGAAAAACATCTTCTTCTGCCACATTTTAAAATTGGTCCAATAGAACTTTCTGAGAAGGACACCTACTGAATTCACAGTTGGCATTTGAACCGATTGATACTGTCCAGTGACCACAGTTTGAACAGTAGCAGGGATCAAAGCAGGGATGGCAATAATCACTGGTGGGAGTCCCAAACTGGATCTGTTCAGTCCTGATTGCAACAGTGGAGGTGTTAGCTTCCGTCACTCCAATGTTAAAGGTGAAGATCTCGGCCTCAGGCACGAAAACGTTGTTGTTGTTTTTATTTTCTATTCTAAAAAACAGAGCAACCACCAAAAACGATTAGAAAAGATTTTAGTGGAGGATGTGTATTAAATTTAGTAACCCAAGACAAAGTAATAATACAATCTAAAATTTTCAATTATTATCAAAAGATCAAATGATTAGACAAAATTTTAATCACACATCTCAGTAACAAAATACGCTCTCGATAATTAAAAGAGAACATGCTCAAACCAAACTACACCAAGTGTTGGTCTGCGAAATCCAAACAAAAAATGTGAGGTTTCAAATGAAATGAAAATTGCAGGTTTAATTGAAATAAAAAATGGGAGAATTGCTTTTATAATGCCAATTCAATTGATATTTGTCTCTTTAATGTTTTCTATTTTTTCATAGTTGCCCTTTTAAATCAGTTATGGCAATTCTAATAAAAAAATAAATTCAAAACTAATTTCTAAAAATTTCAAAAATACCTAAAAAGGAAATAAAAATATTTTCGGTATCATTTAAGGAAAACAAATATTTTAAAATTTTGTTCTACGCATTTTAGAATACGTGTTCTACGTCCACGTAGAATCCCATTTCTATAGTTCTTTATATATTCTACCAGCCTGTAGAATTTGTTTTCTATAGCTGTTTTTATATTCTACGAAGTGGTAGAAAACATATTCTATATATTTTTTATATTCTACATTACGGTAGATTATAAAATCTACTGGATAGACTATATTCTACATATTGGTAGAATACAACTTCTACTTATTAGACCAGGTTTTACGTTATTATAGAACAGTTTTTCTACATATGGTCTTCATTCTACTTTATCGTAGAATACAACTTCCACCAAAATCTGAGAAAATATAGGAAAATTTGTGAACTCTCAGATCTGAATATTTTTGAAAATTGTTTTTTCCATTTTTATTATCTGTTTTTTGACGTTTTTTTTCTTTTTTTTGCTGTCATTGTATCGTTCTCTTCTTCTTCTTTCCCCATTGATCAAGTTTATTTTCTCTAAATTTGCATATCTATATCACTTATAGTTTATGGAAATCAAAGACAGATCGATAAAGAGTAGATTTTTGTGGCTGATGAAGAAAAACGAGCTAGGTTAATTGCTGTTGAATTGAAATAAATGGACTAAGGTTGCCTAATAATTACTTCTTCATAATATTAACATATCAAAACTTAATTTGTCTTTATACGAACTCGAGTACTTCTCTGCATAATCTAAAATATGGTTCTCTATGGGGCCAGTCCAATCAAAATTTCGTATATATTTTTATCATAATTTATTGAATTTAAAATTTTGACAAAGTGAATAACATTTCAAATTGATAATTTGTAATTCCTCATACGTAATTGCATCATAAAGATATATTCAGTTAAAGAAAATAACTTATTGGGGTAACCGATGGATTTGGTTTCGGCGACATAATGGCATAATATAATAAACACATGGACGATTCCTTGTACATGAACCTAACTCTAATAATGTAATAATGTTTAGTAAAATTTAATAAATTGATAATCAAAGGGTAAAACAGGGTTAATATTAATTTAAACATTAAGGGTACAATTTTTTTAAAAAAAACATTAAAGGATCCAATCTAAATTGAATTGGCATTATAAAAGTAATTTTCTCGTAGAAAATTGCAGGTTTCATTGCAGCATTTAAAATGAGACTTCCAATAGCAAGTAAATAAAAAAGTTACGATACAATAGAATCTCAATTCAAGTCTGTATCAAAATTCAAATTTTGTAAAACCAGAAATCAAAACTTTGTATCAAGTTTTTATAATCGATCACTTTTTCCTGTTTGGAGTAGAATAGAAAAAAAATTGTAGAGAAATTACAGGTCTCGTTTCAGACTTCTAAATCACAATTTTACATCTGAGATCAAACCACAAAGTATCATTCACTCTAATGAGAGTTCAACGGAATCACTCACTACACAATTTTGAGACTCGCAAGCTCTCGTATTGTGTTCAAAGTTTAATTAATCACAACTGGTAAACTAAATCATAAGTTTATGAAAACTCAGAACTGCAACTTAAATCGCCATCGAATTCGAAAGGCACCACGACCGTGCGTTGTAAGTTCGAACCTCCAATGAGAATTTGATCGCAGGTGGGTAAACAATTTGAGAAAACGTTTATATTCTCGTAAATCAATCTGTTAGATGTTTATAGAACACCAACGGATTCAAAGAGTTATGTGTAGGAGCTGATAATTAGCACTACGAAAAATTTGATTAAAAAAATGAGAACGATATAAACGATATTATGGTAAGAGAAACGAGTGGAGGCGAAATAATGAATCTCTTTCCATAACTCTTTGAATCACCCGCAGTACGACAAAATTCTCCGATTCCAGAGCTGTGGGATACAACCACTTTAACCCCTTTTTACAAGCACTAGAAAACAAGGATTCTATACAAACTTAACTCTACAATACTCTCAAAATACTTACTTAAAAAACAGAGAGAGATGGCTGGATTTTCTTAGTTATGATGAAGCTTTGTTTTGCGGTGAAGAAGACGACATAACACTGTGTGTTTATATAGAAATTTCTGGATAATGTTGATTCTGAAATCAAAGAGATTTCTTGAAAGCAGATCCAGGAGGTAGGCAACATAATCTTATGAGACGATCTCTCCATGAAACTGATATATTCATAAATTGCATCATTTAATGTACATATTCTAGTCTAAATCATGTCTCATTTGCATGCATTTTAGGTCTTCAGGCATTGTTTTAGGACTTAGGAGATTGCATTAGGTCCAAGAGAGTTTTTCATGTTTTGGAGTGTTAAACAGGTGCTTTTGGAGTTTATTTGGAGTGGAAGATGTGATTCAGATGAAGAAATGGAGTTGAACTTATCAAAAATGGTGAAAAGGAGCAATTTTGGGTTTCTCGGCAAAATGATGTACTGATTGCCGAAGATTCTCGGCCAAAATCCTTCCCGCGGGTAGCTCCCTCGGCCAAAAACACGTACCGCGGTCAAGTCTCTCGGCCAAAAAATCCTGGGTGCAGATACATTTCCGAAATCGCATCACCGGAAGCTTTTTCGGGCCGATTCAGCTTACAGGGTCTTCAGCAAAGTTGTAGATAATTGGGTCAAGAACCCAGGGCGGGTTAAATCAGAGCATTTGGAGCACTGAGCCGAAAGATACGGTCACCGGAAGACAGACCTCTCTCGCATCCATTCCGGAGCAATCCGATACTCCTGAATGATCGCCTGTCCGGGGAACCTTCCGGTCCGATTCAGCTGTCGGGGGCTTCATCAAAGTTGGAGAAGATTGTATCATGGTTCCAGATCAAGTGGAATCATGGAATTCGGACGCGTGAGCAGAAAGGTAAGCTCGTCGGAAGAAACTCCTGTCTCGCTGCCGTCTTGGACCGACCCGATGAGCTCCGAAGAATGCGAAGGACGGCGCACTTCCAGGCCGATTCGGTTTACAATGCCTTCATAAGAATCAGAGATATTTGAGTCCTATTTCCAGAACATCCGGGATCATTCAATTCGGATCTATGAGCAAGACGTTAACGTTTCCGGAATGGAAACATGTCTAGACGCCTCTCTCTGATCGTGTAAATGCACTGGGAAGATGAGCCCTTCAGGAAGCCTTCCACTTCCCAAGCGCCGAATCTTTCTTCACCAAAGTTATATATATACGAGTCTTCTGTCCTCTGAAACCGGAATCACACAATTCTGACCAATATCCTGGAAGTTACGCCTCCCTGAATGCGAAGTGGTCCAAGCTGCTCTGAATGCTGCGAGATAGTCTTGCGACTTGGTTAACTCGCAGGCCTGAAGATGAATGCCTGGAAATTGATGCTGCGAGTTTATAAGTGCGGGTAAGCTATCACTGGATAAGGTCTGAGGCTCCCGAGCAAGAAAAATGCTAAGTCCACAATCATGCGACTTAGGCATGCGAGTTGGCCGCGCTTGAAACTAAGCCGCACGATCACTCGCAATCTACTCCGACTTGGGCATGCGGCTTGGGACTAAGGGATGACCAAGTCGCACATGTACATTCCCCAGAAACCGACTTGGTCCTGCGAGTTGAAGAAGAAGAAGATTTAGCCGCACAAAGACTCGCAAAACACTCCTACTTGGGCGTGCGGCTAAAACCAAGCGATTTAAGTCTCACAAGACAAGTTCTTCACCTGTGCGACTTGGGCATGCTACTTGGGATACACTGGACCAAACCGCACATTCCCCACTTTACCCACTAAAGCCGGGTCAGGACCCGGTTTGTTCCGGGCTGACCCGGTTCATTAGCATTTAGTATATATAGCTTTTTGGAGAAAAACCCTAGGGATCTTATCTTCTACTTAGTTTTCTCTCTAGTTTTCTTTCCTTTTTAGTGTAAAACGTTTTTGATTAAGAGATATCTGAAGGGATTTGATCATTCCAAAGCTGTTTCTTATCATCTCATCATTTCATTTCTGCTTCTAATCATGATTAACATCATCTCTTGCAAAAGATTAGATGTGTTCTTCATGATTAGTGAGTAGTTATCTTTTTAAACTCCTAGGTGTGTAGATTAGGGTGATTAGATGTTTGTGATGTTTAGGGTTTAGATTCTCATTTCATTTCCTTAGTTAGCTGCTCCTAATGCCAGATTTCCTTGGGAAAGTGAAATCTGGGTTCATAGGCATTTCATGCACCAAAAGTGTTTGATGAAATGCCTGAAAGAGCTAACTTAAGGGTTTATGTTTTAAATGCCATGGGAATGTTTGTTTGAAGCATAAATGACATATTAGAACTGTTTCTTAATGCTCATTAGTTCATATTTCACAAATGAGAATTTGGTTTGAAAGTGGATTAGTGTAGAGATTAATGCCTTCATGAGAGGATTAGTCTAGATTAGAGTTCTAAATTGAAATGTTTGAGATCATGTGATTGCTTGTTATGTCTTTCTGTATAAGATTCAGTCTTCTTGGTTGAGAGATTGTTTGGTCACTTATTAGGCTTGATGCATTGTGCTTGTTGATTGCTTGATTATATCTAATGGTTGTTAGACTTGATTAAGTGATTAGCAAAGGGATTATTGTCATGGGAATGAATTAATCTGATTAAGAAGCCTAGACTAAAGAGTAGCAAGTGTTGCATTATCTTCTTAGCATCATGAATCAATATCTAAAGCACCCTAATCAATGATCATATCTAGAGGTTTATCTTTCATCATTTGCTTTATCATCATTTTGTTTGCTTGCTTGTTTAGTAGTTCATTAATCATTTCTTGTTTATTTCTTGTTTATGCTTTCTTGTTGCTGGTTTCACCAAACTCATCTTTTATTCAGCTTGACTTAAGAACTTGTCACATAAACTAGTGTCTAGCAAACACACATTTGGATTGATACCCTTTGTACTACAAGTGACATAAGGGATTGATAACCCTTATTAAGGCCTTGAAAACCTTAGTTATCTATTGGCGCCGTTGCCATATTGTGTGGGGATTGTTAGCATTAGTTTCTGATATAGTTTTTGAGATCAAGTTTCTTTTGTTTTACTGATCACCTTTCAAGCTCTGTCTTTGTTTTCAGGTTTATGATCACAAGAAGCCAAGCCAGAAGACAAAGAGAAAGAGCTGTTCACTTGGAGAGGTTAGGAATGAATCAGCAAGTTGGGAATGAGCATCAGGCACAAGAAGCTGAACACGGTCAAAGAGCTGGTAATGGGATTGGAATTCAGGCTCAACAGGCTCAGGTCCATCAGGGACACGCTCATGGTAACCAGAACCAAGACCTACCTCAAGTTAACCAGCCACAGCCCCACCCAAACCCACCCATACGTCATCAGCCTCCACCAGTCTTTGTTGGTGAGAATGACCGAGCTTATGCACACCAGTATGTAGCAGGAATCAGGCCACCTCCTGTCCAAAACAACAACTTTGAGGTGAAGGCCTCTTTGATCAATATGGTTCAGAATCAGAAGTTCCATGGCTTACCTATGGAGGATCCCTTGGAGCATCTAGATCAGTTTGACAGAGTTTGTGATCTCACTAAGATCAATGGGGTATCTGAAAACAGCTTCAAACTGAGATTGTTCCCATTCAGCCTTGGAGATAAGGCACATCAGTGGGAAAAGAACCTCCCAAGAGGATCCATCCACACATGGGAGCAATGCAAGATTGCCTTTCTATCCAAGTTCTTCTCAAGCTCAAGGACTGCAAAGCTAAGGAACCAGATTTCAAGCTTCACTCAACATTATAATGAGACCTTTGGAGAAGCTTTGGACAGGTTTAGAAGCTACACAAATAAGTGTCCACATCATGGCTTTTCAGAAACCTCTCTCCTTTAACTTTGTATAGAGGAGCTGTTCCTAAGATCAGGATTCAGTTGGACACAGCATCAAATGGAAATTTCTTGGCCAAAGAAATCAATGCAGCTATGGAACTTGTTGAGAACTTAGCCATGAGCCAAGACACTTATGGGGAAGATTATGATAGAAGCTATAGAGGAGAAGATTCTGGTAGACACCAAGAGCTGGAAGAGAAGATCAAAGTGCTGAATATCAAGCTTGACAAAGCCCTAGCTGCCACTCAAAAGCCTATAAACTATGTGAGTGAGGAAAAGAGATGCTTCACATATACAAATGAAGAGAGTCTCACTCAAGAGGAGTTGCACTTCATTGGGAATCAAAACAAGTTCAATGGTTACAACAACTTCAATAAACACCAGAACTTGTCCTATAGGAGCAACAATGTGGCCAGCCCCCAAGACCAATATACCCTCCTCAAAGCTTTGTTCAACAGAATCAGTACCAAGGTAAATCCCAAGATCAACAGGGTTTTCAGCAACCAGCGGTTCAGAATCAAGGGAATCGCTTCACAAATCAAGTCAGCCTACAGCCAAAGGCTCCACCTCCTGGTTTTGGCCCACCACCTGTTCAACAAAGTCCTGATTTCAATGTTGTTCTCCAACAGCTCTTACTAGGACAAAAAAAGATGGTATCTGACCTGGAGACACTGGGCGCTGAACTAAAGTCTATTAAAAAGAACAAGGGCATCTGCACTTCTGAACCACAAGTCTCTCTTCTTGGTAAAGCTGTTCAAAACCCAAAGGATTATTGCAATGCCATCTACTCCAATGATGACCACTCAGCTGCTGTGCAAGAGATTGAAGATCTCCTTTATGGTCAACTTTCTAGTGAGACTGCACAAACTCATGAGGATGAAGACACCATTATAGATGATTTCATGGGCTTCTTACATGAACTCAATGAGGAAATTGAGAGCAAAAGTGTGGGGGCAGCCGGTTCAGTTTTTTCTGTTCAGAAAGGGAATGATTCAGAGTCTCTTGAAACAAAAGAGCTGCCAACTGATCAAGCAATGCCAACAGATAGTTCCTCCACCTCTGAATCAACTCAGAAGCCCACCTCCCTCCCAAAGCTAGGCAACCCAGGGAAGTTCACCATCTCTTGCACTCTTGGAAACTTTAGAGTTGAGAATGCTTTGTGTGATTCAGGCTCAAGTGTGAGTATAATGTCTAAAGATATGATGGAGAAGCTAAAGGTCAAGTCTATAACGTCCTACCCTTCTTCTATCACCTTTGGTGATTCCTACTCCAAGAAACCATATGGATTTTTAGAAGACTATCCACTTCAAGTTGGTGAATGTGTAATCCCCACTGATTTTGTCATCATGAAGATGAAGAAGACCAAAGAGCTCCCCCTATTGCTTGGAACTGCATTTCACAACACCACTGGTGCAATGATTGACTTTGATACTCAAATAGTGGTGCTTACAAAGGTGGATAAGGATGCCTTTTACCCTGTTCAACCACCTTTAGCTGAATTTTGTGGATCAGTTGTCCAAGAGATAAAACCGCCTAAGGTACTTGAGATGAAGTATGTAGGAAGTGCTGGGATTTTAGGTGGATCCCAATCTCTTTCAGCTGTGGAAAATGAGAAAGAACCCCACATCAACTCTGGTTACAAGTATGAGAATGGAGGGCCATTGATCAGAGAAAAAGATATCTTGCTCTCATGGTCTCCCACACATAGTGATCTAAGGATGATTAACACCAAAAGTGATGGCTCAGCATCAGAAGACAAGAGTATTAAACCTGATATTTCTTCCCAAGACTTTGATCTCACTCCTTGGGTTGATGATGATGGATCTCTGAAGTATAAGCTGGATTGCAATGGGAAACCAGGTCTGTTTGCTGAAGTGAGGGCATGTCTCACAAAGGCCATCTTTGATAAAGACCCAGATGGTATTCAAGAGCTGGTGGACAAAGGTCTCAAGATGGGATCTCAAGGACAAGGGTCTAATGGTTCCCAAAGGCAGCAAACCAACTCAGCTTTCTTGCTCAGGACCATTGAAGTGCTGAAAAGCATCAGTGCTCAACCTCACCCCAGCTAAAAACAGGTTTTTCAAATTCAAACTTAGTGACTTTAAACAAAGTGCTCTTGGGAGACACCCCAAGCTTATCCTTGTATATAATCTTCTTAATCTTTTCTCTTCTTTTTCATGTTTTAGGATATTTTGATGGGTTTTGTGAAGTGTTTTCAGGTCTAAGGTGACTAAGGAATGCTGTGGTCCAAGGACAAATTTAAAAGGAGTCTGTGAACAAGCTGAGGAAGGACTTAAGGAATGAAAACTGGTGAGCCGCCTGGTGTGCTACTTGGGTGTGCGAGTTGGTCCAAGACAAGTCCATGCCGCACAAGGGAGTTCAGGCCAAGCCAAACCCATCTCCAGTGGTGTCTGGCCTCATCTGGTGCAGATACTCACTCCCCTTTTGCACAAGAACCACACCAGGTATCACTCCAAACACTTGTAAATGAGCATTTAGCATTTTTCTTTATCTTTTGCATTTCATGTTTGATTTTTCCTCTTTCTCATGCTTTTATAACACAAGGGACTGTGTTATTTAAGTGTGGGGGAGGGGTTTTGTGTTTACTAATCATGTTTATTGTGCTCTTATTTTCCTTTTCACTTTGAGTCTCATTTTGCATTCATCTAAGTGCATATAAAAAAACCAAAAAAAAATGGAAAAATCTGAAAAAATTTCACAAAAAAATGCTCATGTAGTTGCATTCACATTTTAGGTTGAGTCTAGTTTGCATTTTCATATAGGTTGCATCATATGCAAATGGGAGTAATGATAGGTTCTTTCCTTGAGAGTACATCACTTTGAGAATTTGGATTAAATATGCTTGTGAAATGACTTCTGTGCTTGCAAGGCTTGAAATGGTTTGAATCTGAGAAGCAAGTTTGAATTGAACTCAACTCTAATAAATGAAAACCTTGAACTTGACTTGAAATTATCTTGTGATGCATTGTTTGAATAAGCTTGTGGATACCTATATACATATTTGAGCTAGAATCCTGTTTTTACCACCCTCTTCCTTAGCTCAAATAGCTGAGTCCACATCTGGATCAGTTTTCCTCACCTTGAACCCATCCTTCCTTCAAGCCAAATGTTTGTGTGTGATTGAAAGGCCACCTTGGATCAAACTTAGCAGAAAGTGTTAGGTTTAGAGCGACAAGGGCAAGTCTCATTGAGTGTTAAGTTCCATCATCAAGGAGCTGATAGATTTGGTGAGAACTAAGTGTGGGGGAATACTTGTTGGTGAGTGGAAAAAGGAGAGATGAGTGGAAATAAAAGGAGAATGGTGAGAACTAGGGGATAGAAAAAGAAAAGAAATCAGTCTTGGAGTTTTGAGTCAAAGAAAGTCAGCTCTAGTGTTTTGAAAAGAAAAAGTCTAGCCTCTAAATGAAAAGAAAAAAAAAAGAAGCCCAAGAGCTCAAATGTTTTAAAAAAAGAAAGAAAAAGAGGCTAGAAGTTACAAAAGAAAGTGAAAAAGAGCTATGTAAAGTTTGAACTCCAAGACTTGAGTGTGAAAATGAAAAGTGAGTCCCCTAGTGAGAGGAAATTGAGTGTGGAAAGTGAGGTTCTTGAGAGGTTGAGCAAGTGAGGAAACTTTGAGTAGAGTGTGGGGTGGGATGAGTCCTTGCCCTTGTATGCATAGGTTGCTTTTTACCTTTAGCATTCTGCCAAAGTTTGATCATTCATAGAGAGATCCCCTTGCTGCATTGAACCCACTCAGGCGCTGATGAGATCATTTTAGTCTCATTACCTCACCCTAGCCAAACTTTGCTTGTTTGAACATTGCATCATTTGATCCACTTGGTAAAGAGCTTTATGAATGTCAAATAGTTGAGGAATAAGAGAACTTGTGGAGATTACTGTTGAGTTGATACATCAGAGTATGGTCCTGCATTGCATATTGAGCATGAGCTTGAATTCTCTTAGTGGTCACTTCTCTCTTTCAAAGGAAAAATGAGCTCCCAATGCATTCAACCTTTTCCTCTCATTTGTTCCTTTTGCTTGAGGACAAGCAAAGGATAAGTGTGGGGGAGTTGATATATTCATAAATTGCATCATTTAATGTACATATTCTAGTCCAAATCATGTCTCATTTGCATGCATTTTAGGTCTTTAGGCATTGTTTTAGGACTTAGGAGATTGCATTAGGTCCAAGAGAGTTTTGCATGTTTCGGAGTGTTAAACAGGTGCTTTTGGAGTTTATTTGGAGTGGAGGATGTGATTCAGATGAAGAAATGGAGTTGAACTTATCAAAAATGGTGAAAAGTCTGAGATCATTCAATTCGGATCTATGAGCAAGACGTTACCGTTTCCGCAATAGACACAAGTCTAGACGCCTCTCTCTGATCGTGTAAATGCACTGGGACGATGAGCCCTCCAGGAAGCCTTCCACTTCCCAAGGGCCGAAGATTTCTTCACAAAAGTTAGAGATATACGAGTCTTCTATCCTCTAAAACCGGAATCACACAATTCTGACCAATATCCTAGAGGTTACGCCTCCCGGAATGCGAAGTGGTCTAAGCTGCTCTGAATGCTGCGAGATAGTCTTGCGACTTGGTTAACTCGCAGGCCTGAAGATGAATGCCTGGAAATTGATGCTGCGAGTTTATAAGTGCGGGTAAGCTATCACTGGATAAGGTCTGAGGCTCCCGAGCAAGAAAAATGCTAAGTCCACAATCATGCGACTTAGGCATGCGAGTTGGCCGCGCTTGAAACTAAGCCGCACGATCACTCGCAATCTACTCCGACTTGGGCATGCGGCTTGGGACTAAGGGATGACCAAGTCGCACATGTACATTCCCCAGAAACCGACTTGGTCCTGCGAGTTGAAGAAGAAGAAGATTTAGCCGCACAAAGACTCGCAAAACACTCCTACTTGGGCGTGCGGCTAAAACCAAGCGATTTAAGTCTCACAAGACAAGTTCTTCACCTGTGCAACTTGGGCATGCTACTTGGGATACACTGGACCAAACCGCACATTCCCCACTTTACCCACTAAAGCCGGGTCAGGACCCGGTTTGTTCTGGGCTGACCCGGTTCATTAGCACTTAGTATATATAGCTTTTTGGAGAAAAACCCTAGGGATCTTATCTTCTACTTAGTTTTCTCTCTAGTTTTCTTTCCTTTTTAGTGTAAAACGTTTTTGATTAAGAGATATCTGAAGGGATTTGATCATTCCAAAGCTGTTTCTTATCATCTCATCATTTCATTTCTGCTTCTAATCATGATTAACATCATCTCTTGCAAAAGATTAGATGTGTTCTTCATGATTAGTGAGTAGTTATCTTTTTAAACTCCTAGGTGTGTAGATTAGGGTGATTAGATGTTTGTGATGTTTAGGGTTTAGATTCTCATTTCATTTCCTTAGTTAGCTGCTCCTAATGCCAGATTTCCTTGGGAAAGTGAAATCTGGGTTCATAGGCATTTCATGCACCAAAAGTGTTTGATGAAATGCCTGAAAGAGCTAACTTAAGGGTTTATGTTTTAAATGCCATGGGAATGTTTGTTTGAAGCATAAATGACATATTAGAACTGTTTCTTAATGCTCATTAGTTCATATTTCACAAATGAGAATTTGGTTTGAAAGTGGATTAGTGTAGAGATTAATGCCTTCATGAGAGGATTAGTTTAGATTAGATTTCTAAGTTGAAATGTTTGAGATCATGTGATTGCTTGTTATGTCTTTCTGTATAAGATTCAGTCTTCTTGGTTGAGAGATTGTTTGGTCACTTATTAGGCTTGATGCATTGTGCTTATTGATTGCTTGATTATATCTAATGGTTGTTAGACTTGATTAAGTGATTAGCAAAGGGATTATCGTCATGGGAATGAATTAATCTGATTAAGAAGCCTAGACTAAAGAGAAGCAAGTGTTGCATTATGTTCTTAGCATCATGAATCAATATCTAAAGCACCCTAATCAATGATCACATCTAGAGGTTTATCTTTCATCATTTGCTTTATCATCATTTTGTTTGCTTGCTTGTTTAGTAGTTCATTAATCATTTCTTGTTTGTTTCTTGTTTATGCTTTCTTGTTGCTGGTTTCACCAAACTCATCTTTTATTCAGCTTGACTTAAGAACTTTTCACATAAACTAGTGTCTAGCAAACACACATTTGGATTGATACCCTTTGTACTACAAGTGACATAAGGGATTGATAACCCTTATTAAGGCCTTGAAAACCTTAGTTATCAGAAACCGATTCTCTGAGAATTGTGAAAACAAAGAGACCAAGTCTCATGGAATCACAAGATTAGGCTTGAGTTTTGTTTTTTTTTTTTCTATTCAACCCGACCTGACCACCACCAGGGCTCCGACTTGAGCTTATTTCTCATCACACCATTTGATTTTACTAAGCCCAGTTAGCTTTAAGTAAAAAAAATCGGTCCAACAGCCAAAAAGTGAAGATCTTTCCGAGAAGGAAAATTGGGAGGTTCTGGATATTAAGATTCAGTGGTTTTGAGTCACCAGCGGCAATTTGAAAGGGTGCTTTCAACGGTAGGGTTTCTGTTAGAGACGAGCATGACGACAGAGATGGCGAGAGAGAAGAAACGAGGAGTCGTTGAAAGGAGATAGAAAATTTATTGGGGAAGAAATAAAGAAGAAAGGAGAAAATTTTCATTAAAATTTTCTGTCCAATGCAAATTTGACACATAGGGTTTAAGAACTGGTTCTTAAAAATCTTAAATAAGAGTCGGCTTTTAGCTTAACTATAATTTATTGTTTTACCTGCTGCTGAAGTGATAACGCCAAATGATTCCTGTCCATAAAATGTAAGCTCAAGACATCTTCGTAAGAGTTTGCAGAGGTAGTAGGAGCCAAAGGAAAGTTGTTACTCGATGGAGCGCCACTGCCAAACCCGTAGGCAGAAGGAGGCAGAACAGGAGGAGCGGTTGCCTGATTCTTGTACTGCAGATGCATAGCAGCTAGAGTCTGATGGTTACTAGTGGGAAACGCTTGTTGAAAAGCCAAAGGCATGTAAGGGTTGTAACTTTGTGGCATGAATGGGTAGCTTATCAAGTTACCATAATGACCTACAGGCATCCCAGGCTGATGAATGTATGGGTTTAAGGCAAGGTGTTGAGCAAGTGCTGCTGCTTGTTGTCCTGCACCGGGCATTGCGTTTTGACTAGACATACTCGCGGCTCTTAGTGCCTGCAAAAGAAAATTGTGTACGCAATGATATTAAGAGGAAAGATAGGAGTATGTTTATGCTAAAGAGAATGCAGATTACTACCTCGGCCATGGATATTGCTGGACCGCTAGGTGAAGAGAGAGTGGCAGTGTTGTATTTTGTTTGGAAAGGCGAGTAGTGAATATCAGGTTCTCTTGTATCTTGAATGCCTGATGGTAGCAGATTGTTAGGTAATGAACTTGTATATCCTTGCTGCTGAACATTATGGAAAAAAAGAGACATTGTTAGATCTTTGGAACGAACTTTTGATGGATTTCTATAAAAGCTAAATAGCATTTTTTTTTTTTTACGATTACGTTGGGAAAGGCATCCAAATTCTGCATCTGAGGATTTGTTTCAGATGGAGGATTCAATTGTTGCCTGTTTTCAAATCCATAATCTGCAGGAGATTAAAACTTGTACTGATGATCTTCTTGATGAGGTTCTTGTTGCGCCGCTTCTGTCTCAGAATCAGAGGAAGCATGGTAATTCCGGGCCGTTGAATCGATTTGATAGGATGTTTGTTCATTTTCAGTAGTAACATTCCTGAGTTGTTGTCCCTCTTCCTCTCCATAGTAATCAGTGTCGGGGTGTCTGAATGATGACTCATCTTGTGTTTCCTCCAAGGTTTCATTCAATCCACTAGCTTGGCCAGATCCTATCCGGGAGCTAAAACTACCAAACGCTAGGTGCGAGCATTCTGAGGTATTGACTTGCAGGTGATTGGGGATTATCACTGCAGATTTGTCATCTTTCGGTAATGTTTCATGCTCTTCATCATTGTCTATAGTAAGTTGCTGAAAACCGGTAGCAACAGATGCAGAAACATCTTCCGCTGAAAATAGAGCAAACAAAACTCAGAAAACATGAACAAAGAGGAAGAAAAGAGCTAAAAAAAAAAAAAAGCAAGACTCACACAGAGAATTAAAAAGAATAATCTAACCTCCATTTTCCTCAAAAGCATGTCGCTCCGCGTTGTTGCTTTCGTCGTCATATACCGAGGACTCTCTAGAATCACCATCAACCAAGTTTCTGCTGGATACTGAAGCAGGCGGAAGAACCTGCTCCGCTAGGAGGATAAGCAATAGGATTTTCGTCATCCAAATGAGTCTTGTTCAGATGTTGAGACTCGCTGAATTGGTTGGTGGATAAACTAGATTCAGCAGATGGCTTCACAAGAGATGATAATGGATCTTGCTTCTCAATTGAAGGCCATTCATCCTTTAAAGGAGCTTTACTTCCACTCTCTTGAGTCTCTAATGAACAAGACGCAGTGATGTTCTTCTGGTAGAGAGGCCTACCCATTTTCACAATATCAGCCATGGTTCTCTGTCCAAGGTTGGCATTGGCCCAAGCGGATTGATATGCAGGAGATGGCAGCGAAGACGAGGTAATTTCATCACTCGAACCCGTTGGTGCTTTCTTAACTTCAACGTTTGTAGGATCACTGCAAAAGCAAAGGAGATACACTAAGAAAACCACAAAACAGCGACATTTTTTTACTAAGTTAGATAAGAAACGATCACGTGAAGAAATAAAACCTGTTCGATAGAGGTTGGCGCCCGAGGACACCAGATGAAGAAGAAGAAGAGACAGCCCAGTGATTATGTGTTCTGTTTTCTCTTCTGTTTGCAGGTACTCCTTGAACACTTCCCGACTCTGAACAAGTTTTTAAACAGTTTTTATTAGATTATCAAACCACAACCATCAGAAGAAAAATATAAACACACTCTCTCTAGCAATTTGTTACCATTCGAGTTATATCTGTTTCCGCCACCTCGAGCGGTGTTGTAGCTGTCATTACCGCTGCTTCTAGCTCTACGATTTGGGGTGCTACGTGTCCAGGATTCTGCTGGATTTTTGGTCTGACCAAACAGACAAAGTAAGTGAGAATAAGACAAAAAAGGAACTCATCTTCTGATACTATAATGTGTTAGATTAAAAAAATTTGTACAACTAACCTTTTTCTTCTTGTCTCGTTTGCTCTTCACCTCGTGAAAAGTATCTGAAAGTTTTTTAAAACAAAGCAGCATTATACAAAACTGAATGAACAAGCCAAGAATATAAAAATCACATAATCAGTACCATAGAAAAAACATAGGAGAAGGCAAAAAAAAAGGACAAAAACTGATTTTTATGTTCTTTCGAGAAACAGGTAACAATGATAATTCAACCAAATCGTAAAAGTATTACTATTTCAAGTAACATAAGGAAAACAAATAAAGTTCTGACATTCTCTTACACGAATCTCAATATGATAGACAAATTTTTCAAAAGCTTAAGTTAAGAATTGTTTTAAAGTTTGTTTTTTTTTCCTTTCTTTTGGTTCTGTTCTACTTCCACAAACAAATTCAAAGCTAAAACCAAGAAAAAACAAATAGAAAAAAGTTATGGAAACTTGAAGTAAAAAAGATGAAAAAAAACCTTGAGAAAGGAGACGATTAACTGTTCCGTCAGGATCCATATCGCACTCAACAAGCATCGCATAGATCTCTAAGTCAGAGCAGTTCACGATCTCTTTCAAACTCTGAACCACCTTTCTCGAAGATGCCGAAACACCCGTGTTCACGTTACTGACGCCGCTGTCACCGCCACCGCCTAGACCGCCCATTTTTTCCCTTCTCTCTCCGGAAGACCGGATTACCAGGAGAAAAAATCAATCAGATCTGAAACGGAAATTTCTCAGAATCGCGATTCCTTCTCTCGAACTCCCACAATCGTGATTCTACAAATAAAAAGGATCTCGATGTTTCTCTCTATCTCTCTATCTCTCAAGTATCAGAGAGAAAAAACCTCTTTTTATGCTTTTGCACTCTGGGTTTGGGGCTAATGGTTTTGGGAAAATGGAGAAAGATTCAAATTTTTGGAAACTATGTAATGAGAAATGGTAATTCGGAGATAAATACTGTTAATTAAGAAATTTCTCTTTTGGTAGATTAATTAGCTAGAAGAACCTTTTAAAAGGTATTTCAATTATTTCTATATATTTTTCCAGTTGTTGTCTGAGATTCGATTAGAAAAATATTAATAATTGAGATTTGAATTTAAGATTTGAGAAAATCAGTCCACACGCCAATAAACACGTAGAGAGGGAATCTAAGATTTTTGATTTGTTTTTTTTATTAATTGAATAATAGGAATAATGGATAAGGACGTCGTTGTGGGACTAGTTAGAAAACCTCCTTTATATAAAAGGGATTACTTTCCTGGCTTCTCAGCTATGCCACATATGCCAAAATATTCAGGGAAATAATCAGCCAATCAAAACATCAATTCATTACACGTCACTTAAAACATTAAACAGTCAGCCAATAAAAACATACTCACATCCCTGAAGCCCAATAATCAAGCCCATTATAGTTCAACAACCACTCCCAAACAAAAAACACCAACGAAAGAAGAATAGAGGGCAGCCAAATAATGAAGCCCATTATAGTTCAACAACTCAGCCCAAACACAAAACCTAAATCAGTCTGCTACGCTTCTTTGTTGTCTACGCATCTGTGACCGAAAATTACAGAAATAAAAAAGCCAGTAACGATTCTCCTTCCTCCCATTTGAAATTCAACATCTCCATGAACGGCTCGTTTTCCTACCCACAAAGCCACGTTCTCCTGCTGTAAATACCCACAATGTGGAATCTGCAACATCAGCCCATTCTAATAAATTTGGAAACATCACCGCAACTCCTTCCCCTGTATATAGTCTTCGATCATAGCAGAGAAACAATACGAAAATTGGGCGCACACAACATATATACACTATCACAGCTATGGCAGCCTCTGCTTCAAAGGCCCTCGCACCAGTCCACTGACAGCTACTCTTCATTGAAGTCGAATCCGGACTAAGCAAGGAAGAACTGGCTTTTAGATCATCCACCTCTGGGAAGCAAGGAACCCTACGAAAGGTAGCTTACTCATTAGGCTTGAGTTACTCCTCATTGATGAACACTGCATTTAAAAGACTCATCAATAGATAACACTGCATTATACTCCCTTCGTATGATTAGTTCTAGCTTCGTCTCCAACTTTGATTTTGTAGGCTCCATCTCCTATTGTCATTTTATTAACAAATTATGGCTAATCAAACAATGCTAATTCGATCTACATATACTAACTTATAATTGTAATTTTCTAAACCGACACAGGGAACCCTTATTCAAGGTTTCATTGCACCCAACAGAATTGCACGTTATAAAAGCAGACTCAAACCAAACTTCATCTACAGGCTCACCAATTTCTTTGCAACCCCTAACAAAACCATGTTCAGAGTTACCGACCACAAATTCCCAATCTGCTTCACCGACTTAAGACAGTCTCTTTAAATAGTCTCTGATGGGTCCTAAGATACAATTTATAACTTTGCTCCACCTCATTTCCTAGCACAGCCATGGCGTGTCCAATCTCAATTGCTCTCGCTCAAATCCAAAGACACATGTTCTTCAATAAGGTTGAATCTATATTTAAGAGGTCTTTGTTTTGAGGCTACTCCTTCTAAAAGGTATTCATTATGCTTTCAAACGGTGTAAAAATTCTAACGCTGATTCTTTTTCACTCCCATGACTTAATTGACAAAGTATGTTTTAAATGTTTTAGATTTATCGAGAATACATTAAATCCATTCATTTTTATATTGATTTTCTGTTGTCTGTTGATTGGGTTATGAATGTGAAGTATCAAGCTCTACGTAACTGTTGCTGTCAGGTTCACATGGTGTTCTTATCAACAGTGCAAGTCTTCTTGGGAATACTTTTAAAGCATAACCATATGTCCCATTGGAAATGTAAGGATTTGTCTTTTTGCATATGTTTTTGCATATGTTTACCGGGTACTGCAAATCTGCAACCAATAAAAAATGCAAGCAATCAGTTCTAAAATGTCTACGGCTTTACAGGTTTTGAAGTAGCTCTTTCATAGAGTAATCTTATATTCTATACCCGAATATGCCAGCCTCAACTTGAAAGTGACTGCAGCAACTATGACTACTTGCTCTACTTCATGCCTAAGTATGTAACTAAATTTGGAGGGTGAATTACAAAGCCGTTATGATGCTTCAGATGATGGAAACATTTCTTCAGAGTAAATTCTATTTTATGCCATTAGTTTCCAGATATAATTTCTGCATTGCAATATATACTCTAGATAGTTCATATATATGAAGGGCTGATGAGATACGTCTTCTTCTTTTTGAAATTTTTGTTTCAGTTACATGTTAAAAAAAAAGAACCATTCTCATACTTGTAACCAGAGTTGATGTGTACAGGTGATGTTGGTACCCAAATTTTTGCAGGTATGTATATTTGATTCTTGGTTCACTGGTGTATTAGAATGGGCTGACGTTGCAGATTCTACATCGTGGGTATTTACAGCAGGAGAACGTGGCTTTGTGGGTAGGAAGACGAGCCGTTCATGGAGATGTTGAATTTCAAATGGGAGGAAGGAGAATCGTTACTGGCTTTTTTTATTTCTGTAATTTCGGTCACAGATGCGTAGACAACAAAGAAGCGTAGCAGACTGATTTAGGTTTTGTGTTTTGGCTGAGTTGTTGAACTATATTGGGCTTCATTATTGGGCTGCCCTCTATTCTTCTTTCGTTGGGGTTTTTTGTTTGGGAGGGGTTGTTGAACTATAATAGGATTGATTATTGTGCTGCGGGGATGTGAGTATGTTTTTATTGGCTGACTGTTTAATGTTTTAAGTGACGTGTAATGAATTGATGTTTTGATTGGCTGATTATTTCCCTGAATATTTTAGCATACGTGACATAGCTGAGAAGCCATGAAAGTAAACCCTTTTATATAAAGGAGATATTGATATAATTCAAGAGATGTAATTTATATTTATTTATGTCTATGCCACTGACCATATATAAAAATGCAAATGTGAACCATTATTTAACTTACTTAGATCCCATTGTTGAGGCCATTAGTAAGCACGCAAGTACCATTCGTGAAGCAGTGGAGCAGACCTTTGTTTCCCAAATGCAAGAGCTTCGTAATGACGTTGAAAATTGTGATGAAGCAAAAATGCTAACAAGGATGTTATTCTCTTTCTCAGATCTCCCTTATTTAATAGAAAACCCGTGCATATGCACCGATTTTATTTTAATTTATATTTAAATAGTATATTTTAAAAATCTGTATTGAATTTTATGTTTATTATCAATGTTTATACGTTTAAAATATTTATATTTTCTGCGATATCTTTTTGATGATATATTATTTGTAATCTTTTCTACACCGGTTGTGCCAAATAGTCTAATTTTTTCTTCCAAATTAATAAAGGACTAAAAATCTACTATTTTAATTTTTGTATGAAAACGTAATAATTCACTCAAAAATATACGTTGAATATCAGAGAAAAATATTTATTTGCTCTTCGATCTTCATATCCTTTTTATTCTTGTAAATCTTACTAATATAATACTTGTTAACTTTTTCAATTTACCATTTTGAATTTTTTTAGTTATATATATTGTATTGATTCCATTTTACAAGTTTTTTAAAAATCATATATGACATTTTTTATGTGCATACCTTTCTTTATACTATTATTTTTTAATAATTTTTATCTCTTTAATCGTTTATTAAATATTTTTTTGTGTTTTATAATTTATTAGTTGAAGTTTTATATAAAAATATTTGAGAAACTTCTTAATTTATTCAGTCTTAATTTGTTTTTTTATTTACATTAAAATTTAGTATATTTTTAGTTTGAAGATAAAATTTAAATCACTTAAAAAAAGAAAATAGAATAGTGCATTTAAAAAATCTTGTATTATAAAATATTTATAAGTTTTTCTATATTTAAATTTAATTTGAATTGCATTCTAATATATATATATATATATATATATATTAATATTTATTTAAGTTTTAATATGTTTTGCTTTAAATTAAATTTAATTAATTTTTGAATGTGCCACATGTCACTCTTTCTATTGTTGATGTGTTACTCAACCGGAAAGAGTTGATTGTATTTTATATATAAGATTATTAATTTTTTATTTTAATCATAAATATTTTTAAAAAATTCACTAAAAACTCATAAGAAACTCCGATAAAAAAAGGGAAAAAACCTTAAAAATACCTCAAGTTTATAACTTTTGCCAGAAAAATACTCAAACTATTTACGCTTCCTTTTTAATATCTGACATTTGTCTGACTACCTCTTTAATACTCGAAAGTTCAAAAATCGTAAGTTCACTACCAGTTTTTAATCATGATTAATTGTTAAACGGAGACTGTGATACGGCGTTAAAAAAATTAAACACGTGGGTTTAACTCTAACCCAAAAAGACAAAAAAAAACCTGCCTGAACATACATATCGTATTCTCTTCCCACGTTCTTCCCCAAATCAAAACATAAACCCTAAATCGATTTTCCCTTCACTTCACATCTTCGCTTTTATCTCAGCTCTGTTCGCTTTTATTAGCCAGTCTCTCGCACCAATCAATGGAAAACTCATCATCATCTGCTAACTCGTTCAACGATGGATACACCCAGATGGAAAATCCGATTTGTCGCTGCAGGAAAGTGACGACCATGGCGAAATCATGGACTGATGAAAACCCAGGAAGAAGGTTTTACAAATGTGATACACATGGGTTTCTTTGTTGGGCTGACAAGGAAAAGCCGTTTGGATGGGCAGAAGATTAGCTTGCTTGAGGCGAGAAATCAGATTAGGCGACAAAAAGAACAACTCAAGGAGCTTAACGAGTCTCTCCGAGCATGCAATGACAAAGATCTGAATGGAGCTGATTCAGGTATGATGAATTTGGAGATGTTTGAGAAAATTGCAGAAGAGAAGAGAAAACTTGAAATTGAAGCGATGGCCTCAAAAGAGAAGGAAAAGCTTTTACGCCAATTCATTGTGATATCCTGGGGAGGATTCATTGTTGTCACAGCGATGATCCTAACAATGGCTAAGAAGTAGATGCGATTGTCTTTGTTGTAATGTTGTTATTTTGCTTGTTGTTATTTTGCTTGTTATTTTGCTTGTTGCAAATCACTGTCTCATATGGTTATACGAAATCGACGTGAAGACGCAGATCGCTTTCGAAGAGAAATAGCGATACGAGAGAGTAAAGAGTACGGGTTTTTCGATTAGCGATTTGTTGGATTTGAATTGGGGAAAATCGATTTGGGGAAATCGATTTAGGGTTTATGTTTTGATTTGGGGAAGAACGTGGGAAGAGAATACAATACGTATGTCCAGGCAGGTTTTTTTGTCTTTTTGGGTTAGAGTTAAACCCACGTGTTTAATTTTTTTAACACCGTATCACAGTCTCCGTTTAACAATTAATCGTGATTAAAAACTGGTAGTGAAACTTACGATTTTTGAATTTTCGAGTATTAAAGAGGTAGTCAGACAAATGTCAGATATTAAAAAGGAAGCGTAAATAGTTTGGGTATTTTTCTGGCAAAAGTTATAAACTTGAGGTATTTTTAAGATTTTTTCCCATAAAAAAACTCGACGCTTATTCCCAGTTTCTTCTTTATTGGTATGTATGTTGACTTTTGGTTAAAGGTTTAACTTAGATAATAACCACGCAAATCTCTAGCTGGTTTGATTGGAAGTAAACCGAAAGCTTCATGAAGAATGGACTTGAATGCAGAAAGGCCCACAAAAAGAGAAACGGGCCCCAGTGAGGTTATTTTAGTCTCTAGACGAATCGAAGTGAAGAATAAAAGAGTAGAAGAAGATGAACAAGAAGCAGATCAGAGCTTTTAACATTGGGAAAACGAAAAGACGAGAGCTCTAAAACTCCTCACTGAAAAATCCTTGTTCAATCTTCTCATCTTCTTTCGGTCAATCCACACTTCTTCAAGCCCATTCTTCCAGGCTTCAACACCCACCTTGTAAATATCTCTCTCTGTCTCTCACTCTCACTCTCCCTCTCTTGCTCTCTGCATGTTGTTAGATTTTTACTTTTTGTGCTCTGTTCTTCGTTGTTTACAGGCGATTCCTTAAGATTTTCACTCGAACCACTAGAAAGCAAGAGAAGAGAGCAACGACTGAGATCAGACGCTTCGGAGATGCACCGCGTGTGGATTGAGACAAGTCTCGACACTTATCTCGTGCTTCTCCTTCACAAGCATGAAAACGTCTCTGTTTTGAAAGGTGAAAACGACTTCTAAAGTAAAATTATTGGCTTGGTGATGTCATTCATTTACTAATTTTCCCTTTTCTTTTATTTACAGAAAAAATTACTTACGGAGCATCCACATTGTTTCCCAAAAAAAGGGGAAATTACCATTTCTGCCGTAAAGGTAGAGCTTTCGCTGCCTTTGTTTCACAAATTTTGTTTTAACAGCAAAAGTAGTTGTTGTTTTACAAATTTTGTTTTAACAGCAAAAGTAGTGGTTATTTTCTTTCAGGTTAAAAAGAGTGGTCACTTTTATCACTTGCCAGATTCGATGATCGTGAGTAAGGCTTTTGCATGTAACAGTAAGAAGAACAGATTTATATTTGTTGATGCTACGGTGAAAGCTAAGAAGGCTGCTTGTTCAAACCCTGATGATGAGTTGCTCGAGAAAAAGACTGAGATTACCAATGATCCCACTATTGAAGAAGAACCTCTGAACACCCAAGGAGCTGAAAAGAAGAAGTCAAAGAAGAGGAAGATTAAAAACTCAGATGCAACTAAAAGTAGTCGAAAGAAAACCTCGGATGAGAGTCTAAAGTTATGTGGAGGAGTAAAGGTTAATGTTGCTACTGAATCTTGTGCAAAAGCAAAAGGTAACTTCTGATTACTTGCTGATGGAATATATATATTGATGTTGTGATACTTATTATGAGATGTTATTGGAAATTATCAGTTTATTTAGCTTTGATTATAACATATGATTTTTTGTAGACATTGTAAGCAGTGATGGCATTGGTGATGTTGGAGAGAATCAACAAACTTTTTCAAACACTGATGATGAGTTGCTTGAGAAACAGACAGAGATTACCAATGATCCCACTATTGAAGAAGAACCTCTGAACACCCAAGTAGCTGAGAAGAAGAAGTCAAAGAAGAGGAAGATTAAAAACTCAGATGCAACTAAAAGTAGTCGAAAGAAAACCTCGGATGGGAGTCTAAAGTTATGTGGAGGAAAAAAGGTTAATGTTGCTACTGAATCTTGTGCAAAAGGAAAAGGTAACTTCTGATTTCCCTTCTTGCTGATGGAATATATATTGATGTTGTGATACTTATTATGAGATGTTATTGGAAGTTATCAGTTTATTTAGCTTTGATTATAACATATGATTTTCTTAGACTTTGTAAGCAGCGAGAGAGATGGCATTGACGATATTGGAGAGAATCAACAAACTTTTTCAAACACTGATGATGAGTTGCTTGAGAAAAAGGCAGAGATCACCAACGACCCCACTATTGAAGAAGAACCTCTAAACACCCAAGTAGTTGAGAAGAAGAAGTCAAAGAAGAGAAAGATTAAAAACTCAGATGCAAATAAAAGTAGTCGAAAGAAAACCTCGGATGAGAGTCTAAAGTTATGTGGAGGAGTAAAGGTTAATGTTGCTACTGAATCTTGTGCAAAAGGAAAAAGTAACTTCTCATTTCTTGCTGATGGAATATATATTGATGTTATGATACTTATTATGAGATGTTATTGGAAATTATCAGTTTATTTACCTTTGATTATAACATATGATTTTCTTAGACATTGTAAGCAGCGAGAGAGATGGCATTAACGATATTGGAGAGAATCAACAAACCTTTTCAGACACTGATGATGAGTTGCTTGAGAAACAGACAGAGATCACCAATGATCCCACTCTTAAAGAAGAAGTTTTGAAATCCCAAGTAGCCGAGGAGAAGGAAAAGATGAGAAGGTCTGATACAAAGAAAAGTAGTCGAAAGAAAAGCTCTGATGTTGCTTCTGAATCTTGTGCAATAGGAAAAGGTGATCTCAGTTGTATTCTTGATGCATGGAATATATATTTATAAAGCGGTTCTTATTAAAATAAACTATATAGAATACATAAAATAAACTAACAATCTCCAATCTCCATTTTCTATCCAGGAAAAAACTCGACGCAGAAGAGGACTGAGTCACAAGTTGAACATGTGTCTGCAGAAGAAAAGAAGAATTTGGAATCTTTGTGTATGTCAGATAGTCCTAGCTTCGTGGCCTCTGTCACTGTCTCGAATCTAAAGAAAAATTGCTTGGTTAGCACTTCTCTCTTTTCGTACTAATATACAATATTTAATGACATACAACTAGATGAAAGTAACTGTTTGACTATTTGGTGTTGCAGTATCTTCCAAAGAATATTTCAAGATCCAACATACTGACCGGAAGATTCGATGAGATAATTCTGATGGACAAACATGGAAGAAAATGGACATCAGGTTTATATTGTAGGAAATCATCTGGTGAAGTTTACATCACACGTGTATGGAGAAGTTTCTGTGAGGCTAATGGTCAGAAAGTCGGATGTTCCTTCGTATTTAAGCTGGTCAGTAACAGAACATCACCTTTGCTGATTATGACATCTGAAGAGACTACATAGAAAAGAAATACTCGCAGGAAGAGGTGGTGTAGGAAAAAACTGTTTTGTGATGTTAATGTTTTGGAAGCTGGAGGAGGATTCTGTTTGATGTTAGATGTAATCTTTTGGAGAAAATACCTTTGTTTGAATGACCACCTTATCTTTTAAGAATTCCTCCTCTTTGATGAATACCTTTCTCTGATCGTTACATATTGATCAAATGAGCAGAGCTAAGTTTAAAATCATGAGCCTGAAGGTGAAAGATCCATTGGACTATGTGCCTGAGCTGATGTTTAAGCTAGAAACAACATTTCAGATTCTAAAGAGAACGTAAAATATTTGTTCTCTCTCTAAAACATAAAACATAAGATAACGACTATACTAAGAATGCGTTTTGTTCTTGTGCTGTTTACCATGTTTTAACAGTTGTTAGAAAAATTGTTTCCATTTATATGAAAAAGCAGTTGCTTATGTTATTGTATTCCTGCCGTTAGATGAGCACAAGAACGTTGATGGATTTCACATAACTTGTAACGAATGAGTGGTTTGGGTTTTGTTTTAGGTTGAATTGGATGGTCACTTTTTCACATGCCATATTATATGAATGTGAGTAAGATTTTTGACGGCAACAGTAACAAGTGGTTTATATATATATTTGTTGATGCTGGCGTAATAGTTGACAATGGTAAGCTAATGGCTGCTGCTGGTTCAAAGAGGGAGATTGCCAATGAACCCACTCATGAAGAAGAAGAAGCTTTGAAAAGCTGAGGAGAATGATCAGCAAGAACACCGTCAAGTAGCTGAGGAGAATGATCAGCAAGAACACGGTCAAGTAGCTGAGGAGAATGTTGAGCCAGCACATGGTCAAGTATCTGAGGAGAATGATGACACAGAAGATGGTCAAGTAGGTAAAAAGAATGATGAAGCAGAATACGTTCAGCGCTGAATCAAAGACCAATCCGAGTGACTAAACCAAACCCAAAGTATCAAGATTAGCGGTTTGAGTTATTCCTTTTCTTTGTTGACATAATGAACCTTATACTCACAGCTTCTTGCAAGAGCGCCAGATCCAATTAATTTGATTCTCTTCACATTTTTGAGTTTATTAATTATGTAGAATTAGAAAAACCAAAGGAAAATATGTAGCTAGACATATTTGGTAATTAGTATCATATTTTATATAGTAGGTAGTACCTTAGAGGGCATCTCCTACTACCAACTTAATAACTGTTCATAAATTTTGTTAAACACACGTATCATATAACGCATGTTCATGGACAAAAATATACATGACTCGTAATTACTAATTAGGTAAACTGTGAATTAGCAAAAAAAAAAGAGATAAATTGTGTGGTCATTTAAGCAATATGCGTTCCACTATATTGCTAATGTATATATATCGAAACCTTTATAATGGTGCTAAAACCGAAATCAATTTGCTAATTATTTTTCTGATTTGGTTTGTTGTGTAATCTGAATGAAAGTTCTTTCATAATTTTTTCTTAACTGAAATACAAAAAACATAAATAATGGCTATAGTATAATCTCTACTAAGATTATAAAAGTTTTATCAAAAATATTAAGTCAATTTTATAAAGTGTAAATAATTAGAAGGTCATATTCAAAATTCTCATAAGATATAAGTAAAAGTTTGTCATTAGATAAGTTGTCTATTGCTTTTCCATTTTAACCCTAAAACTTCCATTCGGCTTTATAGTTCATTAATTTTCAATTACATATTTTTATTACAATTTTAACCCTAAAACTTGCGATTCAGTTTTAATCAATGTTTTCTTCTTCTTTAGTTTGTTTCAGATCTAATTTCCATTTTTTCTGAGATAGAATAAAATAAAACTTTTGTAACGGCGTTAGTTATGAAATAAATTCACGTATCACACTATTTGATTCGGTTCGTTATGGATCAATTTGCTTAATTCAAGATAAACTTCCCTTATAAATCTTTCTCAAATGAGAGACAAAAAAACACACAATAGCGTCTATACTATAATCTCTGATCGGGTCATAATCGAAACAGGTGTGGTCAATTCTGTAAAAGCGTAGATAGTTAGAGGATTATAGTAGAAAAACGCTTAGATTATACAAAAATCAATTAAGAGATTTGACCTAAATATGTTAGTGACATATTGGCCAAAGCATAACAAATCAAATCGACAATTAATTGACAAAAACCAAAAATTGTGGTTAAAGTATATTAACTCAGCTTAAAAAAGAGTCTTACCAAAGTAGTTTTGGTTTATTTTCTAAAGATGTAGATAATTAGAGGGTCAAATTTAAAATTTTCCTAAATGTATAAAATGGGCCGTTATGGAAAATGTCATTGGTGGCTCTAGAGTTGCTCTCATCTATAATCCTAAAACTTGCATTAGCCTTTCAATTTTTAGTTACATTTTGGTCAAATGAGAATTTTAGTTACACTTTTATAACTATTTTATTGGAATAAAATATCTTTTTATTTTTAGTGAAAATAAAAAATTATAACTAAGTTTTTTTATCAGTTAATTTTGGATATTGTTTCCGTATTTCAAATATAGAAAAAAGTAAAACTCTTATAACGGTGCTAAATTGAAATCAATTTATGAATCAGGTTATTTGATTTGGTTCATCATGGATCAATTTGCTTAATCTGAAATAATCTTCCCTTGCGAATCTCTTCAATTGAGAGGCCAAAAAACACAAAAAATAGTTGTAGTATAATTTCTACTCTGATCATAAATAAAATTATCAAAAAAAGTTTTTGTCAATTAACTAAAATTTATCTTAAGATAAATGTTAAAGTTACCGCTATAGATTACTCTACAAAAGCGACTAGTGATTAGAAAATTTCTCTCATTTACTCTCTATTTGTAGCTCTAAACTTTCGGCCTTATAGTTTGCCGGTTTTCAGTTACACTTTGATTAAACAAAATATATAGTTTCATTACTATTTTAGCGAATTCAATATATCTCTTTATTTAGAGTGAAAAACAAATATTAATCAAGTTTTTTTCTTCTTTATTTTGATTTGATTCTAATTTCTATATTTTAGATAATAAACAAAATCTACGGTTCTAAAATTGAAATCAATTCACATATCATATAATTCGATTCAGTTCATTGTAGATTGATTTACTTAATTTGAATTAAATATATTTCATAAATCTTTCTCAATTGACATGTCAAAAAACACATGAATAATGGTTATTGTCTGATCTCTGTTTGGATTATAATGGAAACAATTTTGGTCAATTCTGTAAAATCTAGATATTTAGAGGGTCATATAAAAGTTTATGACTGTAAAAAACTATAAAGACGTAATTAATAATTATGGATTTTTTCTCGTTGCCTGTCTTTAACCCTAAAACCTAATGGATAGTTAGATAGTTAGAAGGTCAACCTAATGGATTTTCCATTAGAAACAAAAGAGGAGACACTGGATACGGAAAATCAAAACTTTTCTGAGATTGTATCTGTTTTCAACCTCTTATGATTCCTTTTGATGAAGTATATCTACAATCTATCTTTTGGTGGACTTTTTGGTACATTTTGCTTTGTTATCTTGTATTTTCCTTCTTTTTGGATGTAAGGTATGTTCTTTTCCCTCATGTTGCGTCAGCGGCATGCGGTAAAAAATTAAACTGTAAATGACGGCAACGAAACAGTAGAATAGAAAAAACGGTGACGCTGCGGCTACTTCTGTTACCGGCGACGCAGGTGACGCTGAAAAAACCAGCGTTGATCGGAGTAACGGCTGTGGTTGTCGTTATGAATTATTTTCCACAGACTTAAGCCGCAACTAACTTATAATTGTTGGGTGAAATTAATTCATTATCCGGTCAATGTGATCATGTCACTGCTAAGTGAAAAGGATTGACGAACGGTCACTGTGATCATGTCGCTGCTAAGAAAGAAGGAGTGACGAACGGTCATTGTGATCATGTCATTGGCAAGAGGAAAGGAGTGACGAATGGTCATTGTGATCGTGTCGCTGATAGGAGAGTACGAATGACGAACGGTCATTGTGATCATGTACCTGAAAAGAATCGGAGTGACAAACGGTCACTAGAGAGAGAGTCTCAACATCGACTATTCGTCTTTGTCAATCGGTTTAACATTGACCAGTGGTTTATTATAAGTCGGTGGTTCATATTCTTGAATAAACCGTCTAGAAAAGTTGGAGTGACCGACCGACATGTGCTCCCAATTCAAAGGGAAATATGGAAAGACCGACCGACATATAAAACCTAATTCAATAAGAATTAGGATTGACATAACCCTATAAATAGAGAAGTCCTAGAGCAAGGACGGACACACAAACACATACTGCAGAAAACCCTAAAAACTCTATTCCCGCAACAGAGAACCGAACGATCAGATCTCTTTGTACCTTCGCTCTCGCCAATCGTCGACGACTACCGAGCGACGGACGATACCAACTTACTTTGATTTTCATATTGATTACTTGTAACTCAATATTCGTTGATTAATAAAGATCTATCTCTTCTCGTCATTCCGTAGGACAATTCACACGCGAACCGGTTAAAATTTGCCCAAACAGTTTGGCGCTAGAGAGAGGGGAAGTCTTAACTACGTGAGATATGACAGAAGGCGATAATGACGGAAACACCACCCCCGACATTCATGCTACTCAACTAGAGGCACTCACCGCCTAGATGAAGCAGTATGAAGAGCGACTTGCATAACTGGAAGCAGAAAACGCTTCCTTGAAGGAGGTGAACGCTTCTTTGGTTGATGATGGAAACACTGCAGCCGACGCTCGTGCCAGATTCCGAGCTTGCGTTCCCCCTATGTTGCCCTTGGAAGATCCTCTTACGGCTACAATGGGGACCGCTGCAGATGATTTCACAAAGCGTTTGGAAGCTATGGAGCTTTTAATCGCCCGACTTCCCAGTGTGGCTCCTCGAATCGCGAAAAGCGCTCCTAACTCCTATGCAGATACTCCATTTACGGATGCGATCGCATTGACAGAGATGCCAAAGAAGTTCACACTTCCTTCGATGAAGATGTATGATGGAACAACAGATCCGGATAATCACATAGCACAGTATAAGCAACGAATGTTTACCACAGTAGTTGCAAAAGAACTTCGCGAAGCTACCATGTGCAAGGGGTTTGGTTCAAGTCTTACTGGACCAGCTCTCCAGTGGTTTACAAACCTACCTAACGCTTCAATTGACTCTTTTGCATCACTGACAGATCGCTTTGTTGAGCAATTTGCAAGCAGTAGAAACTTGGAAAGGACCGCTGACGATCTTTACGAGGTCATTCAGAAGAGAGGAGAGTCCTTGCATAGTTATGTGGGACGATTCAACAAAGAGAAAGTGTCACCTCCACTGCGATTTCAGCATATAAAAGAGGTTTGCTCCAGAGCGGTGATCTATATAAAGAACTGACAAAATATTGATGCAAAACAATGGAAGATGCGCTGTCAAGAGCATGGGCACAGATTATATGGGAGGAAGATCCTGCCTACGCTCAGCAACACTCTCAATGCTCCGAATCGTGTGTAACAAGAAACGAGAGAACGACGAGAGATGATAAGCCATATCAAAGACCTCACAATGACATCGACAGCAGGAGAAACGACAGTGGAGGTACACATCGACCAATCCATGCAGTGTCTTCGTTCACTTGGCCAGACATTGAGCAACTCGACGAGGTTCAACTAATAGAAGGCGATCCTAATAAGGGGTTCAAGGCTGCCAACAGACGTACGACATAGGTTATTGGGAAGGTCCGTGGATCAGGCGCGTACAAACTGCAGGATAAAGAATGCAAAAAAATCTATTCAACAGCTGTGCGCCCTACATCTCAACTTACTACTTCAAGGTTGGTTCGTTTTGCTTGAGTTATATTTTTTATACCTTTGACTTTTTATCGTTAGTTGCTTTTTGCATTTTTTGATGATCGCCGAGACCGCACTACCTTTGTATTTGAATATTCTATTTCCTATCTACGGAGAGACACTTCAAGAAAGAAACTTTAAACAGACGAGTTTTAGAAGTCCTAGAATTTATGTTTGTCATTCACGATGGCACATAAAAGAGAGTGATCGACGATCCAATTTACGACGAGTGACAGACAATACTCAGATCGACTAGAAGGCACTGCCTTGAACAGATTGACGATTGTCACCCACTTAACTATTTAAAAGCGTCATTGTACGCATACGAACTGACCAAGGTCATGAAAAGAAAGGTGTATTCTTCGAAAAAATATTGATAATTAACAACCCATAGAGGGTGCAAGAGGCGATTCCTCACCAACAAAGATGAATGACATTGTCATCATCACCTACAAGCAAAAGAGGAGTGACATTGTCAACCTTGAAAGAGGCGATTCCTCACATAAACAAAGATAGAGTGACATTGTCACCTTCGAAACAAACGTGATTTCTCACAAAAAGAGAGTGACATTGTCACCTTCGAAAGAGGCGATTCCTCACAAAAAAAAAAGCATAAGAGAGTGACGTTGTCGCCCTATTACAATTCAGAGGCATGACCTCATTAAACTAGAAGTGACTACTGTCACTAAAGATTAAAGGAGTTCCAAAACCTCCTCAAAAATCAAAAGAACAATTAAGAGGAAAAAACCTCGTGACAAGCAGCAACCACAGCTGAAATTGCTGGTATGACTGCAGTAAATGTCATAGCTAACCTAAGGGAATAGCACTAAAAAGTAACGTACTTGCTACTGTTACTAATTTGAAGAGCGATATACATCACCGAACGAGAGACGTGATCCCACAATTAAGCAAACTGCAAATTGCAATATGTGCAACATATGGCTATACACCTGCCGTGGTAGTGAAAAGAATGGTTACAAACCGCCAAGATAATGTCATTATCCAAAACGTAAAACAAAGATGTCAACAAACGTTGCATCATCGACGAATGACAAGTTTTTAGGATCGACACATCCTATCAGATAAACAAAAGTAAACGCCACGAGCAATAAAGCTCCAGAAGATAAAGTTCAAGGAAAGGCCTTAAATAAGAAATTAAGGTGATTCCTCAAAATATACGTCCCAATATGACCACGGGTCAGTGTCGGCGCAAAAGCGCCATCGCTTAAACCTGTGAACGAGTCAGGAAATACCAGCATAGTCTTCCCATCGCTTTCGGCTGATTTAACAGCGACATGACATGAGGAATGACATGAGGTATGTCCAAAAGAGGAGAAGAAGGAACGACAAATAAAAAAAAAGGAGAGACAACTCCCAATAAAAGAAGAAGAGAGGGAAGCGACAAGCAAAGTCAAAAAGAAAGAAGTGGCATAAGTAAAAGAAATAGAGAAAGATAGACCAGAAGAGACTTTAAAGAGGGTATGTCACTGCAAAAGCGCAAGGCACTACCAAAATGCAGGTCGTCACTCCTTACAACCTCCCAATGACGAATTCTCACCGATGAGCTCACACCGACAAGCTATCAAAAGTGAGATCTCACATGACGACCTCTCATGTCAACCTTATAGCAATGAAATTACAAATGATGACCTCCCACAAAGATTTTCTAGATCGATTATACGTATGAACGACGAGGTCCCAACGATCAAGGACAAGCTCCCAATGATTGACGACGAGCTCTTAACGTTCAACGACAAGCTCCCAACGATCGACGGCGGGCTCCTAACGATCGACTACGAGCTCTCAACAATCAATGATAAGTTCCCAATGATCGACGATGAGCTCTCAACATCAAGCAACGACCAACGATGATAACTTACCACCGATTAACTAATGATGATGATCTTCCAACAATGAACCCTTCAAGGACGAGCTACCAATGACCTTCCGCACCTTCAGCAAAGAAGCTGTGTGTTAATTGGGAAGATGATGGTACATCGACGCTTGTCACTCCGTAAGATGATGGAACATGCCTCATGCGATATGGAAGCTATGGTCATTATGAATTGAATCTGCTTATCCATCCTAGATAAGGAATGACCACGAATTGAGATATGGTAGAACCAAACAAGGTTCGGATAGACAAGAAATATTGTCGTACATTGACCAGCGATCACAAAGGCTAAGTTACTCTCCAAATTCTAAATAAGAAATTGAAGAGTAGGGGGCAAGTTGTTGGGTGAAATTAATTCATTATCCGGCCAATGTGATCATGTCACTGCTAAGTGAAAAGGATTGATGAACGGTCACTGTGATCATGTCGCTGCTAAGAAAGAGGGAGTGACGAACGGTCACTGTGATCTTGTCATTGGCAAGAGGAAAGGAGTGACGAATGGTCATTGTGATCGTGTCGCTGATAGGAGAGTACGAATGACGAACGGTCATTGTGATCATGTACCTGAAAAGAATGGGAGTGACAAACGGTCACTAGAGAGAGAGTCTTAACATCGACTATTCGTCTTTGTCAATCGGTTTAACATCGACCAGTGGTTTATTATAAATCGTTGGTTCATATTCTTTAATAAACTGTCTAGAAAAGTTGGAGCGACCGACCGACATGAGCTTCCAATTCAAAGGGAAATATGGAAAGACCGACCGACTTATAAAACCTAATTCAATAAGAATTAGGATTGACATAACCCTATAAATAGAGAAGTCCTAGAGCAAAGACGGACACACAAACACATACTGTAGAAAACCCTAAAAACTCTATTCCCGCAACAGAGAACCGAACGACCAGATCTCTTTGTACCTTCGCTCTCGCCAATCTACGACGACTACCGAGCGACGGATGATACCAACTTACTTTGATTTTCGATATTGATTATTTGTACCTCAATATTTGTTGATTAATAAAGATCTATCTCTTCTCGTCATTTCGTAGGACTATTCACAGACAAACTGATTAAAATTTGCCCAAACAATAATTATAGTTTTTTACTTTGTTGCTCCCGCTGACGCAGCGTTCGCTAAAAGAACAGAGTAATTACTCAGTCTGAGGCCCCGTAATCTTAATGAAAAGAGAAGTCAACAAATTGACCAAAAAAAGAAACAAATTTGAATTCATAAATCATAATAATGTAGAAGCGTGGTGATACACATCTCCTTCGTCTCAATTTCTCTCATTTTGTTCACCATGTCATCTAAATCTAAAAGAATCAAATTTTATCTTTGTCGAAGTCACTTACTACCACTTCTCGAATTTTAATTTTAGTTTATTAAAATATGTAATTTAATATTCTATACTATTAAAAAGGAAGTACTTTTTGTGTCCAACAAAATTTTATTCATTTAAGATTATTCTGTTTTTGGATAACTATTATTTCTGTTACCAAACAAATATTTTAATTTAATTTATCTATTTTATTTATTTCTAAAATTAATAAATTAATATATTTGAATTTTATTTTTGAAAATATTTTGAAAAAATTCAAATTCAATTCAGTTTAGTTTTTCTTAGATATATGTTAGATTAATTATCAAAATTACAAAAATCAGTTGTTATTATCTTTAGAAAAATAGAAAATAGGATATTAATTTATGTTATAGTTAGATATCTAAATTTAAATAATATTCTTATGCTAATAAAGATAATAAATGATATATTATTATATACTTTCTTATAATCAATCAGTTTAAACATTAGATATTTAAAATTAAAAAAATCTTTATATTATATGGTAATATGAACGTACGAGCTAGAATTATGTTTTTATATTCATAGTCTTCAAATTAGTCGAATGAACAGGTTAAAATTATATTTCTATAATCGTGGTAAAATTATTAAAAAATAAATTAAAAAAATTCATCTAAACAAAAAAATAAGTTTGTGTCATTTATTAAAAATATTATTTCTATAAAAACATAAATTACATTATAAAATTAAATTAAAAATAAAAATTTCGTGTAGATGCACGGGGTAGAATCTAGTTTCTAAGTTTGTATATGAAGAGCAGATCTAATTGTATTAGTGTCTATAATTGATTTCTTTTTGGTCAAATAAATATTTTTACATAAGTAGAGTTGTAGTTTTCGAAAAAAATTAAAACAGTGTATTCTTCAAATTCTAAATCTTAAATATGTATTTTGCTAATTATCCTTTAAACTTATGGATACATAATAAAGATAATTATTAAAATCTAACTTCATTATATATTGTTTATTTTTATTTATAGGTGAGATGTTTTCTAACCTATTAGTCCTGTTGGAAAAAACAGTCTTGAAATGTTTATAAGTGTATGATGCATATTGTTGTTCCGTCACTTTAAAAAAAAAATTGTTAAAATTTCACTTTTAAATAAAACTAACAACAATGAAGTCATATTTTAATAAATTATCTTTGATATGAATACTTTAATTTATGTATTGTTTACTTTAATAAATCTATATACTTATTTGTGTAGTGATTTGCTTATGTGTCGCGCTCACGAGTTTCACCGCTTCTCACTTACGTGTCAGTTCCAAAATGAGTTTTGGCCGCAAAAAGACTGTTTAGCCATATTTTACAATTACGTGTCATTTTTAAATTGGTTTTCATCTGATGATGTGTCAAAAAAAACTTAAAACAAACCAGCCTAAATAATTATGGTTAAATACTTAATTCCATACTCAATCAAACCGTTTTTAAAATAAAATTAAACCGAATTTTAGGCCAAAAAACTTAAAGACGTTTTTATTTTTAAAAAAAATTAACCATTTCTAGTGTCTTCAAAAATGTTTTTCTAAAAAAAAAAAAATTTACCATTTCTAATATTTTCGAAATAATCAAAAAATCTAACTAAAATATTAACTAAAATTTAGTATAAATATAAGCCATTTTTCACTACTTCTCTCACAACTTTCACTATTGTTAAACCTATTCCTTTTTTTTATTCAAAACGTTTTCAAATTTATATTAAACCAAAATTTAGAAAAAAATAGGCAAAAACATTTTAAAAAAAACACAAAAAATTAAAAATTTACCATTTTTTATGTTTCCAAAATTTAGAAAAAATCTAACTAAAATATTAAAAGAAACAAAAATTGGAATAAAATTTAGAATATCGTTTCAAAACAAAAACAAAAACAAAATTTATGCTAGAATATCGCTAATTATTATAGTGTTTACGATTTCTTATGTTTATAGGGTTTTCAATTTTTATAATTTTTATAAAACTAAAATTTAGTAAAAATCTAAGAAAAAAGTAAAAAAAAAAATAAAAATAAATAAAATCTATATGTCTAATGAAATGTCATTAATTATGATATCTAGTGTAAAATTTTCAATTTCTTATCTTTATATTTCAGAAAGATTTTTTAACCCTTTTGTTAAAATCAAAAGCTTATTTTTTAAATTTTGGGTTCGTCTAACTTAGAATAGAGATTAAAAAAAAATTCAATGTTCTTAAAATTATTTATTTATAAAATTACACTTGGTAGACATATATAGCCCATCGCGAGACGTAGGCAAGTTAACTAGTTATCATTATATATTGTTTACTTTTATTTATAGGTGAGATGTTTTCTTAGATATATCACAAAGGGTGGAAAATTGGCTTTTTCCAACCTGAACTTTGCGAAAATGTTAAACTTATACCTAAAGTTTTAACCTAGCTAAAACATTCTTCATCTTCTTAATAATTTGAATTTCATACCTACTCTTATTTAAGAGTAGTTTAAACCTACTTTTGCCCAAACGGAGTTAAACTACCGTTAAATATAGTCTACGTATCATCCACATAAGCGACTGTAAGCAACAACGTGTTTCATATTTTTGAATTATGAAAAAAAAAACTAAACGACGTCGTTTTCTGTCTTGACCAAAACTGAGAGAAAAAAAAAAGACTGGACTAGGATAAAATCTCGATAATGAGAAAATTCAGGATGAGATTCGGAAGGAACCGCCTCGCCGGCATTGACGGTGGCGAGAACAATGACGTCTCCATCCTCCCTCTGCAACACAGCGGAGATACGGGAAGCGAAGGCTCATGTTGCTACTGCGATCTCGATGTCTAACGAACCTCTGTTTACCAATTTGATTCAACAACCAAATCCAAACAAAAAATCTGTAGATTTAGAGTTTTACCCGAAGCAGCATAGAGGAAGACGAAGTGACAACAGCCATTGAAGCTCTGGTTTGAGAACCGTTTCAATTCAATTGATTCCAAACAATATAGACATGCTATTCCCAAATAAGCTGAATCCTTCAGCAAAAAATCCAATTTTAGAGGGTTTACTGATTCTCAGATTTCATAATTGTGTGTAAAAAGAAACCATACATGGTCGGAGCTCCGGTATCAAGCCGCAGCTTTCGTGACCACCTCTTAATTATGTGCAGCACGAGTAGAACATATGGATCATCTGCTCGAGCAATTAAAATAGTCAGTTACAAACTTATGAACACAAACAGAATTTTTGAGAGAGAGAAGGGAAAGGAGAGAAGAAGAAGACGATGAGAAATTTGATGATGAGATTACCAAGCAGCTTGAGAAACTTCTCCGTTTCGGCTTCTTCATCGAACGGTAAAACCTCCAAGGCATAATCCTCACTAACTAAGCTGGATTTGAAGCTGTGTCTCTGTGTTTTTATTTTGGTTTTTTTTCTCAGGTTCGCTGCCGGTGATGGGAGGATCTAGCGGTGGTGTATGTCCGATGTCACGTTGTCGCTTATGTGGATGTCATGTAGACTATTTGACGGCAATTTAACTCTGTTTAGACGAAAGTAGGTTTAAGGAAAAAAAAAGTAAATTTAAGTATGAAATTCAAATTATTAAAATGATGAAGAATGTTTTAGCAAGATTAAAAGTTGGGGTATAAGTTTAACATCTTCGCAAAGTTTAGGTTAAAAAAAACCAATTTTCCCAAGTTCATAAGTGGGGTCTACAATTTTTTTGGATAAAAAAATATTAAAAAAGCTCATTTCTGTTGATCTCGTATGAGTGGAGTCATACTTGTGAATCTATATCACTGAGTATCATTGGCCAAGTGGCAAAATCTGATTGGGCTTGTGAGAAAAAAAAATATTAAAAAATAATTATTTAATCGATTTCAGAATTAAATCGATTTCAAAAATAATTATATTATTTCAGAATTAAATCGATTTAAAAAAAAGAAAATTAAAAAAAAGATTATTTTAATCTGATGATCTCCAAACATGGATTCATGGTTGGAGGTGCAAAATTGGTTGGGGTTCATCAAACTTAAAAAAAAATTAAATAAAAAATCCTATGAACCCCAAGGAAGGATTCATGGTTGAAAATGTTGTCTTGTTAGAAAAAGCAGTTTTGAAATGTTTATAAGTGTAGGATGCATATTGTTGTTTCACTTTAAAAAAAAAAAATGTGTCAAAATTCACTTTTAAATAAAACTAACAACAACTAAGCCATATTTTAATGAATTATCTTTAATATGAATACTTTAATTTATGTATTTAAATTCACTCTTTATTATTATTTTTTTTGTCGTCCAGTCCTTATTAATTTATTATAATAATGGTTTCTAAGGGATTATTATCTTATTATTTGTTCCACTTAAGAAATTTATTATACTTTTATATATTTTAATTAATTTACCGGAGTTATGGGATTTACCAATCCGACCAGAGTTCAGATCAGGTCTAAAAATAGCTCTCCGGATTAGCGTCTTGCCAAATTTAGAGATGGTCTATTAGTAATTTTTGCATTAGTCTTTTTGAGAATGGCAATGTGGTGTACCACTTTTTTTTGGGGAAAAAATCTAAGTGAAACATTAAGTGTTCTTTTCCTACTATCTCATTATCGTTCTCAAGGACAATATCCTCACAACCGAATACCAAAAAAAAGACAAAAAAAAACTTAGAAAATGAAAAATTATCATAAACAGTAAAAAAATGGACAACTTCACCGGATCGATTGCCCTCGGCCGCATCCACCACCGCTGTTATGACGACAACCATCAAAGTTGAAAGTAATCATTAAGAAACAAAAAATTCTTAAACCAACAAGCCAAAAGACAAAACAGAATATGATGTCTTTACCTACATCACTATAGTGGAATAGTTGAAGAGAGTGAAGTAATCTTCAATTTTTACTCGCACTTTATGGACCGGTAAATGTGACGGACAAAGAAAAGCGAAGCACGGAATCCGATTGCCCCGAGCATGAGGAAGAATCCATAGCAGATGCAAGCCATATAGCCAAAGAAGAAGGAGGTCTGCATAAACCCTGTCATATCTGACCGTGCATAGTAGTAATACAAGCAGTAGGCGTATATGAATAAGCCTGTTGATCCACCGCATAGCAATGATCTTCGGATGCAAAAGTTAAAAAAAAAAAAAAATCAGATGGACAAAGAGAATTTAACAATTATAGACAAACTCAAATAAACTAGAGCATTTGATCCATCGTGGTTAAGAAACCATCATAGACAAAAGAGCTTAATCCAAATATTGTTACGACTAGACAATTTCTATATGTTCATGTATAAACTTAATCCAAGAAACAGGACCAGAATATAAAGATCCCACAAACCTCTCGAGAAGTAGATTCAGTTAAGATATATTCCTTGAAAATACCACAAGATGAATAATGGAACCAGAAGTAAAGAAAGAGAAGAAGAATTCACCTCCACCACCACTCATGGTCTTCAGAAGCAAGTTGGAAGTAAGTCAATGCAACTGTGATGAAAGCAGTGACTATGACGAGAATAAGGAAAACGATAGAGAGAATACTATAGATGGTGTAAATTCTGTGACCCCAAACACTGGCAAAAATGTAGTAAAGTTCGATGTAAATGGCACTGAACGGCAAAAAACCAGCCATAGCCATCTGCGGAAGTGTTCTCCGGTACCAGCGCAATGGTGGGATTTCTCTTGGATATTTTGTGGTACGGCAAGGAGCTTGAAACTCGGGTTTTCTATTCTTCCCGGCGATACCTCCCAATATAAGTAATGGTGAAGTAACCAGTGCCCATATAAGGAAAATAACCACAATTGTCCCGAATGGCAACGCTGCAGTGGCTTGGTAAGCAATCGCAACAGTATTAAGGAAGGAGAAAGTTAGTAAAAGAGGTCCACAGAAAAGGCTTCCAGTCAGCATAAGATTCCTAACCTGCCAAGACAATCAATATCATCTTTTTTAATCAATCTGTTGAATTCTAGAACTGTTCACTCAATTTGTAAAACGCCATTATATTGCATCAAAACCTCTTGAAGCAATATGAACAGAACAAGAAACACGTGATGGAGAAAAAAGAGTATGAATTTCATGCATAATGCATGTCCAGAATTGTGAGCCAAAACCCAGCATGGAGAAAAAAGAGTATGCATCTCAAAAATAGAATCATATCGCATGGCCTGTAAGTTAAGACCTCAACAATACACATATGTTCATAAGAATGATATATGCATATTCCAGAATTAAAGAGAGGCGGTACAGAAACTTACACTACCCTCTAATATAATGAATACCTCCATCATGCATAACGCAAAATTGGTATCAAATGCTAAACCGCAGTACTGTTTGACTACTTTATACAAAGTATATTACTTGAGCACTGTAGGCAGGCATTTATTACCAAATTCTCATACCGAACGATTTTAGTAAATGCTCAAATGGGGGAAGACTTTTGGGCTGACTAACGAGACCTTATCAGAAAACGAGTCCTAAAACAAACAAAACCTCTAAGTGGCATCCATACTTACCCAATTAGTTCCTTCTAGCTGGCAATAGAAAGAAGCAGCAGTATATCCGGCGATTCCTGAAGTGAGTGCATATATGACAACCAATGCAGTAAACAATGCCCCACGGTTGTAGGGATAAAAGACACCGACCAATGCAAGCATAAATATGAAAACAGCCCTGCATAAATATATATAAAAAAAAGTGTCTGTTAGTAACTGAAAAGAAAACAGCATGCAAGGAAGCGCACCACAACTTTATGCGAAAACATACAGTGTAAACAATTGTGTGCCAGAACCAAGGGCTGCAGCCAGCAGGGATTTGTGTTTTGGGAACCTAAATACATCAGCATGGATCAACTTCCAGCCAGTCTCCTCTTGGTCATCAGCTGCCTCTTCATCATGTGCATACCTATTAAGTACAAAAGCCTATACAGTAAGCTACTAGATATATTGAAAACCACAAATTCAGTTATCTTATGCACTCTAGCTAATATCTTACTTAACAAAATCATTCTTCAAGACTCTCATGAGAATAGTTGCAAGGAAGCCAGTCAAGAGAAGGACAGTGACACATGAGTTAATGATCGAGAACCAGTGGATTTCCAAGTGATGCGGCATTGAGGAAGCCAGTGAGTATTTCTCCATCCTCTTCTCGAATGGAATTTCTGTTTCTTTCCACCGAACTGTGTATGTGAAATCCACTTCGACTTCCTTGTCCTCAGTCAAGTCCACGAGGAAGTTCTGGTCTGTTCTCACAATGATTTCAATAACACGGTCCTTATTGTAGAAAATCTCAAACTGTAGGTGATTGAATAGATAATATTTATACTCGGATGGGTCAGATTTGCCATCCTTTACAACTTTTCCCAGGAATCCCCAGATGGGCAAGTCATCATAATACATCTGAAAGTAGTAGTCTTTGGTGATCACATCTCGAAATTTAGCAACATCTTCTCTACTCAACCTCTTTCTGCATGCAACTTCAGAGTTCTTCTCACCCAAAAATTCAAGTTTGTAGGGTGCACTGACTAACCGATCTCCATTGAGAACTTCCCCAAGAGCTTCCTTCTTTTCCTTAACCGGAGCTGTACAATATTTTCCTTAGCTATATGAAGTGCACAAATTCACCTACTAAACTAAGCTATTTAGCATCCGTACATACCTGATGAACAGAATGGTAGATCAAAGTATCGGTATGTTTCACTGCAATGCATAGAAAAGAATAATGGTTAGCTCAACTCAGGGGATTACGAAAGCTCAGAAAACCAAAATTTTCCGAACAAAATTTTCAGCATCTCAACATCCAAATTGAAAACAAAAAGTATAATAGTAATAGTTCAAATTAACACAACAGACATAGTAGATCACCAAATCCGCTAGAATTTTAAGCATTGGTGGTTCCACTTAATATCCAGTCATTTGCTCAAGCTGGAGATTAAGCATTTGAGCATGGATCAAAGCGATCTACATAAGAGGACGATTAAGCATTTGAGCATGGATCAAAGCGATTTACATAAGAGGATTACACTAAATTAACATCCAAACTCATTCGCTACTTCATCTTTCCTTTCTTTCAAATAAAAACCAGAGAAGTGATATAAATAGACTGAAACGATACAGAATACTCCAAGGACATTCACAGAGACCAAATTGCTGACGATAGGAAAGAAACAAAAAAAAAGCCTACGAATTTGCCATCACAATTTGAATTACAAAAGCTGATAAACCAAAATTTCTAGCAAATTATCAGCACCTCTCAATAGCCAATACAGTTGAAACCAAAATGCAAAACAGTACTTGTTCAAACTAAAACACCAGAGTTAGTCGTAGTGGATCACCAAAATCCGATAGCATTTTATCAAGCTGACCGTTTAAGCATTTGAGCATGGATCAAAGTAACTTTCTACATAAGAGGTTTACACTACATTATCATCCAACCACATTCACAAAAGAAAAACGAGAGGAGTGATTCAATCGCATGAAACGATACAAATCGTTGCCGATTAAGAAATTTCCACCCCAAAATGAAGTCCATTATCACGAATCCTAGCTCGAGACTGTTATTATTAAAGAACGCAATGAATCAATTGAATCAGAAACCCCGAAGAGCGGAGAGATCTCCATGGAATGGATTCAGAAATCGAAAGCTCAGATCTGAATAGATTTGCACACACCTCGGATTGTGAAACGGCCCGACTTTATTAGCATAAAGCGGAACATCATCACCGACTTTGTAACGGTGATCGGAGCCGTCGGATATCACCGGAGCAACGCCGTAGATGAAGAGGACCAGTAGAAGCGAAGGCAGCAGCACACGCGACGCTGGCTTCTCCATGGATTCTGAATTTAGCTATGAGAGAGAGTGAGAGATGCTTTGAGAGGTTTAAGCGGTTGGGTCGATGATCATGATAACTTATGAGTGAGAGTGATTTTGTTTCTCCGCGATGCAAGTCATGAATTTACAATTTTGAAACGAAACCATTTTGTCATTAATATTTTCTTTTCACGAGTTGTTTTATTGTATTTTTGATTAGAGTATCAGATTTAAATTGTTATTTTTTGGCATTTAATTTATAACGATTAGGACATTTTAACTCAAGATTAGTTGGTTGTTGCCTGTTGGGATCAGACGAAGAGTAAAGTAAAGGGTACTTTTTATGTGACGTTTATGGGCTTTTATTTTGGGTTTTTAACTTTTTATTGGGCTTGGGCATTCGAGAGCTTACGTTAAGTTCGGAACTTCGGTATTTCGGTATTTTGTTTGCTCGGTCCATTTTGGTTCGGTTTTGAGTAATTATAATCAGTTTAGTATAATCAGTTTAAGCCATGTATCTTTATGACTTTATTATCCATTCATGAGCATATACGTACAAAGCTAAAATCCAAACTTTTTGAAATAGCTATACTTCACACACATATGGCCATAAGAGTAGATATATTTAATCTTGCACCTACAAAATGTAATTTATTAAAAAATCTTTATCGAAGAAAACTTTAATGTTAGAGAAGTGAAGGTTTTAAACGTATAGTAGGGATTGGAATGGTAACTGAAACAATGGATCTGAATTAGTTTGAGGTCTTAAAAAGCTGTGAGATGTAAGAGAAGATGTCAGATATGGAATAAATGATTGTTGCTTTTGACAACCATTATTACATTTAACGGACTTTGAATTCGATTACTCTGTGTATATACATGTATGGAGTCTGTATAAAAGAATAGGTAGTTTATGTGGAAATGTGGAATGCTATATGCCTATATGTGGTTGCTCATGTCTCACAAGTGATTTGCTGAGAATGAACAGAACAATTTTCTACTGGTGGTGCCAACTTTGGTGCATTTCATTTGAGACATTTGTAGTTTGTTATGCTGATTCCTTGTGTGATAAGTAACTCTTTTTTTTTTTGAAATTGTGAATTAATTTTGCTTGGTCACTATACGGTTCCTATAGCAATGGATGAGGTCGTTCACTGGCTCGATCGTGCTTCAAGGTTTGATCTTGAGGGCTTGTGTTAAACTCCAAACGCATCTAACCATCTAGCTATACATGGTATGTATAATGGCTGAATTTATTGGGGGCATACCCAAATTTTCATGAATCAAATAAGAAGTTCTGTAGCCAAAGATAGTTTTAGATTTTATTATTTTCCATATCTCGATTCTTGCAACTTTTCAAAAACACAGAACAAATCTTTAAGGTGATCATATGATTTATTTGATTTAAGAAAATTAAAGGCAAAGAAATTCGAGAAAAGATTTAAGTTCCTGATTCAGAACATTGTTGAAGAAAAAAACTCTGAGATTGAGATCTTTGTATGAAATTTTTCTTCGGCGTATCATAGGAGGTATCCAAAGCACATTTTGTTCTCTCTAAAAATATTCTATTTTATACACAATATTCAAAATTTAAGAATAAATCTTACCAAATCACCAAATAAGCCACGAAGAGTAAATATCTATAAGATTCACCTCATCTAAATTCCTAATTGGACCGTAGAGAAAGATGTGTTCAACCCAAAATTGCTTTTATTAATTCTAAACCTAATTAATACTTGAAAAGAGAGAGAAAGAGTATTAAATGAAAAAAAAAAACCAAACGATATTATGATCAGACCTCTTCACAACTACACTTTAAATGCAAAATCACCGAGCCATTTCCTCTCCCAATACACTTCATTTCCCTCAAAACATTTCACCTCTTCCAATACACTTTCTCTCCAAATTTGAAGATGAAGGCGAGGAAAGATAACAATTCTCGCAAGGTATTGAAAAAGCTTTGATTTATTTTATTTTTTGGCTCAGAATCTCTTCTTAATAAGATGTTTGATTTGATTTTATATGTGCATTACAGCGCAAACAATCAACTTTGATTGAGACATATGTTGCACAATGTGGAACATGTGGGAAGTGGAGGCCTGTTCCATCTCAAGAACAATATGAGATAATACGAAGCAAGGCGTTGAAAAATTCCTTTAGATGCAAGAACGGCTGTAGAAAGTCTGAAGATGTTGATGTGGAAGGTGATACCACAAGGGTATGGTTAGAGGATAATCTCCATGGTTTAGCCAAAACCCCACCAGGATTCAAAAGGATCGTGCTTCTTAGAGAAAGCTGCGAGAGGACAGATGTTTATTACCTTACTCCTCAGGGAAAAAGGCTAAGGACTATCAAGGAATTTGCTGCTTTTATCAAAGACAACAAAGGATTCACAAAGACAATTATGAAAAACATTTCTTTTAAGACGCCAAAAGTGATGAAGAAGAAAAATAAGTTTGACGGTGTTGCTGCACATACTAACACACCGGCGTTAGTATTGGTATGTATTAAGTTTTTTATAAAGATTTTTATCTATTATCTTTAATATGAGGATAACCCATTTAGTGATGTTGAGGTATATGTCGTTTCAGAAAGCACGCAAAATGGTTCCAACGAAAAAACTAATCAAGAAAAGGTCTAAAAGCTCACTTGCAATTAACTCAGACGACAGAGAAAAAGGAAAAGTTATTCCTGAGAGCCTTCAAAATGACAAAAATCCAGCTACTGACAAGTAAGTGGTACCATAATACTGAAACAGATTTTGTTTACCTTCTAGCTGAAGATGCTATCTATACGCTGAATTGAACATGAGAAAAAAAAAGTAGTTGCCAAGGAAATGAATCTTTAAGATTCTGGATTGAACCTGCTCAAAGATGCTATAAATGTATGCAAATACTTATTTTGCTTCATGAGACAACTTCTGCTAAAGTTGTCATTCTTAGTATTGTTTTAATTTGAACCCAGTACATACCAGCGTTAGTGTTGTTATCTTATATGTTCCCTCCTTTTATAAACCAAAATATGTGTAATATTTCAGGGAGGATAAACCATCGGATAATGTTGAGATTTCTGTTGATTTAGATGACGGAGGGGTAAAACATATGCCCGAACAGAATGAGAAGCAAGCTACTGACAAGTAAGTTGTATCATACTATTGAACATATATTGTGTCACCTTCTAGCTTTCAGGATTCTAGAAGATGCTAGGTTGAACTGAGAGCATGAAATGGACAATTTTGTTGTTTATGATATAATTAGATCGATATCAGACGTGATTTATATATCAGTGGCCAGTGTTAAATAACTGATCAAGTGTGCTCACTGAGTTTTCCTTATCCAGTGATAGGAAAACGTTACTCATTTTCTTCAGAATTTAACGTTTCATATACAGTTGAATTATCCATTAGAAAGTTCATATCATTGTTATTATTTCCTCATTGGTATTACTGTTTTATGATGACAGGGAGATTGAATCAGCAAATGATGTATTGCTCTCTCAAAATGGGGATGCAACCCCATCAAAGAAAAAGAGGAAGAGGGATAAGAGAGAAGAAACTAGAGAGAAGAAGAAACAAGCTACTGAAACTGACAAGTGAGTCGTACCGTTCATTTTATGTAGAATTTTCAGTAGAATATATTTCAGAAATAAATGTTATAGTCTGAAAATATAAGGTAGATGGTATGATCAACTTTGGTTTCCTGGGACAAGTTTCTCCTAAAAAGTTGTCTCTTTTAGTTTTGTCTTTTAGGTTTCAGTGGATATTCTCTCGACATTTATTGGTGTTTTAGGTTAGAAACTACGCTTATCAATTTTATCTCCATTATGAAATAGGAACATCGAGAAAGAAGTTTGTACCAAGAAATCGTCAAAATCAGATGTATCTTCATCAAATGAAGTTATAATTGAAGAGCTTGAAAAAGCAAAAGCTGATGGAAAAGTAGCAAAAAATGGGAAAAAAGTGAGTATCTATATGCAATCTTTGATGTTAAATATTATCTCAATTCCCAGCACCATGAGAATTCTTTAATACGATTGATGGTTGTTACAGGTGAGCATACTCTATACCGGGAAGTTGAAAGACACTGAAGAAATATTTGTGTCAAACATGGAAGAAGCTCCGTTTAGATTTCGCTTGGGTAAACGATTTTCATAGATATCGACATATCGTATTGTATTATTACTGTTGTTGCTCCTCCCATCGTCAAGCACAACTAATTATAATGCGGCTTTCAGGTAGAGGAAAGGTCATCAAAGGCCTTGACATTGGTATCGAAGGTATAGTGTGGCTTAACCAGTAAATGATTTGGACTGAAGAAAAAAATTCGTAAATTTCGATATATCTTTTTTAAATAATAAGACTGCATCTCTAATTCTCAGGGATGCGAGCCGGGGATAAAAGAAGAATCACAATTCCGCCATCCCTTGGGTATGTTCTTAATTAGTGGTATCAGTTGAGCATGTCTACTGTCTAGTTGTTTCATCTCAGCAAAATGTTACTAAACCTTACTAAGTTGTATCCAAAACCTGGTTTGTTGTGATAAACACAGGTACTCAGAAGATGGATTCAAAGATGTTGTTACTCAAAATGCATGGCTTGTCTATGAAGTCGAGGCAGTAAAAGTCAGATGAGATTTAGATACAAGCCTAGGTTTTTTGCTCCGTCTCCATGGAAAAGTTTGTTGACTCCTTCCTCCTTTATGCTTTATTCTCCTTCTTTTGTTAGCACTTTTACATAACTCGTGGTCTTGGTTTGGTTTTTGTTTTGGATTTTGTTATGGATTTACGGTTGATCGGTTTATTAAAAGTGAAACCTTATAATAATCATAATCATTCCGTTTTAGATTTTTCTTGGTTTATTCATGATTTTCAGGAAGAAAAAAATAATTAGAGCACAAGTAGGTTTTCTGGATCATAAATCTAAAACAAACATATACAAATGAGATGCTATATGGAGAAAACACACTCCTATAATGACATTACATGATTACAAATTCTTTGTTTTAGAGTCGTCTCTAGATCTCCAGTAGAGAAAAGGTTCATATCGGTCATGGTATAATCCAACTCTATGATCTTGATTTTCCAGTGACTAAAACTGAAGTAGAGATACAATGGTTTTTGTCCACTGCTTTTTCCAACTCCTCTGTTTCTTTGTTCGTATTAAAATAGAACGTGAGGCTCTTCTTTATCTGAAACTCTAAACCATGAAAAAGCCCGTGATGAATGTATAACAGTCTGTTGTTACTTGTTACGCAATATTTTTCAATGGTTTCTTTATATGCAGAAATACGAAAGTTAATGAACAAATAAAATGGTGTAAATAGTAAAAACTAAAAACTAGAGAAAACAGAGTAACAGAAAATCATATAGGATGAGCTGGAAAAGATTATCAATTGCCTCCTGGGAAAAGATTATTCAATTCAATCATGGGAATCACAAAATTTCTGATTGGACCAAAGATGCTTTATTAAATACGTGAGACCTCTTCATTTCACCTTAAAGGCAAAATCGAAGTCTCCCAAGTCTTCTTCACTTCACCTGAACACAAAACCTCTTCCTCTCCCAAAAGTCTTTACCTCTCTCAAAAAATGAAAACGGAGAAGGCGACTCAAGAAACCAGTTCTCGCAAGGTATCAGTTTAAACTTTTGCATGATGAAGATTCGTTTTGTTTTTGGAAGAATCTTTTGCCCTTTTTTTCTTTGTAATCTATGTGTTTGATTTCATGTGCTTAGCAGGAAGCATCGATTATAATTGACGCATATTCTACAAGATGTGCAAAGTGCAAGAAGTGGAGGTTCCTCAACTCTGAAGAAGAGTATGAGGAAATTATTAGTAGATCACCAAACAAGTCTTTTTCATGCAAAAACTGTGAAGAACCAGAAGTTGACGTTAAGTATCACTGGACAACTGTGTGTCTACTCGGTGGTTCTCGTCCAATTGTAATGCAAAGGTTTAATTCTGAAGTTCACGTTTCATATAAACTTTTTTTTTCTTTTCTAAACGTTTCATATACACTTGATTACGGATTTATGATGGCAACTCGAAACTCCCATGTATTTTAAACTTTTCATTAACATTACAGGGAGAGGAACCCATCTAGTGATGTTGTATCATCCTCTCATAATGCGAATGGTGATGCAACTTCATCTAAGAAAAAGAGGAAACGGGATGGGAAAGAGGGAATCAGAGAGAGTAAGAAAGTAGCTGAAGTTGTCTTTTTTGAAGAGCTTGACAAAGGAAATCTAGATGGAGAAGTAGCTGCAAAAGGAAAAAAAGTTAGTATATTTCTTTTTTTTTATACATGGAATCTTGATGATGTCTCAATTCTCAAGAACCACTAGGCGGAACGAGAATTCTTTAAAATGAATGATGGTTGTTTTCAGGTGAGCATATTCTATACTGCGAAGCTAAAAGATACCGGAAAATTATTTGAAACAAACCTTGGAGAAGCACCAGTAAAATTTCGCATAGGTAAAGGATTTCATAGATTTTGTATCATCCTCATTATCATTGTTTGTTTCTCTCCATCCTCAAAACACAATTAGGTTATTCTTTAATTATAGTGATCTGCTTGCAGGTAGAGAGAAGGTCATAAAAGGTCTAGAGATAGGTGTGGAAGGTATGTCTAGTGGCTTTCAGATGATTTGGACTGAAAAAAAAATCACAAATTTTGAATAATCTTTTAAATAACAAGGCTGTATCTCTAATTCTCAGGGATGCGTGTTGGTGGAAAAAGAAGAATCACAATTCCGCCATCCCTGGGGTATGTTCTTAGTGGTATCACTTGAGTATGTCTAGTTGATTCATCACAGCAAAATTTTACTAAAACTAACTGAGTTTTATGCAAAACCTGTTTTGTTGTTATGAACACAGTTACTCAGAAGAGGGATTCAAGGATGTTGTGCCCAAAAATGCCTGGTTAGTCTATGAAGTCGAGGCAGTCAAAATCAGATGAGCTATTGACCTTTTGATTCAAGCGTACGTTTTATGGTTCCGATTATCTACTTGTCTCCATGGAAAACTTCATTGGCTCCTCCTGCCTCATGCTTTATTCTTCTTTCTTATTTGGGATTTGTCAGCAGTTTACATTATTCAAAACTCTACTGATTATTCAGTTAAAGGCCTACCATTGTGTTTTTTTTTTGTTTTTTTTTTGTTTATTCAATGATTTTTAGAAAACAAAAAATAATTCATGCACAACTATATTTTCTGGATCTTAAATTATAATCCAAACCCTAAATCTAGAATAAACCTATAAACGTAGATGCTATATGGAGAAAACTTAGACTCCTATAATCACATCTGAACCCCAAATTTTTGTTTTAGGAATCCTAGCAACTGTTCTCTTGGTGGTTTTAGCCTTTAGGGAAAAGATTATCAATGGGAGCACTAAAGGATAAAAAACCGCTTTCTTGAACTCACTTGCTGATAGTACAAAGAAAAAAAGAATCTACCAACTCTTGAATGGCGGCAAAAGATGAAGAGAACAATGTCAAACATTACTCAACATGAGTTGGTTTACTACATTGGTTGTATACGAAATATAGATTACGACTTTGTTTATCAGATTATCACAACTAACACTTGATAATAGCTACAACTTTTAAGGTATAAGGTTATTTAGTTGTCTCTGTGGATTCATAAGCAGCATCAGCTGAAGAAGTATCGATGTCATTGAGACCCAACTCCTCGTTTTGTTCCCATGATCTCTCGTACTCTTCATCTGTAGGTCAAATATATACAACAACAACATTTGTTACTTGAAACCCAAGACTCCTGTCCTAATTGACATATATTTAGTCCTAATTAAAGTCAATCTCATACTGTAGTTATGAAATTCAAAAACAGAAATCAAATTTAACCCTTTAGGTATGTTTGTTTCTTTTCGATCTATAACAAAGGAAAAGGAAAACGGATACAACCACTCAATCTTTTTTCTTTTTCCGGAGTCAAACTTAAGGCTCTAGTGAAGGAAGATGGAGGAACTTACATGTGAGCTGATGGTCATCTTTGATATCATCTGTTACTGGTGATATAAAGGAATTCGCTAATTCATCATCAAGAATCAAAGTCCATGACTGTTCTAAGCTTAGTAGCTGCAAGAATAAATAAGAAAAACAAAAAATACAAACCAGATCTTATTGCTTTGCTTTTTCTTGCACATCAAGAACAAGAGAAGGCTAAAACAGTAAGAGTTTCTACCTTAGTTAGCCGGGATCCAAATTCTTTCCACTTGTTCTTCTTACTCTCGTCCAAACTGTCACCAAAAGTGAATCCGTGGACTCTCGCTAAGCCTGTGAGAAACCATATCGCACTTGAGTCAGTAGTTAAGAGCTACAATCCATTATTACCGATAACAAATCTCGCGGAAAAAAAACAAACATCACTGGGATTGTAACGCTTCTGAAATCCAAGCAATGACAGCTTTGTAAGGAAGGATATAGGATACTTAGATCATGATGACTAATGTGCCATGGTTCTCTATATATGTTTTACATTACTTAGACCACTTAAAAATGATTGAAATGAAAACGAATTCAGTCCTGACAAGGATAATGTCTAGATGTTGAAAGGTCATACTTACTTTCTCTGATCTGTGTGACCAGCCCTTCTACAGTTGTTACCATTCCACCAAGTGTACCACCAGCTAGCTCCAGGTCAAGTTCTGGGATTTTCACTCCTGCAGTGTCCGACTAATACACGCAAAATTCACTATTAATGACATATGGGAAAGTGGTTTTCTAAAAATAAAAATAAAATATTATAACACATTCTAGCCTACGTAGTGGTTCATAAGGTTGTTTACTATAATATCGCCATCAGAGTATTATATAGCCATATCAAAAGCCCGGAAAGATCAAACAAGCCTATTCTACATACAATATCGAAGTTTGGTCACCTATCTGACACTTTCATCACACGTTCTGATATCTAAATATATTGTTGTGTCAGGCCATAAGAATATATCAAACACTTAGAATGCAAATTATGAAGTATAGCTCCGATTTAGCACTCAGCTAGCTTCATTATCAAACCTTTACCGAACTTAAACTACATACATTATGTTATAAACTTTATCGGTAACGTGGCAGTCTAAGCTATTTTAAGATACATAGAACGATACGGAGAAATCTCTTGGTCCGCCACTTATACAACATTTTCTAAAGAGGTTACTGGTGCAATACTACATCAAACAAACAAATTAAAGCGTAAAACTAACCTTGATAACGTCTCGGCTAAGGTCAGTGATGTTCCTCACAGAGAGAGCTATTTTCTTCCCCTTTTTTGGAATTGCACCACCAGGTTTCAACTGCTCACAGTTACCCAAACATAATTAATAACCTAAATTCCAGGCATGTCTGCAAAATCTCAATCAGGATCAGACCAATGGAACCCAACCTCAGAATTGCGATAGCCACAATCATCACATGTAGAGGCCATGACAATAACCTCCTGAAAGTAAGGGATTTCTATTCTATTGTCAAGTGGTAAACAACATCTAGGAGTTCACCAACAACATAATAATAAGCAAAACTTATTGCTGAAAACCAACGAATGGACAGATCCGAAATTTAGAAGGATACTAGTCACAAACATCCGTGTCTCGCACAGCTTCATACATGCTCCACAACTTGAAGGGAAAGTCATCACCTGTTAGAAATGAACAAAAGCAATTTCGTATGAAATATATTATCACCATCTAAAATTTTTACTCAAACAAAACAACCTTTGGCACTGATTTATTCTCTCAAGTGATCATAACCAAGAACATTCAACATAACTGTTCCAGAAGTTACCTCTTCAGGTGCAGTGTATCTGAACAAGTTATCGGAAATATCAGTGCTATTACTTTGAGCAATCGCCCGATGACCAGCTGTTGCTCCGATTGTTCCATGAGGTAGAGCAGTTGTTTCAGCTGAAGGTGTAACAAGGCCTCTTTCTGACTGTCCAGTCTGAGATGGGTTAGCAAGATATCCAAGTGTTGCTTGTTGCTTGGGTGTTCGCTCATAGAATTGGATCGTTAAAGAGGGATCTGGTGAGGGTGCATGCCTGTCATATGTTGTAAACTTGTCATAAGCAAATAAGCCAAAAATAACTTTGTTGTTTTTTTTTTTGGAATCTCCAAGTTGAATATCCTTACGGGTTCTCAATGAAACTGTTTCCAGCAGGATCATCCAAAATGAAGGTAAAGGATGTCTCTGCTTTGGCACAAGCTCTCAGTTTAGACAAAAATTGGTCTATTGCTTCAGCAGTTTTAGGATCCACTTTCTGTGTCAAGAAAAATCTGTACTTTAAGATATAACAATTAAAATGGGCATTTAAAAAAAATGTCCAGCTTCAACTCAGAATAATTTACCCTGCGTTCTTCTTGAAGGGCACTCAGTTCATCGGCAGCCCGTGATAATATCCCTTCTACCTGGAAATTAAACAAATAGGGGGAGTTACTAATAAGGAGCTGAAGACTAAGAAAACAAAAAAAAAATCTTAAAAGAAAACGCTAAGGTCTAATCAGAAAATATGAACTGTTCATAAAGATGGTTAAGAAATCAAGGACTTACTGTAGACAAACTTCCACGTTGGGCCTCTGGTGGAATCTCAAAATCCAGTTCAGGAATCTGAAAGCATGCATTCATGTGAACTACTATAAGTTTCCTGCTTCAAATCAATTCATTTTCATAATACGAGAAACAAACTAGTTCACAGTTTTCAGGAAGATTATATGAAGTGATTTCTTATAAATATCCAGGAAGTTGCCCAGGCAAGCAAAATGAGAATATTTTTTATTCCAAGGAGAAATGACATCCCAGAATTTGCAAGAAAACTCACCTTAATAGTGGCTGATTCAGATTTAACAACTTGCCGGTCAAATATCTGCACTGGGACAGAAATGAGAAGGTAAAATTAGCTTAGGAAGTGAGAGACAACTAGAACCAGATACATTTCGAATTTCTTATAATAAGAATGGACGGTTGTATTTCTACCTCATGGTAAGTACATCTCCAAATAAGTCAAATGAAAAAAAACGAAAAAAATGAAAATTTAGAATCAATGCATCAACCTTCACATCGCCAGCTAAAACCTCTAGATGGTAAGAGCATCCTCGGGGTTGAATCTCGCCAGCAAACTGAACTTCATTATTCCTATAAAATATATCAGAAATTAAATTAAAGGCTTTATCTTTCAGCTGAGAAAAACAGAAAATATTAAGCGCATTTGTCTTCATAATTCACCCTGCTTTAATCGTGTACTTCAAAAAAGCATCTCAAAGTTATCAGAAGTTGTACCTTTCGCCGCAATGCGGACACTCAAATGCAGATAGTAAGACCTGTAACCAGAAGTAGGTTAGCAGTAAGTTTGTTAGCGAAGAGAAAATGTCTAGATACACATACATCCAGTGAAACACGTTTCTTTAAACGAAATAATAAAACTTTGTGGATTTTAACGCTCTAGAATGTGGTCAAATAACAGTGAGTAATGTACAAAAAATCTAAATATAGAAGATAAACAAAAAAGGGGGTACTTCTCAAAACAGAGTATAACATACCTTTCTGAAGTGAGGAATTAAGGTCAATAGAAATCTAGTTGTTCCCTGGAAAAGAAATAAGAAGCTAATTTATGCACAGAAGAAGGATCAGGAGAAAGACCAAGAAAATTCATACAATGGATTCTTTACAACTGAAGTAAAGGATTTAGAGAAAGAACACCATATAAAGTTTCTCTAATTGATTGCCACAGAACCACAAATTTCAATAGTTTTACCAAAATTTCTCAGTCCATCATCAAGACATAGCCAATAAGTTGCATTCCATCTCGCTATGGTTCATAACAATCTCAGAAGCCATTGCATAATTTGCATTGCAGAAAGAACTATGTTATTGCTAAAATACATTACGGCTAAGTGCATGTACACTAGTGGCCCTGAAACTAAGAGCAAAGGTTAAAGAGAAAGTAGCATGTGTCCTAGACCCAAATTAGTGAGCAAAGGTTGCAAACTATACAAGATTTTCCACCACAAAAAGCTATGCTTATATAGAGAATTTCACTTGTAACAACAATGCATTCAGCTCTTATTTTGGAATATACACACAGACCTCACTACAAACAAATGCGTGTGTATGTGATATATAGAGAACGAGAGATACATACATTTTCACCGCACCGCATGCACATGCTCTCAACTACGTAGAGGGGAGCACCGAAGGAATGATCAGCAGAAACAGCTTCAACGACCGATTGGACATCGATTTGTTGATCATTTCCATTGTCCATCATCTCTGAAGTTTCTCCAAACAATCCCAAAAAAGTTCAAAACCCTATAGGGAGAAACAAATAATAATGAGCTAAAAGCACTAAACTTTGATCAAATCAAGATTCCAAAAACTAACCCTACACTAAGAAGCTATAAGAGCTCTTTCAAAGCTTAGAGCAGGTTCTAAACCCCAAAATCTTAAAAAGGAGAAAGACCAGCAACAAAGATATAACAACAGTTCAACAATCTTCAGAATTTTTTTGTTTAAAAAACAGAGAAATGAAAAACAAGAGTAATTTCTAGAAACCCAAAAAACCCAAATTAATTCACAGAATCAAAATCCTATCATCTGAAACCCTATATATCAAGAAACGGAGTTCAATTTCGTCAATGCCAAAAGAATTTTAAAATAAAACAGAAAAGAGTGAAATTTGATATCAATTTCGAATGGAAATAGCAACATGGAGCCAAGTCAATATGAGTATAAATGGAAATGAAACCATAACATAGCGAGTGAAAATAAGAATGAATACCTTCAAAATTTACAAACTTGTGTTGTTTGTGGAGATTACAGGTTTAAAAACTGAAAGATGAGAACACCGAAAAATTCTAGAAACGGCGAGAGAGTAGGAGAAAGACCCACGTGAGCATCACGTGTTTTCTTTATTATAAATTGTGGGTTTTGGATTTTGGGCTTAACTCCATTAGATCATCGGCCCATTCAGTTTTCTAGTTTTCGCTTGTTACAGAAATCTTTAATCCCGAATTAAAGTAACCACAAAATTAAACCATGCTCAAGTAGAAGAATCCTCGAAACTTGGAAATGATGGAAGATAATTTTTTTTCGATCATCTAGATTTTTATTGAAAGTTATAGAATCTTACAGAAAGCAAAATCCCAAAAAAGATAAATTAAAGCCGGAGGAAAAAGAATATATATCCGGAAACAAGTTTTCGAAATGATGGAAGGAATTCAAATGATGAAAAATGAGAGAACATTAAGTCATTAACGGTGAAGCTTTACAAACAAAAATTTAATGATTGTTTATAACGAAAAAAGTTGGTTTTTTTTGTCATAAAAGTTGGTTTATTAGTTCTATGGTTTTGGTTTAAATTGCTAGACTACATAAATCTGAATTACTAAAAGATCTCATCAATTGTCAGTTTCAGCCAAGAGATCACCATAACTGAAACACAAAATGTCATCAATCTTTAAATTATTTGGAGTCGTCGTTACGTTGTGGTATGGTATGTACAGATTAAATAATTTTCTGTTCGTTAAAACTTTTTTCACCGTTATGAAAGCGAATACAAAACTAATTACAAACGTAAAGTGGATTCTTGACATTTGTTGTGTGATTTGTAACTTGGGATTTTCATTTTTTTACATGAATTAAAAATAGGAGACGCGATAAAACACAAACACAAACCAGATGCATTTTTTTTTATATTTTGAGTTTCTATAGATGACCAGATACCGGTACAAAAAAATCATCATGTTTATCACGGATCCAATGACCTTAGAAATTCGGAAACATCAGATCAAATATTCGAGATAATTTGCCGAAAATGTAGCAAAATGTTTATAAATAGATACATTCAGGGTTAGACAATTTAGACTTCCGAGGGAGAAAAAAAAGGAGGACTACTCAGGGACTTAAAAAGAGATGTGTAATTCACTCTGAGCATGATGGTCATTTACAAGCACCGATTATAAATAGAACTCTCTGCCGAAGTTGACGGATGATCTGAAATTATGCAAAACAAGAAGAGTCAGCAGAAGACTAATCCGAAAACACTAAACATTTGGTAGAAGAATATAAAGAGGTCATTGAAGAGAACGAACAGAGTTAGAAGCAGAGAGCTTAGCCCATTTTTCGATAGAGGCACAACTGGTTTTGAGGTGAGAAGAGTAAGCATCTTCTGCGTTGACGGAGTAGTCCGAGTTCTCTGTCGCCTCACCAACCCACATATCGTTTTTTGTATCCTTTGCTCTTTTTAATAGATTGCAGAATCCTACCTGCCAAATAAGAAGCACACAACATTTGTCAAAATGAGAGTTAAATAAAGAGATCACGGATTAAACTAGAGAAGGAATTTTGTTCATACCACAGATCCGACAAGATTTTGACTAAAGAGGGTAATGGGGAAGTCATCCATGGATGGGGTGCTGAAGCTTATAGCAAAAAGACTATATGAGATTTCCCCTGAATGTAATCGTTGAAAGGATCCATCTGTCACAAACACCCACTGCTTCTTCTGTTCAACATCCGTGTATACATTTCCAACATATACCACGTACGCCGCGATATCAAATTCACTAAGAGGATGATAATAAGATGTGTTAGGGTTTATATAAGCAAAAGTAAGTTTGGTAAAGAGTGAATATAACAAGCTTGAGATTTAACCTTGAAAGAGGAATTTCACCAAGATTTGGCAAAGAGATCGGTTTACGAGGATTAAAAAAGGGCCTGGAGCACAGGGAGATTAAACAAGTAGATGAGATACATTCAGGTATGTCTACAAAAGATAGCCCAAAAAAAACAACTTACTGAAAACTTTCAGAAGCTTTTGGAGACAAAGGCTGCCATCCTGAGGTAGACCCTCTGGCATGTAAGTAGAGTGTTTGTGAATCTGAGTTTATTGGAGCCAGCCCTTTCATTATGTATATCTTCCCCTCTGTCAACTCGGTTATCTGTCATAGTAGTAAAAAATGACAACTGTTTTAAGAATCTACAAGAGCAAAAGTTGCTCAACCTAATGAATGATGCTCGTCTTGTACATAGATGGTCACGATTCTGGTATGAGCTTTCAGTTCACACAAGGCCCACAGCAATTCTGATAGGGTTATGATTAAAGTCACGCTAAAATCTAAGCGCATGTGGAAAAGGTTCGTGTAAACTTATATAACCCATTAGAGATAGTGCCCTCTTTTAGATTGTGGATGTAACATTCAGATATAGGCATTTTCAATGTACCTGTGTATCCGTGGGATCCCAGATTGTTACAATGCCTTCTTTTGGATTGTGTTTTCCTTCAGAACTCAAGCTTGTCAGTCCAACAAGCCTAACCCTCATGAATGGGGTGACATCCCTTTCACCTAAGCCAGCGTCTTCCAGAGCTTCTGTCACTGATTTTTCCATCTTTTTTTGCCTAGCTGCCTGAGGTTTAAATAGAAAAAGTCAGTTAATTTATGGCTAAACGATCTGTTAAGAAGATATAAACAAAAAACATTCTACCTCAAACTTTGATTTATATGCTGCAAAAGACGTCAACTGCTCCATACTCATATCCGCCATTAGGAGTTCAGGTTCAGCAGCAGTCTCTAACAGCGTATAGAGCTTGGCTCCTTCGCTGTCAGTGTCGTTCTGGCTGTGGACACCATTGATTCCTCTCTCGTACTCACAAATAAGACCCTCAACAAGAGCTGAGCGCCTAATGGCAAACAGGAAAGAAAAGAAGATATAGGAGGTAAGAATGAGACGAACTGCAATATTTAGCTCGTCTGTTGGCTAAGCAGCAAAGCCAATTGACTAAAGTAGTAAGCAAATCCATCCACATTCAGATACCAGCCACTGCGAACCTAATATTTTTGATTGTTACAGAACCTTTCTAGCTTTGATGAGTACTCATGACACTCCTTAGACGATATGCATGAGCCAAATTGATCACATAAGTGTTACCAAAAAAATTCTCTATAAAGTTATAATGGAAACTTGCCGCTGGTTATGCAACTCGATCATTCTACTTTCCATCCTCTCTGATCGAACTATTGCCTTCCTTTCACCTAACCTGTATACACCAAGAAGATATAAGTTTTTGCCAGAAGCATAGAGGGGAGTAATTTGTTAAAAGGCACACATTTATATTGACCTTTCCTTGTACAGAATAGGGTATATTCGTGTGATTCCAGCTATCGTTTTAGGAACTGGACCACCATTGCTCTTGATACAATTGAGAGACAAAGGGACACTAACTTCTTTACCTTGAAGAAGAGTTCAAAAGACAGTCAATATAACGAAACCAATATGAAAGCACAAAACCACTATGAAATAAGCAACTCCGAGGATGTAGTGACCACATCATAAACCTACTTACAGAATCCTAGTCGGTCCGCCCAGTGAGCTCTGTATGTCCCATTAATATTCAACAACAAAAAAATCGTATTTGAAGTCCTTGCCTGAAAGTATGGTTGAATGAAACCATGAAAAAACCAACATGGGAAGGTTTTAGAATACTCTGATAAAATTCAAAGTCTAAGAAACCTCAAGAGGTGATGTTGGGGTAGCCCAGCCAGAAAGTCCTGCCCCAAGGATCTTCGGATAAGAAATAAGGACGTTAGCATGCTGTAAGTCAGTGATCTAACAAAAAATACGTATTACCAAAAAAATATTTAAAGCTTGGAGGAAAATAACTTACTCGAAGCTTCTGCCCGATAAACAATTTTCCAGCATTCAGTTGTTTTGTCAGCATGACATCCAGAGCAGCATTCATCGAGTACCTGCGATGTTAAAAGAAAGAAAGAATCATGAGGAAACAAGACAAGAAAACAGTTAAACAGGTACCCATACAGCAATAGTGATTTCATACCACCCATCAGTGAGTTCTATTTTGACATTGCTGCCACTGTAAGAACCATGCGTTTCCTGATAATCATCATCGGTCTTTGGGTTAATAGCTGATATGCAGAGCACCATCATTGAAGAAGCTGGAGCATCACCACTCAGAATCCTCTTGATTGCAGAGCAATGACCATGATTGGCCTCTCTGTCATACCTATGTAGGTAGATTAACCATGTTAGACTTCGCATGAGCTCAAATAATAACGAGTTTGTATTGAACGATCAGGAAACCTGTATTTTAATTCCTCAAGAACATTAGGAATTGTCAGAAAGTTTCTTCTGCATTTGGCTGGGTAGTATGTCTCGTAGCATGCAAGTTTCCAGACTATCCACCTGTAGTGATTGGTGACCCACCTAGTGCATATATATAGTGATAGATAATTAACAAGTGTAGAAATTATTGCTCACTGTCTATCTAATAAAATGAGAATCAACATTCAAGATCATTAGAACGGTCAAAAACATTTTCTGATACAATAAGCAGAAACATGGTAACTTAAAACATTTCAAGACACGGAGAAATTACTTTCTAGATGCATGTTGTAAGGAAGCACCACACTCTGCCAGAATTTGATGAAAAGTTTCAGCTCCAACCACGCTTGAGGAAGGCTCGTCACAGAATACATATCTATCTGCATTACTTGATTTGATCCTTCTGACATGATCTGGCACATAAACCATCTAAGACCAGCCCGTAAGCGTGGTTTGAGTGAATGACAAACGAAAAGGTATATATATATATATATATATTAACTCAGGAACATGTGAAAGGGAGAAAAGATTTTACCTTGCTCGTAGCTGTTGGATGCATTCCAAAATAATCCTTGATATATACTCTTGGAGACCTTTCTTTAAATCTTGTAGAAAGCACTTTTTTGGAATAATGAGTATCACATAATTTGACAGACAAACCTGTTAATAGACAGGATACCAAAAATTAGAAATCTGAGAGCCAACCAAATAAATTCACCTAGAAAATTCGTTAATAACAACAACATCATAATAAAGGCTTGAATATTTTACCATTTGAAGCATGCTGAGCATTGTTCATTAAAGGAGGTTTAAAGGAAGAAGTCCTTGGCTTTTTAAACGGAGGAACAGAGACCGTCTTTCCCAGTCTTTTCTTTTGGCTACTGTCTTGTTTATTGTTTGCGTAAGTTCTTTCACTGCGATTTGTTATATCAACAAGTGGCTGGTCAGCTGGCCTTCCAAATTGTTTAGCTCTTGGAATGAAACCCTTTTTCGTGGGATTATTCACTGCCATATCTGATGCTAAGGGCCTGTCATTTGATAGTCCATGTGTAGCAGGTTTAGTTATATTCAGAGCACAGTCTGTCTCATCAACAGCCGCATCAAATTTCTTGATCAAATTACCCCCTGAAGATATGTTCTCCAATCTGACTGATCTAAATTGCTTTGACGATGTCTGAAGAGGAGATATAAAACTATTTGAAGTATGCTTGTTGCTTGTCGTTCCTTTATGAGCAGTATAGCCTGTGTTGGCAATATCTCCTGACCTTTCATCTTTCTGTGGCGTAACAAACTGATCATCTGCTGCTACATCATCAAAGAAATTCCCTAACTCAGGGTCTCCAAGAAGGCTTCTAGCACGTTTCAATGCCTCAACCGACACTGACAATGATCTTCCACCAGCAGTCTGAAACTTTGTTTGAGGCACCTTTGAAGCTGGAGTCAACATATCAGATCTCCTCCCAGATACATGACTCTCATATTGTCTACCTGGAGTTACTGAAGGATGCTGAACCGATGTAGCATCATGACTTTTCAACCCAGACCACTCATGTTTCTCTTGGGAAGAAGACGAACAGTTCGCATGGTTAAACCCATTCAAATCATCTTCTTGTAGTCCTAACAATGCTCTGGCTTTTGCCAGACCGGCAGAAGATACATTAACCTTCTTGTTAGAAGCTGTCTGGAATAAAGTGTTGGGAACACCAAACCCACTCTCCCTGGGAAGAACGTTGTTGTCTACACAATCGAATAGAAGCTTTAGTAACAAATCAACTGAAACTAAAATACCATATCTAATAATCAAGTAAGATGGTGAGATGATTATTTGTTTCCTACCAGCTGTTAACAGCCCAACTCAAGAAATTGTGTGAAAAAATAACCAAGAATGTCAAATGGAACAGCAAAAAGAACAACTTGATACAAAAATGTTCACACAAAAACTCCTCTTTTGCGGATTTGAGCATCGTATGTTGCGCAGATCTAAAGAACAGTGAACATTCAAAAGATTTTATCTGAACCCATTATCACCTATAATCTGAAATCCTCCTAAGAAATCGGCGAATCATCTAGCACAAGAAGTAAATTAAAGGGTTTTCCTGTAAAATAACGCACCTGAATCTGCTAAAATCGATTTGGCTCTGGAAATCGAAGAGTCTTTTAGAGACACAGACTTGCCTAGACCAGTCGTAAACATTGTTGGCATCGCTTCCTCCCGTTCTATAAGCTTCGAGCAACCTTCATCAAACAATAATTTTAATCTCTCACACTGAAAAACGAATCGACGAAAAAAAAATTCACCTCGGAGCAAGAGATCAGCCATAGAAGGTAGAGGAGGAGCTGTGGAGTCGATCGTTTTCGTGGATGTAGTAGAATCGGAGTTGTCAGACTGACGAATCCGGCCACCGACTTCCCACCGGAAATTATCGCCGCCGGGATCGGAAAGTAGCTGCCACGTCGACATTTCTTCAGTTCTAGGGTTTCGAAACTGTGTCGATTCGTTTATTATCTGATTCAGCCACAACGAGAGCGAGGGAATGGGGGAAAATCATAAATACCAGAAGAAAAAAAAATTAGAAAGATTTTGGAAAGGCGGGAAAGTTGAAAAACATTTTGCGCTGAAAATATGACGCGCGTTGTTTTTGAAATTTGAGCTTGATACTTTCTATCACAGAGTAGTTGTGGATATGGAAATGACACCAATATGATTCGGTTCGGTTTGAATTTTTGGGTTTTGAGTTAACCAAACGAAACTTTTCGTTTTCGGTTTGGAAGTCTGAACTGATCAGCAACTTTCAAACTTGGGATTGGTCATCATTACGGTTTGGTGTGGTTGTTCATCTGTTTTGATTTAATTTTCTCAAACGGACCTATACCAATTCTAAACCGAATAATCTATCAAAATTGGATCACGCGATTATAACCAAAAACCCGATTAACGAAATCAATATAAATTTTTTTTTGTTAATTTCTGTAAAAATTAAAATATCCGAACTAACTGATAACCGATCAGAACCATGATTTTTTGGGTTAATTTTGGTAAGATTTTTAAGTATCAAACTAACCAAAAAAAAAAAAAGAAAACAAATGGACCGGTTCCGTTTGGTTAACCAAATTCCATGGCCTGTATTTTTAAATAAAATGTTAGTTTAGTTCGAGGTTATCTAATTCTAAAAAATAAGTTTCATTTGAGATCAAATTATAAGAAAATAAAAAAATAAATAAATGGAACTGATTTTAATTAAGATTGCAGATTTGTAATATACAGTATTTAAATATAATTATCTATATAGAAAGTACTAGTTTTTTAATAGAAGATTTCTGTTATTATAATTTGGTTTTACATAGTACTAGGATAGTACCCGTGCTGTGCACGGGATGAATGTTATCTTTTATACCGAAATCATAAACTACTATAATGTATGTATACAGGATGTTGAATAATATTTGATTAATTGCGCATTTTGTTGTATTTGAAACAGAATTTATTTTAAGTATTTATTTATGTTAGTACCATATTGATATATGATAAATGGACTTGATATATGTGACTAACTATTTATTGATTTATTTAGTATTTTTTTGTTTTTAATAGTTTCCCTTTTTGTAATATACATAAATGAATGAATTTAACCGATTTCTAATTTCATTCATAAATATATATATTATGCTAATTATAAGAAAAATGACCAAATAAATTGAAGTGTATGATGAAAAGAAAGACAGAATTAATATATTCGACTATTAATATTAATATTATATTTTGGTATAAGAACAGTCAGTGAATGTATATTAACTTGATATGCTTTTGGTTAATAGTTAGGTTATAAGAACAATTTTATATATCTGTCGCATTACTTGAATGTATATTAACTTGGTATGGTTTTGGTTATTTATAATTGAGGATGATATTATTTAAACTTTCTATGTTGTCTACTATAAACGTATATAGTATTAGACGAATATATATACATATATATATCGTAATGAGCAAACATCTATAGAGAATAATGAAAGCAATCTATCTTATTAATAAATCATGAATTTGACATAAGTTTGTAGAATTAAAACGTTGACTACTTCACTTGGTCACCTTTGTAGCTAAACGACATGAATAGTTGAACCTCCAACCATAATTAATAGGTGAATATGATATATGAGATTAGTCTTTAATCTCAGTGTCATTGTTCTCCATCTTATTGGATTTGAAGTACCTAAATAGTTATATACAGATATGTTATTACTGGCATTTAGAAAAATATCAAATATTTATATAGTACTTACTTATCTTTGAACTTGTCAACTTCAACAATATGGGGATCAAAAAGAAACCTTGACATCCCTCTTGCATCCGAAACAGTCAATGTCCCTAAAACATAGATTTTACGTATAGTTAATATTTGATCTAACAATAATAACTACTGTTATCATGATTAAATGTTAAGAACTTTGTTAGAAACAAACCATTGTTGTAAGCTCTACGCCAGTCTGTCAGTACACATGTTATATTAGAACCACAGGCAGACCACCATTGTGATTGGAAATCATCAGCCAAGTTACCATAAGCAACACAACTAATTTCAACATTCCTACAATATATTAACAAAATATATTATTATCTTGATAACATACAATTAAATGGGTAACGATTTAAATACTTACTTGAGATTTCTCAACGTAAATCGTAGTCGACTATAGTATCTACGAAAATCACAATCTAGTCCGTAATCCTTAATCCTTGTAAGCCGTCCAACGTGGACAACAGCACCAAGTAAATCTAATATCACATAAAGTATCAAAAGATGTTTAAAAGATTTTAAATTGAAAATCAATGAGAATTATATAAGACAAATATGAAATACCAATAGGATACTTATGATCAATAGTCTCATCCAAAATATCCTCAAACTCTGAGAAAGACATAAATTGAGTATCGGTGGGGATTTCATATAGCCTTTTGACAGTAGTATTCTGAAGTAGAAAAATCCTCCATTTATGATGAGTTGTTTTCTGAAACCAAAATGAATCATTTACAACAAAATCATGTAGAGTATTCCACTGTCCTTCTTGCAAAGCTTGATCATAATACGAAACCAACACAGGATTAGTCATCGAAGCTTGAATCTTGCATCCCTGAAAAGTTCAGTATCAATATATTAAGATGTTTATGAAAAATAATACTACTATGAAGTAAATAATAATAACTTACTTCTTCATCCACCAGAATAAATTCCAAACCTTCAATTCCTTGTGGACCAAGAGTTTCCCATTTTTTTAAAACCAATATTTTGATTTTCCAGTCCGATCTCCATGAATGCAAATCAGAAACTCGGTGATAGAGTTCCATGGTGAAAGGGTACGATGTGGTATCTAGGTTTTAGACAACTGCAAAATCCAATATATATAGGAGGCTTTAGGTTTATAGTAATACAGTTAGATTAATATGTCTAATGGAAACCGAATATCTCGCATGTATATTTTCTAAGATCATGAAACTATATTTATAGTTTCAAATTTAGAAACTAAATATCCATTAATAAATTCATATATTATTTTTGATTATATCTAAGTGATTTTTTATTTATTGATGATATGATAGTACTATTTATATAGAAGTACAACGATATATATAAACTGTGTAATATAACAGAAAAAACTTGTTTACGTTGGTTGCATGTTAAGGATTAGTAATACATCATTATTTAAAATTTCTACTACTCATTAGCGAATAAAAAGGCAAAATATATGACTATCAAATAATTCAAAAAATTAATATCCAAATAATACACTTTACTGAAATCAAATTAAATATGGTAGGAAGAGAAACAAAGTGTTTATTAAAACAAACTTAGGAGAACACCACTCATAACAAAATATAAAATAGAATATAAAATATAAGATAGCATAACATAAGTCCTAATCCTTTATTCCTTGAGAACTTGAAGCATTCACGTATACTTTCGTTATCTTCTTTGCAAGCCTGAGAATAATATTTTTCATGTAATTAGTCAGTAAAAAAAAATCATAATCAAAAACTATTGAATGTTAATAAAGTTTATTACTTGATCCCAAAGCTTTTGACTTCATCCAATGGCGGGGCAATAGCAAAACGTGAAAGCGATCCCTCCTTGTAATTTTCAATTGTCATTTCATCTAATATATAAATAAGATAAGGTCATCAAGTTTTGAATGTCTATAAGGTTGTCTTATAAATATGAAAATCATATAAACGCACCAATGTTTTTCTTAACCAACCAATCAGTTAAGACACAAATAGCAAATGGACTCTTCCCTACAGGACCTTTGCATTTCCCTTCTATCTCGTAAGCCAAGTCATCATGTGCAACACATTTAAGAGTACAATTCCTACACATTATAATTATTATGATTATATTGTATCTCAAATAATGATATAAAAACATGAAACCATTATATTACTTACTCCAGATCTTTAATTCGGAATCTCAGTGTTGGAACACTTTTGTCATCGGGATAAACAATTGTTACCATATTTTTGACATGATCCAGAACACCAATGAAATCTGGATTACAAAATATTGTAGTACAACAACTGATCAATATTACACAATCAATCATACAATACTATATTCGATAACGCTAACATAGTTAAATACATAATTAATAAAGATAAATGTTAATACTTACCAACTGGGTATAAGTGGCTGTAAGACTTATTGTAAACACGGCTGAAATCAACAAAACGAAGGAAAGGATCTCCAATCAAAGGTCGGATGGAACTGACCTTAGTTTCACCATCTAAAATTATTTGCTTAACGTGTCTTGTAGTCCGTTCTTCCCACTTAGAAGGAATTAGTTTGAATTTGGATAACTGCACCCAATTTCCTTCTTGCAAAACGTATTCGAAATAGGATAGATTGAGATTACCAACGTAGGCAGAAATTCTGCAACCCTGTTATGGTAATTGATATAAAACATTAGTAGCAAAACGATATGAAGTACTAATAATATAAAACATTGATAGAGATGAGTATCAAACTTACATTCTCATCAACCAATATGAAATTCATCACACGAAGACCGTCGGCATCAAAGGCCCCCCATCTCTTTAAAATCTTCACCTTAATTGTCCAACCATCCTCCCAAGATTGTAACTCATGCACCATTTGGTATTCACGCATTTTGTTTGAGTTTCCGATTAAAGATGAATAAAATGGTTTGCAGCAAAGGTTTATATAGGAGTATGTTAGTAAATTAAGGTTATGACGTCCCAAAATTATTTGCGTATATACGAAGAATTGTAAAAATATTTGCAACAGTCAGTGATTTTTGGAATATGTATCTTGTTAGTTATATCTTAGATGGCATAAATAACGATTTTCTATATTGTTTAAGAATATTTCCATAGTTTGGTTGAAGTTGTTACGATACATTTAACAGATTATAGAATTAAATATTAACGTATATTTTGTGCAACTTTAAATAAGTAATATGACAAATATATGGAAGTCGTATTCGTAATTTTTTAAAAAATGATTTGTTTCGTTCTCCTTGCATATATGTGTTATCTCGCGTAAGTAAGGAAAGATGATTATAGAATATGCAATCAAATATTAACAATGATTAATTTAAGGAATGCTGAACCCTAAACATAAATTTTCTAATAATATTACTATCATATCTAAATTCTTCCGGAAATCTGGTCATTATATTTTCCAAATCCTGAAATATAAGGAGACAAAGAATTGGAGATATAGCAAGTACGAACAAATAGGAACAAATATCTCTATTAATTATTTAGCAAAATAATTTAATATAAATTCATTATTAACTAACTTATTAATTATTTTTTGAGGTTACATCGTTATTACTAAAATTAAATTAAATTACAAAGTTGTTAATAAAGAAAATTTATAAATGAACAATTGTATTCAATTTATAAGATCATTTAGTTCGCATAAATTGTAATCTTTTGCAAATTATAATAATTATGATAACATAAAATATATTTAAGATAGTTGAAATATAAATGGTAATTGTTCAGAGTGTAACTTCAAAGAAATCCGAGAAATTAAACATAAGTCTTAACATTCGACAAAGAAGGAGGACATCACTCCTTTTGATTACTGACATGAAATTAAAGATAGTTAAGAAAGAGAAGTTCAGGATTTGATGAAATCAAATTACACATCTCTTGTTCCAGAAGATGAAGGATGGGCCGAATCCCTTAGCTTTTGCCAAATCCTGAACAAATACATAAAATAAAAATAAGTAAGGATAACTAAAATAAATTTAAAATTGAAAATGTGATTATTAAGGTAAGGAAAAATATTACTTGGCACGGAGATCGTTTACTTCATCAATATCTGGATGAACCAAGAAACGTGAGAGCTTTCCTTCTTCAAAATCAGTGATCGTAATTTCATCTATATAAAAAAGGAAATTATAAGGAAGAAAACAATCTGATTAAAAAATAAATTATCAAAGCAAAAATAAATACATAATGGCTACTTACTCTCATTCTTCTTAACAACCCAATCAGTCAATACACATATGGGATATGGTCCTTTAAGTAATTCGCAGTTTGATTTATCCTTGATATCATAAGCCAAATCACCATGTGCGACACAGTTCATTGTGTTACCCCTAGAGATAAAAAATTTTTTTACTAAATAGGAATTTCTATAATCATAAAATCAAATAAAAAATAGTAGAAGGCATTACTCTATATCGCTGATACGAAAATGTAGGGTTGGAACACTGTTCTCATCATTGAAATCGAATTCAACATTGCCAATCTCCTTATCAAAAATACCCATCAAATCTGAATAAAAACCCAATAATCAATGCATGTCTATATAACATAACTTTATTTTATTTTGTTGTGAATATATGGTAAACAAAAAGAGACGTATGTATTTTATACAAAACAGAATATTATTAAAAGGAAACATACCGATCAGGTAGTAGTGAGAAGGACGGCTGTAAACACTTGGAAAATCAACGATTTTGATGAAAAGATCCTGGCTCAAAGGTCTGATATAATTCACCTTTGAACTCTGATTGAGAATGATCTTGTAAGCATGATTTGTGGTTCTTTCATTCCAACCGGAGTTAACCAAGCGAAACTGTGAAAGTCGAAGCCAAGAACCTTCTTGGAAAACCCTCTTGTAGAAAGAGAGTTTGAAGTCGTTAACCATAGCAGCAACTCGAGATCCCTAGCAAATTTTAATATTTAGTTAAATAAGCAACAATTAACAACCACCAAATAATTGAATTCTGTGTACAATAACGAATCTTACCATTTCATCAACCAAGGTGAAAAACATTCCTTCATGGCCTTCTGAATCAACCGTATCCCATCTCTTGAGAACCTTCACTTTGATAGTCTGTTTGAACTCCTCCCATGGTGTGAGATCTTTAACCATTGAATAGTCGGCCATTTTTTATGCAGAGATATTGATGCTTTTTTTTAGGTTTTCTCTATGTTAAGGATGAAGTTATTATCCAACAGAGGAAGCTATATATATAGAAGATGTAGTAAATTTATTGAGTAAGGTCGCGATGGTTGGAATAATTGTAATTGCAATAAATACAAAAATGAAATATTTCTTTTGTTAAAAAAAGGAATAAGTTAACCGAATCTAGTTCAATCGGTGTAAGAAGTTGTCAGTAGATGTATCAGTTTATATTCAGAAAGAAGAAAAAGGAAGTTACAGATGTAACGATACAAACAAATTTTTATCAAATACAATTAATATTTATGCAAAGATACAGAGGCTATATTAATTCCCTTTATATAATTAAATTTCAATATTAATAAGTTGTGTAACATTTAATTTTTATAAAAATTAAGAAACTATATATACTTTCATATCGAGATGAATATTTTATATATTACAAAATTAAATTGAGTATAAGTTGGTTTAGTAACCAAAATGTATATGAATCAAAGTGAATTTTATGGGATGTGAATCTATACATGCAAAAATATTTCCAACGAAAATAGCAATAAATGAAAAGCTGAAATCAGATATTGATCAAATCAAGTCAATATTGTCACCTTGCATGCACAGGTCCGAAAATTATGTATTCAACAATAATCCAACTACCAAACGATATGAAATTAATTGGTTACATTTACAATGAAATAAATATTTGACAAAAACATGCACTATTATTATATTATGAATACGATTTTGCCAAAGAACATAACCGTCTATATATAGTTTTATTAAACATTTAAAATGTAAATTTCAGATTATTGAGTTCATATTTATAAATAATGTATTAAAAAAGTAAATTTCAGATTATTGAGTTCATATAAATATTGACAACAAAATCATAATGAAAAGCATTTTTGTTACATCATAAAATCAATAGTAAATTCAATAAAAAGCAAAGTTCAAACATCCCATGAGTAAATTCATGTCAGATACAAAGAAAGAAAGAAAGACATTAATAAAAAAGTAAATAATTCAACATATTGAAATCTCAAATACATGGACCGATCAGTTTCTAGGCTTCACGGAAGATGGGGTTGCCTCATCATCATTACAACCCAAATCAATGACATTTGTAGGTTTATTCTGGGTATTCCAAAACCTGCAAATAAATCAATTATTGTAAGCAAACATAGCAAACCAAATATTTGATTATATTTAAAATAAGGTGCATATAATAGTTTACCTTCTAACAAAAGTTTTGGCTCGTGGACAATCAGGATGAAACTCGATTCTAGAAATTCCTCCTCTACACCGAATATAGTATCCAGCTATGAAAATAATATAAATGTTATTTCATAGATATCACAATAAAGATATCAATAATAAAACAATATTAATAATGTAATTTCAACTAACCTTCTTTTTGTTTAACAGACCAGTCGGTTAACATAACAACAAATGGTAACTGACTCTCACTGAAGATCTTGTCATTGAAATCAATTGCATGTGGTCCTAATGCAACACACGATAACAATAGCCCTCTACATATCGATTACAACAACATATTATTTAACAAAAAAACTGTTTATTGACTCATTAACAAATACATCAACCAAAAAAATATTGGAAACTTACTTATGATCCTTGGTAGTGAAAGATATACTGGCAGTCTTCTTATCCTGTCTTTCAGGGTATGAATCATCATTCACTGTATCTAGTGGATCAATATTGATAACAAACCCGAGAATATCTGAAGAAGAAAATCAAATTACAATTTATATGCTATGTAGTCAGTTTCTTAATTAAGATAAATAGTAATGAAATATAAGATTTATAATAATAGGCATAACTATACCGATAGGAAGACCAGGCTCTGTTTTGCCACCAAGCACATCAGAAAAAGAAACAAAACCCTGTGCAGTATCAAATTCGATAGGATCTATGTGATCCAATTCAGTGTTATTTAAAAACCTGATACAACTACCAATAGGAAAATTTGGTTCATCTGATGTTTCATCAAAGACCACAAATTCTGAAATACTTATCCATTCTCCTTCTTCAATTGTCTTGTCGAAAGATTTGATTAAATCAGAAATATATAGATAAGCTTGAATAGTTTCACCCTGAATATATAAGATAATTTAGAAAATACAAACCAATAACTCAATGTAATATAACAAAAATAGAACAATATAAGATAACAATAAAATAAGTACCTCTTTGTCCATCAACATAAATTGTAACGATGGACGTTCCCTTGGATGTTTTACATACCATTTCTTCAAAACTTTGCATCTTATAGTCCAGTTTGTCTAGTCAGAATGCAGATCTGTAATGAGGTCATAGTTTTCCATTGAAGGGTGTTCTAGAGAGCTTTTGATTTTCAGAAACATAGTAACTGAAGGTTTGAATAAGAAAAGGGTAAGAAATAGGTGGTCTCGGAAATATTAATGTGTTTAGATATTTTTTTAATTTCCATTATTGTATGAAATTTATTTACATTAAATTATGCACATAAATAATCAAATATATATTTATCATATCGATAAAGTTACTTACACAGCTAGTCAATATGTATTGAAGACATAAAAGGAAAACAGATTTATGTCATTGTGTTTTCAAATCAACTAAAAAAGTCGTAGAGAATATTCGATGGTAATCTGTATACGCAACAATGTGTTATATAAAAAATCTGGAATATATATAACGCAAGAACTAAGGTACTAAATATTTTAATGTCTCAATAAATTATCCGACTAAATTCGAGATATTAATGTAGGCAAGTTTCATATGTCATAGAAATACCGGATATGATTATTGAAATATAATATGGAAAGTAGTAAAGTTCGTCATATGGGAAGACTCAAAAATTTCAAAAACAATTACATACAATAATTACAAAATTATGCATGATGAAATATGGTAAGTCCTTATTATAAAGTATAATAAATACTCTAAATATTTAAATTATAATTACAACAAAGGAATAAATAAACTGACAGATTAAAAATCTAACTGCTTGATAAAACATTTCAGTAATCAAACAATCTGATAACATTGTTTATTTCGAGAAAATGGACTACAACTGATTATAAATAATAATTTAATAAATTATTTTCTTATTATGACGAAACTGAATGTTGAATGTTGAGATGTGGTTGTACTCGATTATTCTCAGTTGGATTGATTATAAATCCTGTAAAATGATAAAATGTAGTGAGTAGGGAAAATGTTAATATAATAAACCCTAAACAATTTATGCAAATTAGTACGTACAATACCTAATAAATCTTTAATGGCTGATACATCTAATTCCTTGTAGACTCGTTTTACAAACTGCATTAAAGATTACTGATAGTTAAGTAATCTAAAATGAAATAACCAATAGTATTACAATCTGATTACAATAAAGGGGTTTGAAATACCTTCCACATATCTGATAGGAGAAACAACAGTAGAAATTATGAACTGAATAATAAAGTTCGAAGTTGTGGTAATGTCTTCATCATGAATAGGAATAAGAGTGAAATCTTCTATTGTAACCCACAAATTTTCTACAATACTATTCTCGAAGAATTGAAGGTATTTTCTATAAACTGTAGCATAAACTGTATGGCCGTGGAAAACAAACACTAAACGTGTTTCTTAATGTAGCAAATAATAAAAATACCCAAAACGAAAGCAAGGATATCATTACGATTACCTCTTCGTCTTTTAGTTTCATATTGAGAGTAGTTCCCCGTTGTGGAGTATATTGTTTCCACTTGTGAATAATTTTAACTCTAATTTTCCAATCAGTAGTAAACGGATCTAAATCAGATATATAATCGAAAATACAACTCATGACTATAAAGCATATAAGAATCAAAGTAAGGCAAAACGATAAAAATATAGCACAGTATACTATTTATATAAAGTGACACCTTTGTGATAGGGTTTTCCTTTAACTATATGGAATATTATGGAAAAGGATACTGCCAAGATATTCGGAATATAGTTATTCGATATCTACGTGAAATATATTGTGTAATCTAAAAGATCCATACATATCATTATATCATTAAATCAACGCTACACACTAATAAATTAATAAGATCAATAAATTTATTTGATTGAATGTCAACTCTAATGAATTTGTATAACTTGAATAATTTCTACTTGCTTGGAGGTGAAAATCAGACTATAATTAAGTGAGGGGGGTATTGGTTAAGGAAGACATCAATACATATAAGAAATTATTTGTAATCTACAAATATGAATGATTCCAATTAGTGTTTAATTGTATAGAAATGTATATAAAACTAAATTATATGTCAAACTTTATCAAATTATAATATAAGCTCTTGAGAATGTCATAAATCTATTTTGCATATCAAAAAAAAAACTAATGTATCTATACTGGTGGGTAATAATACATAAATATCAAATAGTAGACCAACATATTGCTATAAACCAAACATATCATGAATCATTTGCTCGATCACGATATCAATAGCTTTCCTTCCAACTTGCTGAATACATTACAAATCCATCATACACGTTAATAAAAAATCATACTGTTATCAAACATAACAATTATTAAACTTACCTGTAATGTAGCAACTATATCTTCTGGAACACTTCTTTGAATACAACGTTCATTGTCTGCTTATGAGGTTTACCATCTTTGTCAATAATAAGAACCTTTGACCCATCCTTTGATTTTACTCTAGATAGAGCAACATATAACTGCCCATGAGAGAAAACAGGTTTTGGCAGATATAGACCGACGCTTGAAAGTGTCTGACCCTGACTTTTATTTATGGTCATAGCAAAGGCAACAACCAAAGGAAATTGTCTTCTTCGCATTCTGAATGGAAATTTTCCTTCAGGAGGTGCGACATTCAACCTTGGAATATAAACTTTCTGACCATGAGTGTCACCAGTCAAAACAATAGCTTCGATGATATGATCATCTAAAATAGTTAAACGCAACATAATATAGTTTAAAATTCCTGCTTTTATTATACTTCAAATAACAAACCACAGAAAATCTGTAAACGGAAAAAGACAAATCCTACGGGCTAAGAAAAAAATAACCAAAACTTAAACAATGAGATATTGTAGTAAATCCTAAGAAACAAAGCAAGCAGGAGAATGCATAGCCTTAAAGAAACGAAGACTTCAGTCATCAACTTTCTCTTTCTTAACAGGCTTCAGAGAAATCTTTTGTTCACTCGCCAAAGCCTTCATGTCCCCATTAGCAGCTTTCTTAGAAGTAGACTGCTCTCCATTATGATCATCAAAGTCAATCATCTCATCGCTTTTCCTTTTTGACTGAGGTGAATTATCATCGTCGCCGCTGTCAAATAACATCTTAGGAACCTAAAATGACAAATTTAAACAAATACGTTTATGTATAGGCATATAATATTAATGAGAGGCATCTAATTCCTAAATAGCAAACCTGTTCATCGGGAGTTATAAACCCCTTTTCATCAGACTTGACATCAGGGGTAGTCTATAAATAAAACAATAAGTTAACAATGATCAAAAGGCAATGAAATATGAGTAAATATTAATAGGAATAAATATTAATAGGAATAAATAGTTTAGGGATCAAACCAAAAATCCGGATATTTCTGAGAATTCTTTGACCATGTCACTTTGGGTCACAATCTTTGTAACTTTGTAAACATCACTGTTGAAAACGATGTTTGAACTCTCAATAGATAGCTTGAACAGATAAGTTTTCCCACAAATGTTACTAATTGGAAGAGGGAGTACATCTGGATCTTGGATCTGCAAGCAGTTTAGCAAACATATAAGTTTTCTAATCTATATAGTAAGATTCACTATAATAGAGTTGATAGTAATCTGCATAACTACCTCTTCCACAGATTCAGTCAATTGTGCAGCTGTTTGATTTACAACTTCCATGGCAAGCTTATCAAAGATTAAGAACTTTGTTTCGCCAATGTTGTCCATAACACGGAAAGTCTGCATAAACCTATGTTAGCATAGAAAAATATATGAATATGAATATATATAGAAATTACAAATATTCTTTTTTCACAACAAATTGCATCCAAGACTTACGCTGGTACGACACTTTCAACATCATCCTTACATTTGCCACATTTCCATAACTGTTTAGGAAATGGCCTACCAGGATATTGCTCTTTCAACAAATCCATATCAAGAGGAAGCACCTTTTTAGAGCACACTTTACATGACATATAGTACCATCCAAACTCAGTGTCAATAGACATGATGGTAGCCATAGTCACACATTTTTCAACCTAATAATTGAAGCATTACTTTCTTTTAAAAACCCAATCGCCATTTATTGTTTAAGAAATATGTATACCACGCAAAATAAATACCTCAGATGCACCAAGTATTTCACTTATTGTCCGGCGAGGGGTATGTAAGAAGAAATCATCTCTTACAGAAACAGAATTGACAATGGTCAATTGGTTAGGGTGTGTGTATGACAAAGTCACATCATCTTTTGGTAAGCTGTAAAGAAAAAAAAATATTGGATTTTAGTGACATGAAAGTAAACTAAATGGAAAATTGATAAAAGTTATAGATATGAATATACCGGTTTCTAAAAGAATTTATTTCAGGGAGATCAGGATCTGTCATCACAATGGAAGAACTGTAACAATTGCCAATACTCCATACACCTAAATAATGAAATGTCTTGAAAGTTATATATATTTTTAAAAAACGATATTTTGTTTGTTAACAAAAACATTTGTTTCGTACCTTGATACAATCTTAACTTTCCAAATCTTAACACGAAACAAATGGTAGCATTAGTTGCATGTGTAGCAACACTCTCCAAACTTTCGGCATAATTCCCCCAGAGAACACAATTCAGGCGCACATCACTAAAAGACAAAAAATATATTAGACGTCTTATTAACAATATATAGGTCTCAAAGGGAATTAAAAAACCTGGTGTCACGAAGTGTCATTGTTAGACGTTTGGTCTGTTTTTTGTTAACATTGAGAATCTCAACCTCACCAATACTAACAATTTGTCCAACAATATCTGTAAAATAAAAACATAAACCAATAATTAGATGTAATATGCTTTGGTTCATATTAGTAATAAATGCGAGATATAAATATACCATTTACCTATTAGAAAATCAGGATTCAACTTGCCCTCGTGAATATCAGCGAAGTTCACTAACTTCAACCCAAGAATTGTGGCATCCAGATCTTCAGAAGGTCTGACAGACGTCGTGGCAGCAAACTGGATCTTGTAAACATGAGAAGTAGTCCTGAACTTACCACCATTGTGAGTGACTTGAAAATTAGTGATGATCTTAGTAGTTCCTTCCTCTAGAAGATTTTCAAATTTTTTTATGAACTGCTTCTTCATACTAACATGCATAATTTAATTCTGCATGGCAATATAATAATAAGCAAAACGTTAAAATATATATATAATCAAAATAGAACAGTATGAATAACGAACAAACAAAGTACAAAACAATACCAGTTCATCGACAACGACCATCTCCATCGTCTCGATCCCATTCAAATACTGTTTCCACAACTTCAGTATCTTGACACGGATCCTCCATTTTTGAATGGCTTTAGGGCAGTGAGGGATGTGAAGGTCGACATCGCAAACTTTGCAAGTGGGAGTATATAAGCTAAATATTGCTTAGCTGGTGTGATGAATTCGATATCAACAGTGGTAACTATATATAGCGAAATGACGAATGTGGTGAGTCTAGGGTAAATCTTCGATGCAATCTTTAGAAGAGGGAAAATATTGTAGGCGGTCAATTATGAATTTGAATTTGAAATGACGTTGAAATTTGATAGATTTAGGCAATTTTGATATATTTAAATTGCAATATTGTTCGTTTTCCATAAAGGGTCTATTTTGTTTAATTACTCCTACATATACGGAAATACGGAATATTTTGATTTAGGTAGGTACATTGCATCTAAAATATATCGAAATTATAGGGATTGTTTAGACTATCCAAAAAATGATTTGTAAGTTGGTTATATAATTTCAGATTGATACGGTTACGATAATATAGGAAGGTATTATTATTATGAACTGATAAATTTGGAATATGCATACATTGATTCCATTTATGCTTAACCATATAATTGTGTCGAGAAATTCGGAGGAAAGTTTAAGGTGGAGTTATGATTTCTTCATTATTACAGTAATTAATTTTTTGAATTAAATGAACCGAGATTATGGGATCACGTATAACCGAGATTATGGGATCACGTATAACCGAGATTATGGGATCACGTATACTGACACATTAATATAAACAATATTGTAAATAAGATTTGAAATTTATGAAGCGCAAATATGGGCTCATGTATATCATCATCATTTGTATAAATACATACCTCATTTGTATAATAGTAATTATGTAGAATAATAAAATTTGTATTCAGACTTTTTAACATCAATTGAATAAAGATATGTTTTGCTGAAAAAAAAAATAAAATTTGTACTTCTCAGAATATTGATTTATGATAGGAATGTGAATATAAATTTTGCATAAAGATAAGAAAATAAAGATAGTAATAATTTAAATTTAAATTTTGTTAATCAATCGATTGCTTTGACAATTTAAATTAGTATATAGTTGTTTTGTGCAAGAAATAAGGTAGATGAGATGAAAATTATGCATGTATAAATCAAAAATTTTAAAAGAAGTCAGTTGAGCTAAATAAGGAAAACGAATAAAAAAATTAGTAAATAATAAATTAAATTCTAATTGGCGGAGGGATATAAATAAGGAAATAATCATATGTGGAATATAATGAATTATTTAAAAGAAAAATGGTGAGAAAATTTGTGGGAACGACACCTCAGCAAAATGGTCTCCAAATTCTTCCGGTTTAATGTATAGAGGATAAGTTTGGTTCAGTTCAAAATCTAGCAATTTGGTATAAAAACATCTACAATATGTCATAATTTAATTTAGTTCACAATTTAATTTAGGTTGAGCTCCAAAATTTCGATTTATGTTGATGAATTTTGGGCCAGTTAGGGAACTTTATAGAGGCCTAATAGAAAAGTAGACACTTTAGCCTGCCTGCTTGATCCGTAAGATCATGTAACCATCGACTTAATTTTGGGATACTTGCAGGACCCACCCTTGGAGGACATGTCTATCTTTGGACAACAAAGTAGCATACTTTGCCGTGTTCAGTTAGTATGAGGTATTGTGTTGTTTGTGATAAGCATATGTCAATAGAAGATGAGCTGACAAGGCAAAGACTATAACATTTGGAGGCTTTGCAATTTGAGATGACTGGTTAAATACCAGTGTTGCCTTACGTTTCTTTTTTAAGCTTTGATTTGTAATTGCCGTAGGGCGAGAGAGAGAGACTACGAGTCTTGAGGTGATCTCTTTGATCGTGAGGAGTGAACCGAATCTGTGAGAGGTTCTTCAGATTCGTTTGCTCAATCTATCTTTTGTATACGTTGTTCTTCCTTTATAGTTCAATAAAAGAGTTACATAGATTTAGGGTTGAGTTTGAGAGAGATTGTGATCTTCAAACTTAACAGTTTGTTTTGTTATGTCATACCAAAATGTATAAAGTAAACAAAATAACGCAACACCTAGACTGTAGATGGTAAAATATCTATCGACTGATTCCCTAGACCATGGGGTAAGATGGGCTCAAGTACAGGTGGACAAAGGTAAGAATCTCGGCCAACAATTGGACTTACATTATCCTGTTGACATGAACTAAGTATTTTCTCATTAATTATTCGAACAAAACTTCTAAAATGGCTACAAAGAGGGATTCAAACGCAAATCTAGTTATAAAACCCAAACAAAAAAATTTCAAAAAAATCAAGCCAAAACAAAATCCCCTCAGCTAAAATTTCTTACCGAGTGCATCTGAGAAGAATTCTATTGCCTTAAACGAAAACTGTGTGCATCAAGGAATGAATCTCTTGGATAAAATTGCATCTGGTAAGGACTAAACTGGAAGGATTTCTTGGATAAAATCTCTTACTTTGCGCATCAGGTTAGGATCTCTTGACTAAAATGAAACATGCGTTCATCCAGTAAGGAATCTTCCAGATAAAATCGCATCCAGTTTGAATTCTCTCGGCAAAAATGAAAACTGCGAAAATCCGGTAAAGATACCTCAGATAAAATCGCATCTGCTAGGGATCTCTCGGCTAAAATATCTTACATCATATCTCATCTGCAAGGGATCCACACTTGGAGGATATGTATATGTTTGGACAACAAAGTAGCATATTTTAAAAGTGGTGTATTTGACACATGAGGTGGTTTGTGTTGTTTGTTTTGTTATGAAATACTGAAATGTTTAAATTTAACAGATAACGCAACACCTCATGCTAACTAAAGATGGTAAAGTTTGCTTTTTTCTTGTCTAAACATAAACATGTTTTCCAACTGTGGATTTTGCAAACATCCCAACATAAAGAGGATGACAAGTTTTTTTCACTGTTTGCTTTAGTTTTGGAGAGATCACATATAAATATGTTTTGACTAATTGCCAACATGGATATATGAATCATCTCACCCCATACTTCCTTGCAATAAAAAACATATGAAAGCGATGCCTAACATTTCTTTTCAAATAAAAATGTGCAAAATGATCCACGAGAATAACGAGTGACTCTTAACAATTACTTGTGTATTTTTTTTCCTCAAAACCCAATTTAAAGAGTGTATTGGATCTGAGAGATTATTATGGTACCGAATGCTGGATCATAATTTAAAGTGGGCCATTTTTTATAAGCAAAACTGATGATCCTATTGACATGAACTAATTATCAAGCGAGAATCATTTTTTATTCATTAATTCTTTGTGAAAATCCTCTAAAATGTCTACAAAGAGGGATTGGGAAACAGATCTGATCATAAAACCAAGCGAAAAAAATTAAAAAGTACCACGAGACTTAATATGGCGAGAGACTGATAGCACAAGTATCGCAAGGTAAAAATTAAAAAGATTTTAAAAAAGAGTCAAAGAGTGCTGGAAATTGTCAAGAGGGAAGCGGATATGGGCCGGCGAGACGTCTCGGTCAAATGCAGAACGGAGCAATCCAGTCAGCCGTTTGTTTCAGGGCATGGACTGACACGGATTGATAGACAAGACTTTTTAGGGTCTCATGGCTATCAATCCCCTTGTCAATGTAGCACAAAGAGGTTTATCAATCCAGATGTGGTGTTAGACACTAAGCTATATGATCAAGTTCTTAATTCAAGCAAACAAGAGTGGGTTTTGATTAATCTAGAGACAACTGTAAACATAAACAGGATTAAAGACTAATGACAATGACAAATGGTGTGAATATGATATGATGGAGGCATGAGATTCTAGACATGATAGATGGTTAGGGTGCTTTGGTGTTAAACTAGGAATGCTAATGACAATGATGAGACATGATTCAAGTGATTAAGAACTCTAATCTAGGTTAATCCTCTCATGAAGGTATTAACCCCCTATACTAATCCATTTTCAAACCAAATTCCCATTTGTGAAATATGAATCAATATGCATTAATAAACAGTTCTCAATGATCATTCAAGCATTTAACAAATCATTCCCATGATGAAAAATTACTTAAACCTCTAACACAACTCTTTCAGGAATTTCATCAAACACTTTTGGTGCATGAAATTCCCAGAATCTAGATCTCAAGTGATTATCAAGGATCTAGCATAGAGAACAGTTGTTTAGAGAAATGAACCAATGAATCTAGCCCTAAGCACTCCTAATCTAACACTTTAGCACCCTAACCTACACATCTAGAACCTCATTAAGGTAACTACTCACTAATCATGATTAACACACTAGATCCTTTGCAAGATGTGTTGTTAATCATGATTAGAAGTTGATTTTGATGAATAGAAATGATGAACAAGATGGAAAGAAACTGCAAATCGATTTAAACTCTCTAAAACAAAGTGTATTAAGTGGTTCTTCACAAAAGGGGGAAAAAGACTAAAAGTAGATTAAGTGTCTTCTACAAATTAGGTCTAAAAACCTTATAAGGGAAGCTTGGGCGAACCGGGTCAACCCGAAACAAACCGGGTACTGACCCGGCCTTGATGGGCAAAGAAGGGTTTGCCACGGTCTGGTGTGTCCTTGGTGTGACCGTGGCATTCCTGACCGTGTCAAAGACTTCATTGTGTTCTTGGTTCATTTTGATGCCACGGTCTGATTAAGCTTCATCTGGGACTCATGACAAGTTAACCGTGTCAAACGCCGAAGATATGTAAAGGTTGCCACGGTCAAACCCCCAGACCGTGGCATTCAGACCGTGCCAAAACCCGCATGTATGTGAAGTCCTTCCCAGCCAAGTATATGCTTGCCACGGCCAAGTCTCAGGCCGTGGCATTGAGATCGTGTCAAAAGCCGAAACTGTGTAGAAGTTATCTCCAGCCACTTGTTCATTTGCCACGGTCAAGTCCCAGACCGTGGCATTAAGCTCGTGCTAATCGCCGAAGGTTGCAAGATGTTGCCACGGCCAAGCCTCACACCGTGGCATTTAGGCCGTGTCAATCGCCGAACGGTTGCTAAGTTCCTCTCAGCCAAGTGTGTGTTTGCCACGGTCAAGCCTCACACCGTGGCATTTATATCGTGTCATTGACCGAGGGTGCACAAAAGTTGCCACGGCCAAGTGTGGACCGTGGCATTGAAATCGCGGCATGTTTAACTTAGTCATCCTGGGCTGTCTGGACCATCTCGCATTCCGGAGAGTGTAACTTCCTGGAAACCTGTCCGAATTGAGTAATTCCGGTTTCAGAAGACAGAGGACTCATTTATCTCCAACTTTGATGAAGGAAGTTTCAGTGCTTGGGAAGTGTAAGGTTTCCTGGAGGGCACATCTTTGAAGCGCATTTACACGACCAGAGAGAGGCGCCTAGACATGTGTCCATTCCGGAGACCGTATCTTTCTGCTCAAAGCTCCGAATTGATTGATCTTGGATGTTATGGAAAGAAGACTCAAATGTCTCTGATTCTCATGAAGGCCCCGGAAACTGAATCGGAGTGGAAGTGCACCGTCCTTCGCATCCTTCAAAACTGATCTGCTCGGTCCGGATACCTGCGAGATAGGGGTTCCTTCCGACTAGCTTATCTCTCTGCTCACGCGTCCGAATTCCACGATTCTACTTTCTATGAGACCGTGCTCCAATGCTCTCCAACTTCTATGAAGGACCCGCCGTCTGAATCAGACCGGAAGGCTCCCCGGACAGGCGATTTCTGAGACTCGTTCACACCCGGAGATTTTGGCCGATACACTTCATTCGCGGTACATGGAAATGGCCGGTAAAGCTTCCCGCGGTACATGAAAATGGCCGGTGAAACCTTCCTGGCCAGCGAGAATGGCCGGTAAAGCTTCCCGCGGTACATGAAAATGGCCGGTGAAACCTTCCTGGCCAGCGAGAATGGCCGAGAACCTCCAAAAACCCAATTTTTCCACGTTTTCATTCTTTGCTCACCATTCCACCTCCTGGATTCATCTTTTCAGCTCCATATTCACCTGATAGACACTCAAAACATGCAAAGACTCATTGGGACCTAATGCATCTCCTAAGTTCTAAAACAAACCCTAAGGACCTAAGATGCATGAAATAAAACATGATTTGGAATGATTTATGCAACCTAAATGATGCAGATTATGAACATATCAACTCCCCCACACTTGTCCTTTGCTTGTCCTCAAGCAAAAAGAGCAAATGAGAGAAAGAGGTTGTATGCAATGGGAGTTCACATTTTCATTTTGAGAGAAGTGATCACAATGAGAATTCAAGTTCATGCTCAATTATGCAATGCAAAGTCATACTCAGATATATGTCAACTCAGCAAGGAATCTCCACAAGTTCTTCTCTCTCTCAACTCTTCCACATTTATTAAGCTTTTATCAGGTGAACCTCATGATGCAATGTTTAAACAAGCTGGCTTGGCTAGGGAGAGGCTATGAGATTAAAATGATCTCATCAGTGTTCAAGTGGGTTAAATGCAGCAAAGGGATCTCTCTATGAATGATCAAACTTTGGCAGAATGCTAAAGGTAAAAAGCAACCTATGCATACAAGGGCAAAGACTCATCACACCCCACCCTCTACTCAAAGCTTCCTCACTTGCTCAAAAATCCTCACTTTTCACTCTCATTTTCCTCTCACTAGGGGATTTACTTTTCACATTTCCTCTCAAGTCTTGGAACTCAAACTTTACACAGCTCTTTTTCTTTTACAACTTCTAGCCTCTTCTTTCTTTCTTAACAAAACATTTGAGCCTTTTGGCTTCTTTTCTTCCTTTTTTACTTAGAGGCTAGACTCTTTCTTTTCAACAAACCAGAGCTCACTTTCTCAAAACACCAAGACTGATTTCTTTTTCTTTCATTCCCCTAGCTATTTTCACTCTCTCTTTCCCACTCATCTCACCTTTTCCCACTCACCAAAAAGTCTTTTCCCCCACACTTATTCCTTGCCAAAACTCTCAGTTCCTTGATGTTGGAACACAGCACTCAATGAGACCTGCCCTTGTCGCTCTAAACCTAACACTTTCTGCTAAGTTTGATCCAAGGTGGCCTTCCAATTCACACACAAACATTGGCTTGAAAGAGGGATGGGTTCAAGGTATGGGAACTGATCCATGATGTGGATTCAGCTACTTGAGCTAAGGAAAAGAGTGGTAAAAACAATGGTTCTAGCTCAAGTATGTATATTGGTATCCACAAGCTTTTTCAAACAATGCATCACAAGATATTTTCAAGTCAAGTTCAAGGTTCCCGCTTAATTAGAGTTGAGTTCAATTCAAACTTGCTTCTCAGATTCAAATCATTTCAGACTTTGCAAGCACAGAAAAAGATTCACAAGCATATTCAATTCAAGTTCTCAAAGTGATGTACTCTCTAGAAA